>NC_091064.1:170273371-170585316 GCF_000393655.2 Nicotiana sylvestris | reverse complement strand
AATAATATAATTATTAAAATTTTATAAGTGGGTCCCCCTTTAGCGACCAAAGTGAGTCGCTAATTTCAGTATTTCTTTGACCAAGCAAGTTTGACCAGTCCGGCCAATATTTTGACGAAATTATCGACCAAAAAGCGACCAACCTTGGTCGCTAATGTATTTAGAATAATTATTTAATTATTTTCTCCAATTTAGCGATCAACTTTGGTCGCTTTTCTTGACAGACCAATTTTGGTCGCCAAATTTTAGTCGTTTTTTTTCGGATTTCTAGTAGTGTGAATAAGTCTTTTTATTACACTCCACTCTTCCACTATGGAAGCCGATTGCCACATTACACTCATTAAGACTTTTATTAACTTCTTAATACACTAATTTACTTAGACGTTGATTTCAGAAAGAATATGCACATGCATCAACCACGAGAACAATTACGTCTCAGTCTCAAAAAAAAAAATTGAGATCTATATGTGAATCATTTCCATTAGAAACCTCTCAAGAACATAGATAGATCTTGAATATAAATCAATAAATGCAAAGTACCACTGCACCTTACTCCTATGAAATAATCAAAACTAATTAATTTATATCTTTTTGAAAACTTTTAACTACATAAATATAGTTTATCTCTACTCCTTCGGGGTAGGGGTAAGGTCTGCGTACACACTATCCTCCCCAAACCCCACTAGTGAGATTACACTGGATTGTTGTTGTTGTTGTTGTTGTTGTACATAAATATAGTTTAAACTGACGGTAAAATAAGAGTTCGATCGCATGTTTGCCGAAAATGTGATCCTCGCATGCTCAGAGGAAGGTATTAATGCTCTTAAGAACGTTCATTTTTGTTTATTTAGTAGAAAATAGAAAGAAAGACAAGAGGAGTTGCTCCCAACCAGAAGGTTGTGAGTTCGAGTCTCCCCAAGAGCAAGGTGAGAAGTTCTTGGAGGGAAGGATGCCGGGAATTTATTTGGAAACAACCTCTCTATCCTAGAGTAGGGATAAAGTATTTGCGTACACACTATCTTCCCCAAACTCCACTAAATGAGATTACTAAATAAGATTATACTGGATTGTTCTTGTTGTAATAGAAAGAAAGAAAAAAAATACTATGAGACAAAACCATGTAATCAGGCTACGTTTGTATTGGACCAATTTGTTAGGCAGTTTCAGATAATGCATGTGGTCATCTATATATCATTCTCCAGAACTCCCATTTAATCAACATCCTTTATCTTCTTTTTTTTAATGGAAAAATAATTTTTTTCTCGATATTTAATGCATGTGGTCATCTATATATCATTCTCCAGAACTCCCATTTAATCAACATCCTTTATCTTCTTTTTTTTAATGGGAAAATAATTTTTTCTCGATATTTAATGCATGTGGTCATCTATATATCATTCTCCAGAACTCCCATTTAATCAACATCCTTTATCTTCTTTTTTTTAATGGGAAAATAATTTATTTTTTTTCGATATTTTTTAAAATTTATTGACTAAAGGTGGACCCATTAATAATGGAGAGAAAATATTACAGAGGAAATCGAGCTTTTGGCAAATGAAAAAATCTACTCCTAAGTGACATGAAATGCAACCATTAATCTGCAAACTCTAATTATTAGACTTGTAAAAAGCTAGTAAAAGCGAGTGCTTTGGTCAAGAGTGCTTAGATCTTAACAATTTACATCTTAATCGAGCCGAAATTGCTTTCAAAATGTGCAAAAAGAACATTCAGTAATCTACAAATCTTAATTTGGAACAAACTATATTAACCCTTTCACTAGAGTCATTGAAAAGGTTAGCTACTATAAAAATCATATAATTATGTTAGAATCAATTGACTAAGTAGTTTGACTTTAGCCGATATATATCAACTTCATCATGCATTAATATATACCCAAGTTTATTATTTCCTTAAGAAAATATTTTCAGTTTAAGTATTACGTTGTCATTAACATAAACAAACCATATCTTTATGGAATCTGTCATAAAGGAACCAAATCGAATCAATATAGTATCATTTACTTTTGACAAGCAAATGATTGTAATCTCGAAGTTATATGAAAGTAAGTACGTAGTTGAATAAAGCACATGGAATATGCTATGATTCACCAAACCATGACTAGCTAGCTTTGTCGAGTAGTGTCAATGCACTGCTCTTAATTTGGTTTGCTGCTTTCATATCTCTCTTAATTAGTCTCCCTCGCTCGGCTCTATAGGGAAAATCTCCACTCACTAATGACGCAAACGATCTTTATGGTTTATTTTGATATCCGATAAGAATAATAATAAAATGGTCCAACTTAATTAGTAAGTTTATTAATTAAAAACTATTTAGTTTAATTCAGACAGCACTTGTTGGGAGGCTAACAAGGTGTAGACTTTGGTATTTGGGAAATAACAAGGTGATAAACTTTGGCAAAGCTTTGGTGTAGCAAACCTATGGCTAGACAATACTCCTAGTCCGAATTTGTACTCTCTTTTGACCTCCGTCTCAGTGCGAAATCGAATTAAGAGATCCAACGTGAAGTGGAATGAGTAATATATTAGGAAATTCATTAATTAATTAAATCACATAATTTTGACGTGAAATAAATGGTAAATATGAAAAAAATGAATCTTAAAGTAGGGTTGTTCAAACCAAACCGATTAAAAATCGATTAAGTTTGGTTTGATTTGGCTTGGTACTGAGTAAAAAAACTCGAACCAAATCGACATATAAATATATAAATTATATATATATACTTTTAAGACTTTATATAGAATTTTCTCTAAAAAATGTTTAGAAATATTTGTGATCCTCTCATGAGATGTAATACTTAATAGAACTATAAAGTGAATTTTTTTTTATTTACTTTAAATAATGATTAGTATCATTACTATCTTATCAAGTATTATTGAAATGCGTCAATCTCTTTATTTCCATATTTATATGTCAAGATCTATTAAGCTCTTGTATCATTTTTTGAATTTGAAATGGTATTTTATCTATAATTTTAAAATTATATAGAAGAGGGAAGAGCATTTGGTTACTCTCCAAAATACGGTGACGAAGACTCAAATTGATTACCTTCTCCTCAGGAGGTGTGATAGAGGGCTATGTAAGGATTGCAAGGTTATCCCGGGGGAGATCCTCGTTACGCAGCATAGGCTCTTGGTGATGGACGTCGGTATAATAATAAAGAGGAAAAAGAGGTCGGCACGAAGACGACCGAGGATCAGGTGGGGAGCCTTGACTAAGGATAAAGCTCAGGAGTTGAGGGGAGGTTATTGGCTATGAGAGTCTAAAGAGTAGTAGGACGCGAGCGCTATGTGGACGACGATGGCGAACTGTATAAGGGAGGCAGTGAGAAAGGTGTTAGAGGTCTCGAAGGGTTACGCTGGTAGGCACAAAGGCGACTGGTGGTAGAATGAGGTGGTCCAAGGTAAAGTGAAAGCGGAAAAGGCGGCATACCTGATGTTAGTAGGGAGCACATGCGAGAAGGAGAGGAGAGCGAACAGAGAGAGGTATAAGGTAGATAGGAAGGAGGCGAAGCTGGCGGTTACTGAGGATAACACTGCTGCATCTGGTCGGCTATACGAGGAACTGGGGGACAAAGGCAGTGATAAAAAGTTACTCCAGCTGGCCAAGGCGAGAAAGAAAAAGGCTTGGGATTTGGATCAAGTGAGGTGCATCAGAGACGAGGACGGTAGAGTATTGATAGGAGAGGTACAGATTAAGCGGAGATGACAGACTTACTTTCATAAACTTCTGAATGAAGAGGGAGAAAATGATATTGTGCTAGGTGAATTGGGGCATTCCACGAGTCACCGAGACTTTAGGTACTGTAGACGTATTAGGGTTGAGGAGGTCATGGGGGATATGCGTAAGATAAGTAGGGGTACAACAACTGGACAAGACGAAATTTTGGTAGAATTTTAGAGGTGTGTTGGTAGAGCAGGCTTGGAGTGGCTGACTGGGCTGTTTAATGTTATTTTCAGGACGAAGAGGATGCCAGATGAGTGAAAATGGAGTACGGTGGTACCGTTTTACAAGAACAAAGGTGATATCCAGAGTTGTAACAACTATACAGGTATCAAGTTATTAAGTCATATCATGAAATTTGGGAGAGTGTGGTGGAAGTGAGCTTGAGGAGAACGATGTTAATATCCGACAACCAGTTCAAATTTATGCTGGGTCGTTCAACTACGGAAGTTATCCACCTTATTAGGAGGTTGGTAGAACAGTACAGGGATATGAAGAAGGATCTGCACATGGTTTTATTGACTTGAAGAAAGCGTATGACAAAGTACCTAAGCTAGGGAGGTACTTTGGAGATGCCTGGAGGAAAAAGGTGTGTCGGTCGCTTACATTAGGGCGATTAAGTACATATATGATGGAGCTAAGATTTGGGTTGGGACAGTGGGAGGCGACTCAGATCATTTTTCAATTGTTATGGGGTTGCACCAAGGATCTGCGCTTAGCACGTTTTTATTTGCTCTAGTGATGGACGCACTAACATACCATATTCAAGGGGAGGTACTATGGCGTATGTTATTTGCCATTGACAGAGTTCTGATTGATGAGACGGAATGCGGTGTTAACCAGAAACTGAAGGTTGGTTTAGAGACAGGCCCTTGAGTCCAAGGGTTTCAAGTTGAGCAGGACTAAGACAGAATACCTGGAGTGCAAGTTCGGCGCCGAGTCGAGAAAAACGTGCATAGACGTGAGGCTTAAATCACAGGTCATCACCAAGAGAGGCAGTTTCATATCTTGGGTCGGTATCTAGGGATAAGGAGATCGACGAGGATGTTGCACACCGTATAGGGGTGGAGTGGATGAAATGGAGGTTAGAATCTGGAGTCCTGTGTGACAAGAAAGTGCCACTGATGCTTAAAGGTAATTTTTATGGAGCAGTGGTTAGACCATCCATGTTGTATGAGGTAGAGTGTTGGCCGGTTAAGAACTCACATATCCAGAAGATGAAAGTAGCAAAAATGAGGATGTTGAGGTGGATGTCCCGGGCCTGCCGGCACACTATGATGGATAAGATTAGGAATGAAGATATTTGGAGAAGGTGGGCGTGACTCCTATGGATGACAAGATGCGGGAAGCAAAGCTCAGATGGTTCGGGCACCTGCGGAGGAGAAGCCCAAATGCCCAGTAAGGAGGTGTGAGCCGTTTTCTTTGGCGGGTACGAGAAGAGGTAGAGGGCGGCCCAAGAAGTATTAGGGAGAGGTGATCAAGCAGGACATGACATGACTTCAGATTTCTGAGGATATGACCCTTAATTGGAAGGTGTGGAGGTCGAACATTAGGGTTGTAGGTTAGGAGGTAGTTGAACATTTTTCTACTTCTTACCGAGTGTGAGGCTAGTCTGATAGGGTTGTATCTTAGACTGCTAGCGGTTAATATTGTGTTCACATTATTCTTCCGTTTTCATAGTACCAGGCCTTATTTACTTGTTCTTGCTTTTCATCTATTTTTTGGTCCTTATGATGCTATTATTATTTCTACGGGTTCTGTTGATGGTACTGATATATTGTCTCTTTTCGTCTTCGTGAGCCGAGGGTCTATCGGAAACAACCTCTCTACTTTCTCGGGAAAGGGGTAAAGTCTGCGTACACTCTACCCTCCTAGACCCCACTTGTGGGATTTTACTGGGTTGTTGTTGTCGTTGTTGTTGTATTAATTTTTGCGTTTAATTATTAAATTCGGTTAATCTTGAAAGCGTATATCATCAAAAAATTATTGTTATGACGACTAAGAAAATAACTATCATGTGTTACTAAAAAAATTCTCCTATAAAAATATTTTAATAGATCATATATTTGCCAATTCAATTTTTACTAAACAAATCAAAACTTTATCTATAACTTAACAAAGTAAATTTTTTATATAATTAACAGGAAAAATCTGAAAAATGGACAAAATCAAACAATCCAAACTAATATAGTTAATTTGGTTTGATTTGATTTGGTTTCGATAAAAATTAAACTAACCTGGCTCATGTATATCCCTGTTTTAAAGAATCAAATATTCATAGTTTATGCGAGTAATTAATACAATCAGATGTACTCTTGCTTTCTCTTTTTTTCTTTTTTCTTTTCCTTTTCCTTTTTTTTTTTTTAAATTTCTCTGAGCAGGATTTATATGTACTTCCCACGGCTAAAGATGTACTCGTGCACTGGCTCTAGTTTTCAGCTTCCAATAATAAGAAGAATCTAGCAATAAAATATCCGCTTCATATTTATTTAATTGAAGAGGAAAAGTTTCAGCCGTTGGATTTGAACATCACCCACCCCAATCTTTGATCGAACGGCCTATTCTGCGCCGACGCGAACGGGTAACCTACCAACCAGACCCTACTCACCAAATATTATACTCCTAGTAGTAAATTCACCAACCTTCCTCGGAAACTATAGACATCAAAATCATCAAGATTGAAAGTATAAACTATAAAGAGTCAGGAGAAAAAGAGTTAAATGCACATGAAAAAAAAATGAATTCTCCTTCTTATTCGAGAGACCAACTATAAGTTAGCAAAAGAAAAAAAAAAGGAAAAACAGCAGATCTCTCCATTAAATTGATTTAGTAATTTATTTCTCAGGAGAAATATTCAGCATTTTAGAAATAAATTTGATTAAAAATTTTCCTTAGTGAAGATCTTATGATCCCATTTGAGAGTTTCCTAAAGAAGTGATACATAAGCTTGTTGGTGATGTATCATATTCCTTCATTTATTTCATCGGTACGTGTTTGTTTGTAATCAAATGTTTGAGTAACTTTTTTCTGGTAAAATTCCACACTTAAAAGAGCTCGATCAATGTTTAAATCAATCAAAATGAATACATGAGACATAGCACTATATGCATTGCACTCATAATCATAATTAATTAATGACAGAATGACCTAAATGACACCTATACTTGTGTCATTTTGTCATGTCGGTCCCCCTACTTTATTTTTTTCATTCAGACACTTTAACGTGTTCAAAATCTATATTTTAAACCCCTCTGACAGTTGACCAAACACATGTGGCAAAATAATGGTTGAGCTGGACAAAGTGAGTGTAATTCACGCGTACAATGAACATGAATATGAACATTTTGAACCAGAAATAATTAAAAGAAAAATCATTAAAATAAGAATGAAAAATAAATAAGTAAAAAAAAAAAAGCAAAAGAAATATCATGTACACTTCTTCTTCTTCCCCACTCTCCCCCTCCCTCACAACACCCCCTTCCCTTTTCGTTCCTTGACAAGGCTCTCTTTTTGGGTGTTAATGCATCTCTGTCAGTCCAAGCTTCTCAATTTCTTGGAGTTAAGCCCAATTATATTTATTTTACTGATGATTTTTATGAACAATACAGTGACTATGAAGAAGGGGCGGCTTGGACATGGGTATTTTCAACATAGCAGATGGCATCTATAAGGGTCACTATAAGTGTCTTTCCCTTAATCGTTTTACTCCACCAATGTGGCTTGGTGGAGTAACTTGGCGGGGCGACCCGGACGGTGACGACTTGCAACCGGTGTTTGCAGCCATGATGTCTCCAATCTCTTGCCTTGTCTTCAATATCATAGATCTGAGCCTCAATTGGAAGGTTATTTTCTTAAGTGCAAACCTACTGGCTCTTTTCCGTTAAACTTTGAAATTCGGAGGAGAAAACCAACAACCCTTGTTCCGCCATTAATTTCCCTCTATTTTCAATCTCTGTTCCGCCATAGATTTTCCTCCATTAAAATGAGTGAAAAATTTGGGTTTGGGGGATAATAATCATTTCTCGTTTTATTTTTCTATGTGACCATAATAAATGGCCAGAGCCTGCGTGGTTTAATTTTTTTGACCTGGCGGTGAACGTGGAGGAGATTGTATTACACGCAGTACAGTCTCCTATCATAAGCGTTTATTATACACGTTTTGAAGGAGTGTAAGTGTTCAATTGGTAAATTATTAAGTTTGGGGACCGTCATGACAAAGTGACACAACTATAGCTGTTATTTAGGCTATTCTGCCTTAATTAATATATATTTTCACTTATATTTATCATTTAAACAATACAAATTACTGGAATTTGATATAAAATCACATGCAGAGCGGATCTATAGCCCAATTTATGGGTCATACGAACCCAATCTAAATTATGGGGCACGTAAACCCATAGTCTTTTCGCGGGACTAGATATTTTATGTACGTATTTTCTAGAATTGGTCCAATATTATGTATTGGTACTCATGATTCATAAAAGCTAAATGGCGTACCTGGATCAATTCCCATTTAACATTATTTTCCCCTGTTTTTTAGTGATGCACCCAAGTTTTTTCCGCTTCTGAATTCACATGCGACTAAGTTTTCGTGATGAAAACCTCTATGTGAACACAATACATATCACTTAGATACCTTTCAATTCATTAAGTAATTCTTAGATACCTAAAGGAGGATATAACTAGAAGAGATACAATTCTGTCATGATATTTTTTTTTATTCTGGTTAAAGATACAAAAAAATCAATGAAATCTCAAGATATTTCACAAACTCCGGCCTTTACTTTCAACTCATAATTAATCTTTCCTTCTGTGTTTCAAGCAGAGTGATAATATCCACTAAGAGTGACCGTCCATGTGTTAATATTTACTTCCACACACATCTCCCATATATTTGGGAAAAAGGTAATATGATTTTGGCTTCAAGTGTGAAAATTGTAAGGTGATAGATCAAGATAAGCAACAAGTGTTAAATATTTTGCCAACCCAGAAAGAATCCAATCCAAACCATCAAAATCTTCCAAATTGTTGTTAAAAAAATCCAAGCCAATTTCAGGCTTTCGTTTCATTGTACTACACCAATTTCCAAAAAAATAATTAAAAAAACTTTCAATTTCATCCATTGAAATTCAATCCACCTCCATTCATTCCCTTCCATACGAATTCCACCTCCCAAAAGTACCTAAACTTTTACTTCTTATTTTCTTTTTCCCTCATTATTCATTATAACCATGAAGGGGCGACTTGGAGCAACATTAAAATTGTCTCCTATAACATTTCTCCGCATAGAATGCAGGATGCTTTTGGGGGATAAAAAATAACCTGATTTATAACTGGTAATTGAAAATAGCCACAATTTCAATAGTAATCAAAATTTAGCCATTTTTCATGTAAAGATAAAATCTGAACAAAAACACAATTAAAAATCTGAAAAAATTCCATTATAATATACTGGAGTTCGAATTTTTTATATATAAGATTCAAGCATAAATTTCAACATAATATACTGGAAGTTTATACGCAGGAGCTCCATAATCCAGCATATTATGCTGGAACTTTTCATGTTTTAGTTAGAGTATTTTTGTTCAGATTTTATCTCCGCATAAAATAATAGTTATTTTTCAATAATTTTGCATTAATTTAAAATTTGGCTAGTCCATACTATTTTCACGATACATTGTGCACGGACTATCTTTTCTTTATTCATCAGATCCACGTCGAAAAAAGAAAAAAAGAAATAAACTACTGGCTAATAGAAAAACAAGATCCAACAGAACCAAAAATCTTGTGTCTTTTTCCTCCAAATTGGTGCCTAGTGTCACTTCACTCTTCACCCACCACCACCAGATCTGAAAATTGGTATTCCCCAATAAATTTATAAAAAAAATAATATGGGGGCAGATTAATAATTAAACACAAATATAAAAATAGCACCTTGTGTAAAGACAGCGTATCCTCAATCTCAACAACCCATTACCACCACCCACTTTTTGTTCATCTCATGAAAAACCATAAATAAACATCAGATTTCATACACAAAGGAGAGCCTACCCTTATATATATAGTGAAAAACCAAAGCTTAAAACTTTGTATACTTTTCTTTTATCTTTCATCCCTTTTAGGGGGTGTTCAAATCTTGAAAACCAAGATTAGTTTCTTCTTTTTTTGGGGCCAAGAAAATGGAGCGTGCTAGAAAATTGGCAAACAGGGCAATTCTGAAACGTTTGGTTTCAGACTCAAAACAGAGCCGTGCCAATGAAATCCCATCATCTGCAGCATTATACAGACCTTCAAGGTATGTTTCTTCATTATCACCTTACACATTTCAGGCTAGAAATGGTAACAATATGTTGCATGGAAAAGTTGGGAATTTCAATAGGCAACAACAACATGTTAGATCAATATCTGTTGAGGCATTGAAGCCAAGTGATACTTTCCCAAGGCGACACAACTCAGCCACCCCACAAGAACAAACCCAAATGGCTGAGTTTTGTGGGTTTTCAAGCCTTGATTCCCTTATTGATGCCACTGTCCCTCAATCTATCCGTATTGAATCCATGAAGTTTTCTAAGTTTGATGAGGGATTAACTGAGGCACAAATGATTGACCACATGTCAAAATTAGCTTCAATGAATAAGGTTTTCAAGTCATATATTGGGATGGGATATTATAACACTTTTGTACCACCTGTTATTTTGAGGAATATTATGGAGAATCCTGCTTGGTATACTCAGTATACTCCTTATCAGGCTGAGATTTCGCAGGGACGTCTCGAGTCCCTGCTGAATTATCAGACCATGATTACAGATCTTACTGGTTTGCCAATGTCCAATGCATCTTTACTAGATGAAGGGACCGCGGCAGCTGAGGCTATGGCCATGTGTAATAATATTTTCAAGGGGAAAAAGAAAACTTTCCTTATTGCTAGCAATTGTCACCCTCAGACTATCGATATTTGTAAGACTAGAGCTGATGGATTTGGGATTAAGGTAGAGACTGTTGATCTTAAGGACATTGATTATAAATCTGGTGATGTTTGTGGGGTATTAGTTCAGTATCCGGGAACTGAAGGTGAAATCTTGGACTATGGGGAGTTTATTAAGAATGCACATGCTCATGGAGTGAAGGTTGTTATGGCATCGGATCTTTTGGCATTGACAATGTTGAAACCTCCTGGTGAATTTGGAGCAGATATTGTTGTTGGTTCTGCTCAGAGGTTTGGAGTGCCTATGGGTTATGGAGGCCCTCATGCGGCTTTCTTGGCAACTTCTCAAGAATACAAGAGAATGATGCCCGGAAGAATCATTGGTGTCAGTGTTGATTCTTCAGGGAAACCTGCTCTGCGTATGGCAATGCAAACCAGGGAACAGCACATCCGCAGAGACAAGGCTACAAGCAACATTTGTACAGCACAGGTACTGACTGAACTAATGTTTCATCAACTGTTTCAAAAAATATGTATGCCATACCGATATTTATCCTCCTAGATTCTCTGTTATGCAACATTCTTATAATGTATTAGTAAGAATTTTAAGCGGTTTGAAAAATGTTTACTTTTCTGCTTGTATGCGATGTGTTGTATAGACATGAGCGGTAGGGAGTAACAAGAAACAACTAACTAGTTTGTTTTTCTTGCAAGAAAGTATCTGTCTCTCATTTGTGCATTGGAATGCTCTGATGCACACGCTATGCTACTTATTTTCTTGCAGTGGTTTATGATATTGTACATTTCTTATGTAGGCCTTGCTTGCGAACATGGCTGCCATGTATGCAGTCTATCATGGACCGGAGGGGCTAAAAACCATTGCCCAACGTGTTCATGGTCTTGCCGGAACACTTGCTGCTGGGCTCAAAAAGCTAGGAACGGTAGAAGTTCAGGATCTTCCATTCTTTGACACTGTGAAGGTTAAGTGTGCTGATGCAAAAGCAATTGCTGATGTTGCTTACAAGAATGAAATTAACTTGAGGGTTGTGGACAGCAATACTGTAAGTCTAGCTAGTTTTTCTTGTTTCTGTTTTCAAACTTATAGATAGTCCTAAATTTATGTTATAATTAAGTAAAACTGCATTTTTTTTCCAGATAACTGTAGCTTTTGATGAAACTACTACCTTAGAAGATGTGGACAATCTGTTTAAAGTTTTTGCCTTGGGAAAGCCGGTGAGTATCATTACTCCCCTATCCATGCTGCTGGTAGCAACTCAATGTCTACATAGTGTATTCTTATCTTTGATTCCGCTAATAGGTCACATTCACCGCTCAATCAATTGCACAAGAGGTCGAGAATCTGATTCCTTCTGGACTTGTAAGGGAGACTCCATATTTGACTCACCAAATATTCAACTCGTAAGGCCTCCTTCAATGGTTTTGACCATCTTTGTACTGTACTATTAGTGCTAGTTTAACTGTTACATTGGTGATTCAGGTACCATACTGAGCACGAGTTGCTAAGATACCTTCATAAGCTGCAATCAAAGGACCTTTCCTTGTGCCATAGCATGATTCCTTTGGGATCCTGCACAATGAAATTGAATGCCACAACAGAGATGATGCCAGTGACATGGCCTAACTTCACAAATATCCACCCTTTTGCGCCCACTGAACAGGCCGCTGGTTATCAGGTTGTTACTGCTTAGATGCATTGCTGTTTGTGCTAATTAAAATGCAGAAACAGAAGAACTAATCAAGACTGTTACATGCTTTCTTTTGCAGGAAATGTTCAAAGATTTGGGTGACCTATTGTGTACAATTACAGGTTTTGATTCCTTCTCCTTGCAGCCTAATGCTGGTGCTGCTGGAGAATATGCTGGGCTGATGGTTATTCTTGCCTATCATATGGTACTTGACACAATTTAAATGAATAGTTTGCTTTCGGCTTTGGTTGAGCTCTCTTAATACTTAGCTAGTACGTCAAGAGTAAGGTTCGCAATGGACTTAGTTAAGATTATATTTGTATAACCTCTTAATAGTCAAATGGCACGAAACTGCTTTGCTTGATTTTACTATTTTCTGCTTTCAAATACTAGGGAAATCACCTGATGAAACCCCATTCTTTGTGAAGATCTTGCTTCCATCTAGTTACTACTTGGCATCTACGATCCTTCATCTATCTAGTTACTACTTCGCATCTATTGTCCTTCATGTAGTTGTAGAAGACTAATAGAATTTTAATCATCCGAGGACACTTGATTTGCCATATAGGTATGCTAATGGCCATAGAATTGGAAGGTTAGCTTTTGGTGCTCCGACTCTTCTCCTTGTTTTCATCATTAGCTATTAATTCTCTATAAAGCTTGCTGCTAGTGTAACTGAATTTTGAGTTTTGCTGCAGGCGAGGGGTGACCATCACCGCAATGTGTGCATCATTCCTGTGTCTGCTCATGGAACAAATCCTGCAAGTGCTGCTATGTGTGGGATGAAAATTGTTGCTGTTGGAACTGATGCAAAAGGAAACATTAATATCGAAGAGTTGAGGAAGGCTGCTGAGGCAAATAAGGATAACCTTGCTGCTCTCATGGTAAATCATGTGCTACTACTTTCTGACACCTTTATGTATTATTTGTACTTCCTTAAATCTTATTATATAAATTTCAGGTTACATACCCATCAACACATGGAGTCTATGAGGAAGGAATCGATGAGATATGTAAGATAATCCATGACAATGGTGGTCAGGTGTACATGGATGGAGCTAACATGAATGCTCAGGTAATTACCTCATCTCAACTCCTAACATCATTTTAATTCTTGTAGATTTTACTTGTCATTGAGTCAGTTTAGTGGTAATACCATTATATCTATATAAATTTCTTTCTCAACAAATTATGTAGTCAGACCTGATATCTTAAGAGATGAGGTGATGTCTTTGGATTAGGCAACGAACCTCAAATTTCCTTCCTATCCTTTTCTTCTTCTTCTTTACTCCTGGATGATTTAAGTAGTTATCTCACATGATGCGTCAGATAGTGTTATGTGCTGTCTGCTCTGACTTTGGTGAAGTCATACTACGTCCTGTGTGGTTAAGTCTAAAGCTCTCTCTTTCTCTATCACTTACCTTGGTTAAAGGTTTTATGAGGAGCTTGGCTGTGATCAATAGAACTTTCTAGGCAATACCATATCTGCTTCTTTAACTTATTTATGCTACCTTTTTTCTATTGCTCCTCAATACATTATCAAAATTCAAGTTTTGACTCAGCTATTAACTATACGACTTTGTTGTTGGCTGGTTGCAAGTGATTTGTACAATTTGTTTCATTCATTGCTGTATTTTCTTCTTACAGGTAGGTCTTACAAGTCCCGGCTTTATCGGTGCTGATGTTTGTCATCTGAATCTACATAAGACATTCTGCATTCCTCATGGTGGAGGAGGTCCTGGAATGGGCCCCATTGGTGTGAAGAAGCACCTTGCACCATTTTTGCCATCACACCCTGTGGTATGTCCTCGATCAACATCAGTTACTTCACCACATAAAGCTCTCTTTGTCAATTCCTCGGCTTGGGATTTTTTTTATATCTTCCTAGTTTAGTTGTGAGCTTGGTAACTTAATCAGTGTGATTCTTCTGAAGGTTCCAACTGGAGGGATCCCATCCCCCGACAAGAGTGAGCCACTTGGTACTATTTCTGCTGCACCCTGGGGTTCAGCACTTATTTTGCCGATTTCATATACCTACATTGCAATGATGGGGTCTAAGGGACTTACAGATGCATCAAAGATAGCTATCCTGAATGCGAACTACATGGCTAAGCGTTTGGAGGTCTTTCTTCTTTTATTTCTCATTTTCTATTTGAGTTGAATTTTCTGCTTTTCTGTTTTCTCGGACATTGCTATGCCCGTCTTAATTCATCATAAGTGTCCAATTGAGTATTCTAACTCCGCTGATCATATTTTCTGCTTTTGATCAACAGAAGCATTACCCAGTTCTCTTCCGAGGTGTCAATGGAACATGTGCCCACGAGTTTATCATTGACCTGAGGGGCTTTAAGGTGTACTTCTTTGAATCATTTGCAATTCACTCTTTTTTTCTTTTCTTTTCTTTCTTTTTTTTTTTTTTTTTTTGCTTTTGTTGTTAGTGTACTAAATCTATTGGAGTCTTGGCCTTTCAGAGTACTGCTGGAATAGAACCTGAAGATGTTGCTAAACGTCTTATAGACTATGGATTCCATGGACCTACAATGTCTTGGCCAGTTCCTGGTACACTTATGATTGAACCTACTGAAAGTGAAAGCAAGGTATAAAATAAGGATGCATATTCATTGATACAGAAAAAAAGTCACTATTACACACAGTATAGTTTTACTTTGGTGGTCTGAAGTAGTTGTAAATCAATGCAGGCGGAACTAGACAGGTTTTGTGATGCACTCATCTCCATCAGAGAAGAAATCGCTCAGATTGAGAAAGGGAATGCTGATATTAACAACAATGTTCTTAAGGTAAATATGTGGTCTTTTTTTTTTCTTTTTGTAGATTAGTTTTAAACAAAAATGTTTTTTTTTGTACGGTTGCATAAATCAGGAGATATTAATCGGGACTTTGTGTTGCAGGGGGCTCCTCATCCACCATCAATGCTCATGGCAGATGCATGGGTGAAACCATATTCTCGGGAATATGCTGCATTCCCTGCTCCCTGGCTAAGGAATGCCAAATTCTGGCCAACTACAGGTCTTTATCATCTCTATATTACTCCAACTTTTGTCCTACAAACTTAACATTAGCTAAATTCTGAAGTATCTGACTTTTCTCCTATTAAGTGTTACATTTTGTTTACTAATAGGGGGTAGGGGAAGGGGAAAATGGGGAAGGGATTACAAGGTGGGGAATTGAACCATCACCAACAAAGTGAAAGTTCGGGTAGCCAACCTACTAAGATTCCCCTCCTATTAAGTGATACATTGAAATATAGAGGTAAAACATATACTTTTCAGCATTAGTGCTGAGTTTTATTTTACTGGTCAACACATTTTCGGAAGTTTCAAAATATACTAGCAATCAGTACTGAAATTATGCCCTAATATTTAAAGTCTTAACATCCAATCTATACCTACATGCTATGTTGCTCCTTCAAAATCTTTGCCTTACCAGTGTCAACACGACTTGGGTATGGTGTGGGTGATCCATACTGGACTAGGTCAACCTACCTTGGGTGCTTTGACCACATCTATGACCGAGAAGTATAGATTGATAGGTACTTGGTTTAATTTTTGGTTTCATTTCATATATATATATATATATATATATAATGAGAATGCTTTTCTGTTACACGAGATATCTTTTGAATAAAATATAGGTATTTATAAAGAATTAAATTTTATAAGTTTTAGTTCAATAGCTTTAATTAATCGAGATATATACCTTATATGTCGTAATATATACTTATTGGCCGTATCCTAACACCCATATCTGCACTAGGATCATACCCCTGAATCCTATTATGTGATGAAGAATCAACCTCTATATCTGCACTTGTGTCAGGATACCAACACCCGAGTCCGAGGAATATAGCCTACATGCACAACGTTTTCTTTTTTCCGTTATTGAATTCATAGGAACTTCATTTGAAGACTTGTCAGTTTTCAAGTAATCAACCTAGATAATCACGTCTTCTGGACTAATTAGCGGCCAAGGACATGTAGGGCACTTGCCCTCAACATGTCCTGTTACTATAAAACTGCCCTAAGAAACATCTTCAACTTATCTTGTGTACTTGAAATGAAAAATCTGTTTTATTGGCACATATTGGAGCTGTTGTCGTCATGAATGTAGTGAAACTGCTATAAACCTTGGAAAAGGAAATTCGCAAGTGCACATGAATAGAACCAATGTGATGATTGAGAAAAGCTCTATGAATCTGCTGAAATCTACTGTTCTTGCGTTTATTGCACTATAGATTGCAATACTGCCTTTTCTATGGTTTATAATTACCTAACTTTTCGTTTTTCCCTTGTCATATTTAGTAAGAGCTGCTATTATATCTTGATTTTGACAATAATTTTACTTGTGATTGTATTTACCAGCACGAGTGGACAATGTGTATGGAGATCGCAACCTCATCTGCACCCTTCTTCCAGTATCACAAATGGTGGAAGAAGAAGCTGCAGCAAATGCTTAAGCCTCAGTGTTCAGAAGTTCCTTTTTACAAAACATGAAATTACATCCTCTTCCCATCTTGTTGTACATACAAGTTTCATATTCATATACTTGATGGTAGCTGATGACTTTCATCTTCTTGCCATTTTGATGAATAGCTGCTACATTAACATGTGTTGATGATTCCAGCTCACTTGTTATAATTATCAATTCCGCTCTCCCTCTATCTTTCTTCCAATATGTCTCTTTCATGACCTGTGTTGCTCCTTCATTTGTCTTGACACACCTGTGCCTAATTGATGTGATGAGACTGTTGGTACATCGTGTGAAATGTCAAAATATACTAAAAATTAGCAAGCAAAAAAAATAAAATTGGTGTACCCGTATCAAATACTTTCACACAACGGAATCAGGTACATATCGGTGAACGAGCCAGGGAAAAGTTTCTTCTTTCTTTAGAGCCTGTTTGGAAAGTCACCTAGGAATTGGATTTGGATGTAATTGGGTGTAGTTACACAGTTTGGCATGTTTGTTTGGCCAAGTAATTACTTGGTTAGCATGGAATTGAGTGGGAATCGGTGGTAATTACACCTTGTAATTACAAGGTTGCTTTTTATTTTCTTTCCTTTTAATTTTTGTTTTAATTTATTTTCTTTATAACTTTTTTATTTCTATTATTTTAATTATTTTAATTTTATTTTTACTTTTAATTTCTTTTAAAATTTTAAAATATATTTTTCATTGTACATTATTTATCTTTTATTTCTTTTCCTTTACTTTTTGTTATTTCATGTAATTGCTTATATTTTATTTTTTATTTATTTTATTATTCTATTTTTTGAAACTACACCTCCTAATATTATAGATAATGAGTCATTGACAAACTTGTCATATAATGAGTGATGCAATTAAAGTGAAATTTCATTGTTAAATGTGGTTATAAACTTATGTTTCCTAATCTAAAGTTATAGTGGAAATTATTATTATGTTGGAATTTGACATATGCTAAACAATTTTTTTTTGGATTTTGAAATTGTGTTATATTTTATGGTTCCAATTTACTTGTTTTAGTAGTATTGGCTCACATTGCATGTTGTTCATTTTTTAATTAGAATTGATAGATCAATTTTGTCAAACATTTGAATAATGTTATGGCATTATATTTATAAATATTAATTTATTTATCGAATATGAATTCCATGATGTTCTTTCAAAAAAACATATATTTTTAGTTTTTGTAAGTATCTAAACTAAATATTATTAATTTAAAAAATATATAAAAATTATTTTTACAATATTGGTTATAAATATATGATTACGTATTAATGTATATTCACGAAAAATATACATCTTAAATACCAAATATAATATCATTTATACTTATAAAAATTTATAGGCATATATTTATTATATTAACTTTTAAGTTTTGATAATTACTTTATTTAAAATTTAATCTAACTGTGTAATTACACTTGTGCAATCAAATAGTAAACTTGTAATTACATTGTAATTACACTATGGCAAACAAAAAGGTCGTCGTAATTACACAACTGAATAATTACTAGGTTGTGTAATTATTACCCTAGTAAGGAATTCATTAGGTTTCTTCTCCTTGTTTGTCTGGTGTTGTGGCCGAACGCACACGACTTTTGGAGAAAAAAGAGTTGAAGAACCTCATATTTGACTATAGTGTAAAGCTTTTGGGTGACTACAAAAAATTAAACCATGCTTGGCCACAATATCTTTATTTAATATCAAGGAAAAGATAACAGGAAACGTTTTATCTTTTTGATTTTATTTTATAAAACATAGGGCTAAGTTGGGTTTAAATGGAGTGACAGGAACAATGAGAATTCATATAGTCATCTTAATTTATTTGTGATTAAGAAATAGTTACTTGGGCAAAATTGAATTTATAAAGTAAAAGGAAAGACGATATCTTAATGTATTTTTTCGAGTAGAAAAACAAGATTTAAGATAAGAAGTTGATCTGTATCATTTTTTAAGAACTGCCACAACATGTAGGTTATATTTGCAGAGAAATCTTTCACTATAGGAAGTTTGTAACATGTTGAGTTTGATGATCCTGATTCAAAGGTTTGGACTTGATCTTAAATTATGTGGCTCGAAGTTGAATTTTATTGATTTGTCACAGACACTATAATAGTCCTCAGGAACAATAGTTTTGAATTAAACTCCAAGAACAAGTAATCTGGAGTTTGAATGCCTTAATCTTAATTTGTCCTTGTTCTGATTTTGGAATGCTTGAACATTGAAAAGCATTCTTGCAGTTTGTAGATAAATCCTTGCAGTTCTAGATCTTCAAAGAACTATCTTTTTTTTTTTTAATAAAAAAAATTGTGATTTGTAATTATAATCATTTGACTTATGGATAACTCTTTCGGTTTGATAACTTGTAAGAAGTTATTTGAAAACAAACTCCTTTGCTTTGATTTGGTTTGTTCACTTGATTCCTTTGCTTTGCTACATTTGCTTTATTGCTTTATTTAGTACGCCACATTATTTGACACATCGCTTAGTATTAGTTAATTATAATGTCTTCAATTTAGATACGGCTTCCGTCTCAAATTATCAATCATATATTTAGTACAACATTTTTTCTACTTATTGGACGCCGGAAAAGTATAAGAATCAACAACACCATTCCTTTGCTTGTTCCTGTCAACCAAACAACATTCTTGTCGCCTAAGGTTGGGGAAATTAATGGTTAGAGAAAATTAAAGCTACTCAAAGTGCCTTACACTATTACTCCTATATATGATTAGCGTAGATATGTTCGGCTGAACCCAGTAACTTTAGTTTAAATTATATATTTATCTTAAAAAATTTATTTAATATATTCAAATTATTAATTTCAAATCCAATAACTTAAAAGAACTAAAATCATAAACCCAAAAACTTCAGATTCTGGCTCTGCATCTGAGTCTACCACAAATTAAAGACATAAAGGTAAATCGATTGATATTATGCATTGTGTGTGTTAGTAGTGGACACTTTCTTTCATGCATTTATTCATACCTGAATAAAATATTTCAGTTAATTAAAAAATCATTGTTACTCCAAGTAAATTAATGATAAACCGCAATATGGTACTCCATAAATCATTTCAATAGTCAATAGTTATAAAATCGATATAAAAAAGGACAAAATAGTTAATTGTCCAAACTTGGAGAAGGAACATGGCATTTAATCAAACTTCAGGGGTAAAACGATTTTCACTCTTTTGACAAGCAGTAGTACAATTTTTTAAGGATTCCAAGTATATCATTTTATTAAAAGTGTTGGGAAAATAAATCTGATTAAACCACTAAATTAAATACTCCTGTTTTACAAGAGCAGAAAATTAAGGATCAAGCTTACCTAGGTTTTACCAATCGTGTCTTTATTCAATGTATTGACATTTTCCCACAGGATATCGTCATGTCATATCTAATAGTCGTACCTGATTTAGAACGGAAAATATTTAGAAAAACCCGGAGTTCACACCAAACCTCATTAGTTTATCATAATTAAGCGGTAGATTGAGATGGTAATGTACATCAATTAACTTTTATTAGTGACAGAAATGCATATAAAAGGCACGTGTCAGGTATTTATCGATTAAAACACAGAGTATAAATAATATTTTCGATTTAAAACCTTAAAGTCTTGTGCTAGAAGGTATGATAAATTGAAAAGAATCTGGCCTTTTTCTCCTTTTGCTTGAAATTGTCGAGTTCGTTGACAACATAAGAGGTTGACCTTGGATTAATTAGTATTTTCCCCTTTAATTTTCTAAGATGGCCTTAGCCTAAAGAGTGTATGAAAATGCATGTGCTATGTGTATATAGAGCTCAATTGAACTTTTCTTGTTTTTCCTTTCTTTCTCTTTTGAGTATTGTCATTGATTATCCTGTTTTCCTTTTTGTTACACGTTGTCACAATTGGTTGTGAACAAGTAGTTTATGCTTAAAATAAGTAAGGAATATTTAAGGAGAATGTTCAAATTAAATTAGTCTTATTTGGAATTCATATGTTTTACACTACAAGATAAGTTTCTTTTTTTTGGAGGGTGTGCTGGCGTCAATTGTTAGCGATTTATCTTACGAGCCCTAAAATATTACAACAACATTGATAATAAAACCATGGTAATTTCACAAGTGGAGTCTGGGAAGCACTACTAGAATTCCGAAAAAAAGCGACCAAAGTTTAGCGACCAACGTTGGTCTGTCAAAAATAGCGACGGTCGCTTACTGAAATAGAGACCAACTTTGGTCGCTAATCTGGGATCCAGTTCTAACGTTTAACAAATATATTATTATTTTAAATATTATATAAAATATAAATAAATCTGATTTAAATTTAGCGACCAACTTTGGTCGCTAATTTAAATTTATGTATAATTAGCGACCAAAGTTGGTCTCTATTTCAATTTATCTAAATTACTTTTAATTCAATTTATATATATAAAAGCTATATTCGATATAATATTAGCTAATATTATATCGAATATAGCTTATATATATATTTAAAAAAATCAAAATAGAAAAAAAAGTAAATTCATTTTTTTTGTAAAATTGCGACCAACTTTGGTCGCTATTTTGGCCAAACAGTCAAAACTTATATAGCTACCAAAATGACGACCAAAGTTGGTCGTTATTTTTAAATCCAGAGTCAAAATCGGGTTTCCTCTCCCATTCTCTTATTTTCTTTCCAAAATTTTCCCAAACTCTCTCTCAACATATTCTTCTCCCCTTCTCTATTTTCCTTACACAAATCAATTCCCCCACCCCTTGCCACCACTGTGACCGCGCGCCACCACGCTGGAGCCGCTGCTAAATATGTCGCCGGAGCCGTTGTCCGCCGCTAGCACTGTCGCCTGAGCCGCTGTCCCCCACCCCTTGCCACCACTGCTTTTTAATCCTCCTTTTAATCTACCAAGGTTAGTAATCTACCTTATTAGGTTTTTAATTTTTGCTATATAATTTTATGTAATTTTTTAAAGTTTTTGTCTATTTAGTATTAGGGTTTTTGGTTTGAACTACATTAGATTTATGAACTTAAGGTAGAAATTATGATCTTTTGGTTCTTGTATTAATTTATATTGAGTTCAATTGTGAAAAGAAACAATCATACATTAGCAATACCTAAATAAGAGTACTTGTAAATACATTGTCTTAGAAGAGGAGCAATACCTAAATAAGTACCTAAATTCATGCTTTAAACTATGCATTATACATTTATAAGATAAGAAAGAAGAATTAAAGGGAGGAGTTTATTAATATATTAATTATGAACTTAAGGTCATATTGGACTTTTAGGATATGAATTGGACTTTTAGTTAACTAAAAAAAGATTAGGATATGAATTAACTAAATTAATTTGTTCTTGCTTTATTTATATAGATGGAACATCATACTTGGATGTACAATAGGAATTATCCTAATCGGCGGGGATTGCGGGAGGATTTTGTAGAAGGGGTTGATGATTTTATTAGACATGCAATGTCACTTCCGCCATACCGAAATGAAGGAGTAATTAGGTGCCCTTGTGTTAGGTGCGACTGCATGAAGTTTGAAAAACCGGAGGAAATTAAGGTTCATCTTTATAGTAAGGGGTTTATAGAGAATTACTTTGTGTGGACTAATCATGGAGAGATCGATGGTAGCCGTGGGATATTTCATAACATGGTTGTTGGTGAAAGTAGTAGGTTGGTGGAGAATACAAATCGTGATTCTAGAATTCATGATATGGTTGCGGATGATTTTGAAATGCACTCAGGGGGTGAGCCCAATGAAAATGTTGAACAAACTCCTAATGATGAAGCAAAACATTTTTATGAACAGTTCGATATAATATTAGCTAATGTACTAATACTTAGTGCATAGTATATATATATGCACTAATATACTATATACTATATTATAAGCAGTTAATGCACTTAACTTTTGAATAATTATTAGCTAATAAAAGCTAAGTATAATATATCGAATATAGCTTTTATGATATTTTCATATAATACTTAACTTTTGAAATACAGAGCAAGTGTGTATGGGAACACCGCTATAGCGCGGATGTGGCTGCAAATTTTCATCTCAAAGCTTGCAAGCGGTTGTCGCATTGTTTCTCCAAAGCTAGAAAGTTGAACCAGAAGCCTGGCTGGTTGCTTCAGAATTTATGGGAGGATTTGCAAAGGCAATGGCTTACTGCAGAGTTCTTAGAGAAGAGCAAAAAAGGAAAGAAAGCTCGTGCATCTGAGAAGGGAGGATCCTTGCACACTGGAGGTGCGATCAGCCTAGGTACAATAAAGAGAAGAATGGTTCGTAATTGCTTAATTTATTTTAATTTTCAAAGTATATCTATTCTGTTTATTAACTAAAATTTATGAGTTTTCACGAGAAGAAGTTGGGGCGTCCGATGAACCAAGATGAGCTATTCAAGGAGACTCATATTGTAAAGAAGAAGAAAGAGACAGATCAAGAAAGGTGGGTCGAGGGCCGAGCCTCGACTGTACATGTAAGTTTTCACTTTTCATTAAGTATTTTGATTTACTTTTATATAAATTTTGAAATACTAATTAAATGTAATTTTTCTTATAGGGTCGCTTCACAACTGAAGTGGAGGAATTCATGCGCAGTCAACCACCTAATGAGTCGGGCGACCCAATCCAACCTTCGGACGAGGATGCTGAAAGAATCTGGACGCAGGATGCTGGCGGTCCAAAATGGGGGAAGGTATACGGGCTTCCTACTAAGAAATTCCATCGCTATAAGTGTGAAATGCAAGGAATAGGGACTTCCTCGCAAGCCGAGCAACTTGATGGGGAGAGCCTCTCCTCTATGCGGGAGACTGTGACAAAGCTCACATCCGAGCTAGAAGCCGCCAAGGAAAGAGAAAAGATTAGAGATGCTCAGTACATTGGCATGCAAGAGCAGATCAAATCTCTCCTAGCTTCTGGCAGTTTTCCGATTCCCTGGTCTCGTGAGTCATCGCCAGAGGCTCGCCTTCCCCATGCTCGTTCCTCCCTTCCTCTCCGTGATTGTTCTTCCCATCCTAGACAAGTACGCCCTTCTGGATACCGTCTTGCTGATGAAAGTTTATCAGACGATGATGATAATGATGTAGAAAACAATCCTTGACTTTTATACACTTTCAACTAGACAAATACAATCGGTTTTCGAATGGACTTGTAATAACAGTTAACTTAGTTTGGTTAGCTTAATGTGTTAGTTCTATTGAACTTTATAGTTTGTTAGTTTTAATGTTGTTGTTGTTGTTGTTGCTTTTTATTGTTGTTATTGTTGTTGTTGGCATAAAATGCCTGTTTAGGATTTTTGGTAAGCTGGCAGGTGGTGTAGCTGCCAAAACAGGCATTTTCTGCCAAAAATATACCAAAAAAAGCGACCAACTTTGGTCGCTAGTTGGTCGCTTATCCCTTAAAAAAATAATTTTCTGGGCAATAGCGACCAACCTTGGTCGCTCTTGAACCCAGATTTCTCAAAAGCGACCAACATTGGTCGCTATTTCATTTTAAAAAAATAATTTCTGAAAATATAGCGACCAAAGTTGGTCGCTTATAATTAAAAAAATAATTAATTCTTGAATTTAGCGACCAACTTTGGTCTATTATTTTAAAAAAAATTAATAATAAAGCGACCAACGTTGGTCTCTAATTTCCAGATTTTAAAATATAATATTTTCTTTATAGACCAAAGTTGGTCGCTTTTTTTTTATTAATAATAAATTTAAAAAAAACGTAATTTACATGTGGAGACCAACTTTGGTCACCAAAATTATATTATTTAAATATTAAAACGACCAAAGTTGGTCGCCATTTTCTTTACCCGGAATATTTGGTCCTTTTGACTTAGAGACCAAAGTTGATCGCTAATTGGCGACCAACTTTGGTCCCTAAGGTAAAAGGACCAACTTAATATCGACCAGTCCTGTTTGGTCACTTTTCGGCCAATAAGCGACCAACTTTGGTCGCTTTTCTTGGTCTTTTTTTCCGGATTTCTAGTAGTGGAGGGTAGTGTGTATGCAGCCTTATCCTTACCTTGTGAAGACAAAGAGGTTGTTTCCAATAGACCCCCGCCTTAGAGGAAGCATAGTCACATCCCTTGTTGAAAAGAAGACAATAGTGTACAAACCATGGAAAGAATATAGTAACACGACATATTACTAAGTACTAACAATAACATGATAACAAGAAAACTGAAGCAAGAGAAACAACTGGTAATAATACAAGTCTAGGTATATGAAACTATGAGAATACTATTAATCCTACAGGTAATAGAAGGATATGCTTGCGATTACCTACTAACCTTCTACCCTAATTCTCAATCTTCACACCTTCCTATCAAGGGTCATGTCCTCGGTAGCTGAAGATGTGCCATATCTTGTCATGTCACCTCTCTCCAATACTTTTTAGGCCTACCTCTACCCCTCTTCTGACCCACCATGGCCAACCTCTCACACCTTTTCACTGGGGTATCTGGATGATCTCGTCCAAGTCACACTCTATTTAAAGTTATGAAAGGGTCGATGCAATAGTAATATCCAACAGGGAGTCGGGGTCGATTTTCCACAGAGAGCTATGAATAGGACTTAGGGGTATATATTACTCCATCTGTTTCAGTTTATGTGAATCTATTTCCTTTTTGGTCCATTCCAAAAAGAATGGACCATTTCTAAATTTGGTAACAATTTAGCTTAAACTTACAACTCTACCCTTAATGAGAAGCTTTTATAACCACACAAATACTCTGGGTCCCTTTTTGACTTGTTTAGGACCACAAATTTTAAAAGTCTTCATTTTTTCTTAAACTCCGTGCCCAGTGAAACAGGTTCACATAAATTGGAACGGAGGGAGTATAGTGTATGAGCTTGAATTATCTCAAATTGCGCTTCCACAAACTTAGATTGTTTCTAGGTCTAATTTAAACTAAGATTACAAACTAAGAATTGAAATTAGGAAATTATTTTTATTGTTGTTTTTCAAATGATATAAAAGGCTTAGGGCTAGGACTTTCACTTAGGTATTTGCCTAATGAGTTGTAAACTTTAGAGCTTGTTTTATGGTCAGGTGTATTATAGCTATCAACACTCGAGTACCCACTCAATACCTCTTGGTAAGAGAGTGATTTTGTCCAATTTGACTTTCTCAAGTCTAAATGGGTATTGAACAAAACGGTTGATACAAAGCTCAAGTCGGGTTTTACTATCTCTAGGTTCAACCCTGTAATTGGGTTTATCAATCTCTCGATTGACCCTTGTTGGCCAAGTTTTCCTAGACTAAGTCTCTCTTTCTCAAGTAGAGACTAAGTCAAATAGGCATGAAATAATGTTTGTAACCATCAATTCTATAATTAAAAGCAAGAACAAAGCTAAATAATAAACACCCAACCATAAACAAGCAATAAATCAAACACCCATTAAGATTACACTCAAGGTTGGGTGATAACCCTAGTGAAAATCTAGCTACTCATGCTTAAGATAGAAGAAATGATAATTAAACACATATTGATAATTAAAATAATGAAATCAATATTCAAAAAGCTCAAAATAGCAAAAACTACTAAAGAGAATAAAGAAAACCGTCAACTGCAGCAACTGATGTCAAAACTTAACTTAAGAAAGTGACAGGATATGCGGTTCGCACTTTGCTTCAGCCTAACATGATCGGAAACCTGCGGCCACATAATTCTGAACTGTGGACACACTTCTCTCTTGTCTGCACAAATGTGTCTGCGGCTGCACCGTGTTCTTCTGCGGTCCACACAAATATGACTGCGGCCACGTAGCTGTTCCTCTGCAGCCGCATAATAATTGTGCAGTTCGCACTTTTGTTGAACTTGAGATGCAGGTTCTCTGAGATTTTTCTCTCCTGCAGCCGCACATATCATGTGCGGGCCACACTTTTCACACTTCTCTGATGGGCGTCTCTTCACATCTTGCGGCCGTAGATGATAATCTGCAGTCCACAATTTTAAGCTTTTGTGCCTGTTTTGGTCCTTGAGTTCAGATCACTACTTCTTGAGTTGAATTTCATCTTGGGAGCTCATCTTCCAATATTCCTGCAATTAAACACATTTTATCAGTTTATAGGAATACAATTAAGCTCTTTTGGACTAAAATAAGAGCTAAAATGAGCTAATAAGTAGTCAAAATCTCCACTAATCAACTCCCCCAAACTTAAGCTTTTGCATGTCTTCAAGCAAATAAGGTAATTCCCACCTCCACAAGTTAAAAGCTATTCCATCTAACCAAAGATGCATCAATCACACATCAATTGGGACCAACAATTACCCACAACAATTATGGATTGTCAGCAAGACATCAGGTTGATCTTTTAAGCACAAATAGTTCTGATGTGACACTCGAGCATCACGAGTTGACTTTATTCATCAAGGAAGCTCTCTCTTTCATGTAGGTCATAGTGGATTCCAAACTCCTCCTCCTCTACTCTCCGTTAGCATATCTCACTTAAGAATGTAGCACTCAATTCAAAGATTTGTGAAACGTTCGCTCATCTCTCTCAAAAGAATGTCGCAAGTACGGCTTTAAGTACCATAGGCTTGCCCCTTATGTAAATCACCACTAATGTAAGCTCACTCGGCTTGAAATCACGTAGAGCATTTTCGGAATGCAATGAAGGCTTTTGGACTAAGGTTGGATATGTTATGATAAAATAGGTTCATCTTTCCTTAAGCACTCCATTTTCTCTTATCTGCTCATGCTTTGCCAAATCTTTGAGGCATTTTCTTTTCCTTAGGGGAACTAAAGAGACTTAACATCACTCTTTGGTTATGATATTCATTTTCTCCTTCTTTGCTTTTTCCATGATTTGCATCATTACTTTTCTTTGAATCCCTTCAACTCTTCAACTTATTCACTTTCTTTTTGCATTTTTCTTTTTGTTATTTCTTTCTTTTTCTTGCGTTTCCTTCTCTTCATTTATTTTCTATTTTTGTGCCTTGATACCTTTTTCAAACTCCTCGTCTCTCCCCCAAACTCATGTTTTTAGCTAATTGTTTCACAAGAGTGTTAAGGAAAGCTCGGTACCAAGAGAGGGTCACGACAAAACGGGTAAAGACTTGTAACGTGGTTATCAAATGAGAAAGGTTTTAGGCTCAAATGGGTTGACTAGGGATAACAATATTGGTAGGCCGTGGAAAATTTCAAGCGGGTCAAGGAGAGCCTACAATCACTTCTCAAGCGCAAACAAAACTTAAAATTTCGTCTCGAAACACATTCATGGCAAGTTCTAGACCATTCTCACGGCTACTTGGACTTGCACCAAAAAAATCTCACCTCTCACACAGCTGGATTGTTCAAGAGGATAGAGTCGAGGGCCCGTAACGACCATATTTAAGATTGAAAATCACTATGGTTCGACCAAACCACTTGATGATTGCTTAAGTCAACACAAGAGTTAGAAGGTCACTAACTAGAGCTATTTCATTCCAAAAAGCTTGTTTTTTACCATAAGCACGTAGTTAAATGTGTTGTTACCAAGTGAAGCATGTTTGACTCTTCGAGCCTAACTCAATTAGGTCTTTTTATTCATTATTACTACTATTCTTGCCTAAACACCAAAAACAGACTCAGTCCCTTAAGAAGGTTGTCACGTCATCCATCATTGGGAAGAGTCACCCGATTCACACAAAAACTACCTTTGGAAAGAACCGTGGCATTAAGAAAACCAAAGGCTTATTGTCCACTAAAACATAAAAAGAAGCTACTAAATTGAAAAGAAGCTATTAGATTAAACAAGAAGCTACTAAATTTAATATTGACTAATAAGAATATAGAATAAAGAAGCTACAAAGTAAACTACTGAAAGCATAATGAATATACATAACGAGAGAGGAAAAGAGAGAATATATACATCAAGAGAGAAAGGTGCGAATAACAACGACAACAACAAACCCAGTATGTTCCCACCAGGTGGGATTTATGGAGGGTAGTCTGTACACAGACCTTATCCCTACCTAACAGGTAGAGAGGCTGTTTCTAATAGACCCTCGACTTAGAAAAGGGTAATAAGAAAAAGTGGCCATAAAGGAGCGAATATGTACAGAATAAAGAGAAAGAAGAAAATATTGTCAGTTATTAGAAACCAAATGTCTAAAAATCATCCAAATAGTAAATAAACTCCCCCCCCGGAATAAAAATAAGTATTATCCCCAATGCTTAATAAAATAAGAAGAAAGAAGGGTAAGAGTGAAGAGGAATACCTATGTGGCCTTGGAAATCTCCGTGTCCATAGCAGCGTCACCGCCCTCAGTCTTCTTTAACTAGATCTTATCATCCTCGGCTCTGGGAGTAGCTGGGTTGGTGAACATCTGGCGCACTGCCTCAACAGTGTCAGTAGCCAGGTCTGGCTCCCCAAACTGGCCAGCTGGTGCCACTGGAGCTGATGGTGATATTGGAGCTGCTGGTGGATCTGAATCCATCAGCATGTCAAATGGAAGATCACCAGCTACTACTATCGTGGTCACCTCTCTCCTCAGCCTGTTAATTGATTTCTTGGAAGCCTAGGATTTCTTCATTTTCTTTACTTGCTTCCCCAGCTCCTCAATCACTGCTCCATGTTCTACCAAGGTGTTCATGATAGTGGTCTGGTTCTCCAAGATCTTCTTCAATGTGTCCTCCACTGTCTGAGGAATCTGGGGTACCGGAGTGGATGATTGTGCTGCAATCGTACTGGATATGTCAGACAGCTTTGTAGTGGCTGTCTGCATCCAGTTGTTGAGACTTGCTAGTGTCTGGGAGACTCGCAGCGTAGATAGTTGATGAATGGGCATAGGCACCAGCTTCAAAGCCGAAGTGGAAGGCACTAATGCTGAAGGACCTGAAGAAGGAAGTGGAGGCATAGCTGCTGCACTAGCGGAAGGCTTTGCTGAAGTAGATGCCACATCAACTGTCTCAACAGCTACCCCGGCGGGATCATCAGACTGGCCTGCAGTAGTAGAGGGTTGACCTTTTTTCTTTGGGTTTCCACCACCCATCAAAGAATACCATGAGAAAGGCTTCTTCGCCCGCCCCTTGGTATCAAAATTCCTCGGCTCTACCCCCGCATCCGTAAGATACTCAGTGATAGTGTTGGGATATGGGTAGGAGGTGTCACCTTGCCTGGCGACCACAGACATGTTGGCCGACATCACAACACCCATATTGTTTGGGTACCTGGCCATGATAGAGGCGACTAGCACTGCCCACAGAATTGGAAGATTTGTTTCATTTTGGCATGGGTCAAGTCTGCTACACATGAATGTTTGCCATCTCTTTGCCTCAAAATTTAGGGTGTTCCACTGAATAGGAACCCCTACTGTGATCCATGCTGGAGGCCGCCCCGGAGCTATAAGAATCTCAGCTAGACATGGTCGAGCTGCATCTCCCAGTGCTAAGTTTTTCAGGTATTGCACAGGCTCCACATCCTTAAACCCTAAATACGTGTTCAGGGTGTTCTGATCGAATCCCACCTTTAGATTTCTCACATTTGTTATCTTGGTGCCTTTCTTTATATGCACCACATTGGCATAAAATTCTCAGACCAGGTATTCCTTGGCATCTACCACACTCTGGGTGAACCACATCTACCCCTTCTATCTCTCAGAACTGTCTCAACACTGCCAGGTTGTATTTATCAAGGTCTTTCAGCATGAACTGGCGCTCAAGAGTGAGCGATCTCACAGGCCACCAATCTCGAAAACTTGTGAAAGCAGCCAGACTAACAAACCTATCTTCCCACATCTCTTTCTTCTTCGACCTCTCAAGGTCGGTAACTCTGGTATCACCCCTTGGCCATTATCCAAAATATCATTAACATCCACTGTAGTAGCTAGAACGTTAGGGGCATGTAGATGAGGGCTCCAAAGCCTGACTATCACCTTACGAACCCTCAGAAGTGCTCTCAAAGGTGGAAGGCTTGTATCGGAGTTGATATCTTCCCTAAAGCTGCTGTGGTTGTGATTGAACAGCATGTTGCTCTTGCACTGAGTCGCCCTCCGATGCTTCCCTAGATGGGACATAAGAGCTTGATTCGGCGTGCTCTGTAGCTCTACCTCAGTCAGTTGTCGTTTTTGGATATAGCTCTTTGAAGGGAGAGGGGTAAGACACACTTGATTCGGCCTCTGGAAGGTTCACCCCTCCCCTTTGATGTTTCACCACGACCTCGTGATCTAACCATTTTCTATAACAAATAGTAGCAGGAGTCAGTTCTATTTCAAGTGCAGATAAACAGACATTCACAGAACAAAACATGTTTGCAATGTGGGGGAAGTGCAATCCACACAATTGCAAGTGCGGCCGTAGCCTGGGTTGTGCGAACCGCACAAATTGAACTTGTGGCCTCAGAGATGAAACTGTGGTCTACACAATTTTGAGTGCGACCTCACATCTGAAGTGCGATCCGCTCAATTGTCATTGCGGCCGCACTATGGGTACCTCAAAATAGCAACTCTCTAAAGACAAAGATTGGCCTAATCTACGGCCACAAACCCTTTTCTGCGGCCATGATCGAATTTTTGCAGTCCGCACAATTTTGCCTCACCAACTACCCTAATCTACACTTCTGCGGACTGCACAATTTCTTTCATGGCCGCAAATTTCAAAATTAAATTTGGCATATTAATTAAGTGTTTCGATTTATGCACAAATTGAACATGGTAATAGCAATTAAACATGATAATCAAGATACCCATTCCCCAAATAGCAATTAGGAGTTTACCCAAAACAATTTAAACCCTACATGGATATAAAATTTACTTCTAGTGACAAATGGTCTAAAATAACTAACAAATTGTAAATTAAACTAAAAAAATTGAAGAATCCTAGAAGTGATTTGAACATACCAGTGATAAAGCAGTGCTAAGGAATGATCAGTGATGCGTATTTAGGTGGAAGATAATTGAATAGATGCGTGCAAAGTTTTAGCCTTTTTAGTGCTCAGAGAGTGAAAAGTTTGTACAGTAGCCTTAGGGTTACTATTTATACACAACGGGTCTGGCTAAGGAATCAAAGAGATGAGTGCGGCTGCTGAATTCTTTCTGCATTCCGCACTCTGTTACCTGGAGGTTCAATTTCCTTTGATGATCTGCGGTACGCAGATTTAGCTGTGCGGCCGCAGATTTTGGTACGGATCGCAGATTTAGCTATGCGACCGCACTTTGGATATTTCTCTAACAAATAAACTTCAGAGAGTTTGTATTTTTTCCATCTCAATTTGTGCGGCCCGCAAAAGAATTTTGCAGCCGTAGTTGCCTTCTGCTGTAGCATTCAAAATTGTGTGGTCCGCACTTTTTCCATACTTAGTCAATTTTTCTGAGCACAGTTCCTGCAAAACACACTCATTCCTACAATACACTTCAAATCCAGTTAGCACAAAATAAGACCTATCTAAAAAAGAATAAAAGAAAAAGAAAAAGAAACATGGGTTACCTCCCAAGAAGCGCTTGATTTAATGTAGTGACACGACGTAGATTACCATCAATTGAAGTAAATTACCACCATAACGTGGCCATCACCAACTTTTCCCAGATAATGCTTCACCCGGTGACCATTGACTCTAAATACCTCATCATTTTTATTCTTCAAGTCCAATGCACCAACGGGTGTAACACCCACAACCTTAAACGGGTCACTCCATTTAGACTTTAACTTTCCGGGAAACATCCGCAACCGTAAATTGAACAACAACACAAGATCACCCTTTTTAATCTCTTTTTTCCAAATGTACTTGTCATGAAGATATTTCATCTTCTCTTTGTATAAGGACGAACTTGTGTATGCATGGTACCTGAAATCATACAACTCATTCAAATGTGCCACCCTTAAGTTGGCGGCGACATCCCACTCAAGATTCAACTTCTTTAAAGCCCACATGGCTTTGTGCTCAAGTTCCATCAAAAGATGACAAGCTTTTCCGAATACCAACCGGTATGGAGACATTCCGATGGGTGTTTTGTAAGATGTCCTATAAGCCCATAAAGCATCATCAAGTTTCTTGGACCAATCCGTCTGATTAGCATTCACTGTTTTGGATGAAATACTCTTTATCTCCCAGTTGGAGACTTCCACTTGACCGCTTGCTTGTGGATGATAGGGAGCCGTGACTTTATGAGTGACACCAAACTTAGTGAGTAAGGTGTCGAAAGCTTTGTTGCAAAAATGCGACCCCACATCGCTTATGATAGCCCGCAGAGTACCAAACCTTGTAAAAATATTCTTCTTCAAAAATGCCACCACACTTCTCGCTTCATTGTTGGGTAAAACAACAATCTCAACCCATTTGGACACATAATCAACCGCGACAAAATGTAGGTGTTTCCACAAGAACTCACAAAAGGACCATGAAGTCAATACCACACACATCGAAAATGTCAATCTCTAAAATGGTGGCGAGGGGCATTTTATTTTTCATTGATATTCCACCGGCCCTTTGACATTCATCACAATGCTTGATGAGATCATTTGAATCCTTGTAAAGAGTGGGCCAATAGAAACCGCAACTTAGCACTTTGGCTGCCGTTCTTGCTCTACCATGGTGGCCACCATACAACGAAGAATGACAATCCCCAAGGATTTCACATTGTTCCTCCTCCGGTACACATCTTCTAATCACTCCATCCGTACAAATCCAGAAAAGGTACGTTTCATCCCAATAATAGTCTTGAAAATCCCATTTGAGCTTCTTCATTTGGTTTGAAGAGAACTCATCCAAGATGATACCACTTACAAGAAAATTTCCTAGATCTACGAACCATGGTACCTATTTCATTGAAATAGCAAAGAGTTTCTCATCGAGGAAGGAGTTATTGATTCAAGGCCATCATGTGGCCTCCCCTCCTCCTCTAAACGAGACAAGTGGTCCGCCATTTGATTTTCACTTCCTTTTCGATCTTGGATGTCTATATCAAACTCTTGCAACAAAGTTACCCATCTCATAAACTAGGCTTTGGAATCTTTCTTGCTCATATGTAACGAAGTGCCGCATGATCCGTGTGGACAATCACTTTTGCACCCATCAAGTACGGGTGGAACTTCTCAATAGCAAACACAATGGAAATGAGCTCTTTCTAACGGTGTAGTTGACTTGGGCATCACTATTCACTGTCTTACTAGCATAATAGATCGGATGAAAAATCTTGTTGATGCATTGCTCCAAAATAGCCCCTACCGCTACATTTGTTGAATAACACATGAGCTCAAAAGGAACACTCCAATTTGGAGCGGTGATAATGGGAGTAGTAGTCAAATTGAACTTTAGCAATTCAAAAGCTCTCATGCAATCATCATTGAAGTGAAACTTAGCATTTTTCTCCAAAAGCTTGCACAACGGGTTCACCACTTTAGAGAAATCCTTGACGAAATGCCGGTAAAATCCTGCGTGGCCTAAGAAACTCCGCTCGCATTTTACCAAAGTTGGAGGTGAAAGTTTAGAACTCACATCAATCTTTGCCTTGTCGACTTCAATGTCATTCTTTCAGATCTTGTGGCCAAGGACAATGCCTTCCTCGACCATGAAATGGCATTTCTCCCAATTGAGCACCAAGTTTGTTTCTTCACATCTTGCCAATACTTTATGCAAGTTTGCGAGACAATCATCAAAATAATTCTTGACCACTAAGAAGTCTTCCATGAATACCTCAAGGTTATCCTCCACCATGTATGTGAAGATCGCCATCAAATACCTTTGAAAAGTCGCTGGTGCATTGCACAACCCAAATGGCATCCGCTTGAAGGCGAAAGTACCATAAGGACATATAAAGATAGTTTTCTCTTAATCCCCAGGAGCAATAAGAATTTGGTTGTAGCTTGAATACCCATCAAGGAAATAACAGAAAGCACTACTAGCCAATCTATTAAGCATTTGATCTATGAAGGGAGGTGGAAAATGATCCTTCCTTGTGACTTTGTTGAGCTTACGACAATCCATACACACTCTCTACCCGGTCACCGTTCTTGTAGGAATCAGCTCATTCTTATCATTAGTGACCACCATTATGCCTCCTTTCTTTGGGACACATTGAACCAGAGAAGTTCACGAACTATCGAAAATGGGGTAGACAACCCCGACATCCAACCACTTGATAATATCCTTTTTGACAACCTCTTGCATGGCTTCATTGAGTCTCCTTTGATGTTTAATAGATGATTTGACACCTTCTTCCAAGTTAATATTAAGCATGCAAAATGCGGGGCTTATCCCCCCGAATATCCGCCAATGTCCATCCAATAGCCTTCTTCCTCTTTTGTAGCACCGCCAATGTAGAGTCTACCTGCATGTTAGTCAAACAAGAGGAAAGAATAACCGGTAAAGTAGAGGAAGGGCCAAGAAATTCATACTGAAGATATGGAGTCAATTGCTTCAACTCCGAGATAGGAGGCTCCTCAATTGAAGGCTTTGTTGGAGGAGTTGTCCTATTTTCAAGATCCAAGGACAATTTGGGGGGCTCATAAGTGTACGACCCCATTCCTTGCAAAGAGTTCACACATTTGAGCAAGATGGCCTCCAATATATCATCAACATTTATCACAGCACTTGTTTCATCCACAATCACACGGGTCACCCATTTGGGCTTGAGAAATCCAAATTAGGCAAAAACACTCTATTACCGAGAGGCATTGAGTGGGTAATTATATGTTGATTGCTATATATGCCTCAACCAACGAAACTCGCTCTAAAGCTCACAACCCGTTAGGCAACCACCTAGGTGGAAGTCACAACCCTAGATCTTTTACACTTGAAAACTAACATAAAAAATATCATTCTCTAGTTTTATATTTGCAAACAATAGCTTAATTTAGAAGTAGACAAAAACAACAACGTATGTGGAAGTGCATTTTGGACACATCATACGCTTAATCCAAGTATATACCTAATCCTATCTACGAGCCCTATGGATTCTATCTCGACTCCTAGTTGGGTAATTATAATTGATTTGACCACTTCACAACCCCAATTTGAGATATGAACTTGGGCGACATCACTTTTTGGCACCGTTGCCGGGGACCAAAAAAATGGATTTAGCTATATATTTGGTTTTCTGTGTGATTTGTTTTTCTTTCCTTCCGATTTACTAATCTTTTTGTGAAACAATTCTAGGTGATACAATGGCTCTCAACAACAATGATCCTCTTGGAAACGTACCATTGGGGGATGGCGGGGATGGTGACCAAGTGGATGAGGTTCCTCTTGAACCTCAAGCAAATAGATGTGGCCGACTGCCTCAAGACAACATTCCCGTTCCACCCCCACCTCCTCCAAGAGCAGCAGCACACTGGGTGTTTCCAAATTAAGGATACGCAAGTGCCATAGTACCGCCGCGCATTAGGGCGGACAACTTTCAAATTACAAATGTCATGCTTATATTGCTAGAGCAACAGGGATTCTTCACTGGAGCTTTGAGTCAAAATGCGTACAAGCACTTGAAAGGGTTTGTTGACACTTGCTGGGGGAGTAAATAGACAAACATCTCCGAAGATTCTTTGAGGTTGAGGCTATTCCCTTTCTCTTTACGAGGGAAGGCCTTGGATTGGTTAGAGAGGTTGCCAAATCATTCTATTCATACATGGGATGAATTGGCCGAGAAATTTATTTCCAAGGTTTTTTTTCCCGGGCATATGGAAACTCTTAGGGATGAGATTCTAGCTTTCAAATAAGAACCCAATGAGCCTTTGCATGAGATATGGTAAAGGTACCATACTATGGTGAAAGAGTGCCCGAACAATGACATGACAGAGCCTATAATTTAACAAACTTTCAATAGGGGTATCAATATTACCAATCAATGCGTGGCCAACCAACTGGCTGGTGGAAATTTCATGACAACGTCGTATGCGGAAGCTTGTGAGATTCTTGATGAAATGGCAGATACTTCATCGGCACGGCAAAGTAGAGCAAACATTACTCAAGATGATCCAAATGTGATTCACTTGCAAATATGATTCACTTGTATAAAGAATTACATAATCATGGGCAAGCAATTGCCAAGTTGACCACCACTATGAATCAACTAGCCAAAGCTCAAATTCAACAAGTGCAAGGTCTCAAGCAAGTAAATACAATGGAGGGAGTTAGTATGATTGTAAACAAGAGAAGGCAAAAGGGTCCTCATGTACAAAACCGGGTTGAAAATTATGTGTAAAATGATAGTGGATTTGATCAATATGGACAATACAATTAATAAGAAGAGGAAGTACAATATGTGAACAACTTCCAAGGACAAAGAAAAAACACTCAAGGACTAAATCAACAACAATGGAGACCACAAGGAAATCAAGGAAATTGGAATCCAAGCAATCAAATAATTGGAACAATCAAAACAACCAAGGGAATTGGAATAATCAAAGCAATCAAGGAAATTGGAATAGTCAAAATAACTAAGGTAATTGGAATGGCAATAATCAAGGCTTTTGGGGAGGTACCAACCAAGGAGGGTGGAACAACAACAACAATCGGGGGTCGAGTTTTCAAAGGCCCTTGATGTTTCAGCAATCGAGCAACCCGCTTCCTTATCCTTCTCAAGGTACGAGCTCTTTCAACAATGAGATGGGTCGAATTTAGAGCATGTTTAGACAAATGATGGAGAAGAATGCTGACTCTGATGCTTAACTAGCCTCTCACAACACTTCAATTCGCAATTTGGAAGTCAATTGGGCCAAATCTCGCAAGCTTTGAACACTCATACTAAAGGGGCACTACCAAGTGATACGATAGTGAACCTGAAGGGTAGGAACAACACGGGACATGCCATGACCATTACTACAAGAAGTGGAAAAGGTGGGGATGCAACCACCTCAAGCCAAAAGAAGATTGTGGATGATGAACAATTGGTACAAGAAGATGAGATGCCAAGCAATGAAGTGCATGCAAATGATGAGGTGAGAATTGATATTGAAGACAATATGGAGGAGACTCAAGAAGAAGTGAACCCTTCTAGGGAGCACATTATTTACATATCGGAACGAATAGTGCCAAAGGCTAAGGCACCAATGCCTAGGCCTCCCCCTCCATATCTTTAAAGGCTTGCAAAGCAAAATGGCGAGAACCAATTCAAAAAGTTCATTGACATGATGAAGAGTTTGTCTATTAATGTGCCGTTGGTTGAGGCATTGGAACAAATGCGGGATATGCAAATTTCATGAAGGAATTTGTGACAAAGAAGAGGTCGATGAATTGTGAAAATATAAAGATGACACATCAAGTGAGTGCAATTGTGCACTCAATGGCTCCTAAATAAAAAGATCATGGCGCTTTCACAATCCCATGCACAATTGGAAGTGCCGACTTTTCCAAAGCTTTATGTGATCTTATGGCGAGTATACTTGATGCCCTATTCGATGTTCAAAACTTTGGTAATTGGGCAACCGAGACCAACATCCATGATGTTACAAATGGCGGATCGTACAATGAAGAGACCTTTGGGTATTATTACTGATGTGTTGGTTCGTGTTACAAGTTCATCCTCCCGGCAGACTTTGTGATTCTTGATTGTGAAGTGGACTATGAGGTGCCTATTATCTTGGGTAGACCTTTCCTTGCTACGGAGAAGACTCTTGTTGATGTGGAAGCCAGTGAGCTCACCTTCTGGGTGGGTGATGAAAAGATAGTCTTTGATGTGTGCAAATCTATGAGGCAACCGAATAGTAATGAAGTTTGTTCGTTCGTGGACTTGGTGACCGATGTGATTATTATTGATGCTAGTGCCACAATGAATATTGAGGATACTTTGGAAGCCATTTTTCTCAACATTGATAATAATGAGGAGAAAGAAGGCTATGTGGAATGTGTGAATGCATTGCACGGAATGGGGGTCGTACACTTATGGATCCCGCAAGTTATCTTTGGATCTTGAAAACCGGAAGACTCCTCCAATAAAGCCCTCAATCGAGGAGCCTCCCACTTTGGAGTTAAAACCATTGCCTCCGCATCTTAGGTATGAATTCTTTGGCCTTTGTTCTACTTTACCGATTATTCTTTCCTTTTGTTTGACTGACGTGCAGGTAGACTCCACATTGGTGGTGCGACAAAAGAGGAAGAAATCTATAGGATGGACATTGGCGGATATTCGGGGCATATGGCCCACCTTTTGCATGCACAAAATTATTTTGGAGGAGGGTGCCAGACCCTCCGTTGAACATCAAAGGAGGCTAAATGAAGCAATGCAAGAGGTGGTAAAAAAAGGAGGCCATAAAGTTATTGGATTCCAGGGTTATTTTTGATAGCTCGTGGACTTCTCTGGTGCGATGTGTCCCAAAGAAAGGGGGCATGGTTGTGGTTACCAATGACAAGAACGAGTTGATTCCTACAAGAACGGTGATCGGGTGGAGAGTGTGTATGGACTATCTCAAGCCCAACAAATTCACAAGGAAAGATCATTTCCCACTTCCCTTCCTTGATCAAATGCTTGATAGGTTGGCTGGCCTTGCTTTCTATTATTTCCTCGATGGATATTACGACTACAATCAAATTCTTATTGCTCCGGAGGATCAAGGAAAGAGTACTTTCACATGTCCCTATGGTACTTTCGCATTCTCGCGGATGCCATTTGGGTTATGTAATGCACCGACGACTTTTCAATGGTGTATGATGGAAATCACCGATATGGTGGAGGATTTTCTTGAGGTCTTCATGGATGACTTTTCTGTGGTTAGGAATTTGTTTGATGATTGCTTGAAAAATTTGGATAAGGTTTTGGCAAGATGTGAAGAAACGAATTTTGTATTGAATTGAGAGAAATGTCACTTTATGGTCGAGGAGAACATTGTCCTTGGCCATAAAATCTCAAAGAATGGCATTGAGGTCGACAAGGACAAAATAAAAGTGATTTCTAAACTTCTGCCCCTACATCTATGAAGGGAGTGAGGAGTTTCTTGGGTCATGTGAGGTTCTATCGCCGATTCATCAAGGATATTTCCAATGTGGTGAACCCCTTATGTAAGCTTTTGGACAAGGATTCCAAATAACATTTCAGTGAGGATTACATGAAGGCAATTGAATTATTCAAGTTCAAATTGACAACTACTCCTATTATCACCGCACCAAATTGGAGCTTGCCTTTTTAGCTCATATGTGACGCAAGTGATGTGGCAGTTGGAGCAGTTTTGGGGCAAAAAATCAACAAAATCTTACATACGTTCTACTATGCTAGTAAGATCATGAATGATCCCAAGTCAATTGCATGGTGACTGAAAAAGAGCTCCTTGCTATTGTCTTTGCTATGGAGAAGTTCCGCCCGTACTTGATGGGTACTAAGGTGATTGTCCACACGATCATGAAGTGATTCAGTACTTAATGAGCAAGAGGGATTCAAGGGTGAGGTTAATCCGGTGGGTGCCTTTATTGCAAGAGTTCAATCTAGAGATCCAAGACCGCAAAGGTAGTGAAAATCAAGTGGTGGACCACTTGTCTCGATTGGAGCAGGAGGGGAGGCCACATGACGGCCTTGAGATATGACTCCTTCCCCAACGAGTAGCTTCTAGCCATTTCAATGACCGAGATGCCATGGTTCGCTGATTTAGCAAATTATCTTGTGAGTGCCATTGGTTCTCTTCAAAACAAAGGATGAAGCTCAAACAGGATTGCCTGGACTATTGTTGGGATGAACCGTACCTCTTCTGGATTTGTACCAATGGTGTGATCGAAGATGTGTGTCGGAGGAGGAACAAGTGGAAATTCTTGAGGCTTGCCACTCTTCACTATAAGGTGGTCATCATGGTGGAGCTAGAACGACGACAAAAGTATTGAGTTGTGGATTCTATTGGCCTACTCTCTCCAAGGATGCTAGTGAGCTTGTAAAGCGTTGTGATGAATGCCAAAGGGTCGGAGGAATCTCAAAGAAAAATGAAATGCCTCTCACCAACATCTTGGAGATTGACATTTTCGATGTGTAGGGTATTGATTTCATGGGTCCATTTGTGAGCTCTTATGGAAACACGTACATTCTAGTCGTGGTTGATTATATGTCTAAATGGGTTGAGGCTGTTGCTTTGCCTAACAATGAAGCAAGGAGTGTGGTGGCATTTCTAAGAAGAATATATTTACAAGATTTGGTACTCCAAGGGCTATCATAAGTGATGGGGTTCGCATTTTTGCAACAAGGCTTTTGATACCTTACTTACCAAGTATGGCGTCACTCACAAAGTCTCAACCCCATATCACCCTCAAGCAAGTGGTCAAGTGGAAGTCTTCAACAGGGAGGTCAAGAGTATTTTGTCAAAGACAGTGAATGCCAACCGGACGGATTGATGTTGATATCCAATTTTTCCTATGTATTTTTACATGCAAATACTTTCAAAATAGCAAATATATGCATATATAAGTATGTCCAAGTGTTTCAATAATTTTTCTAATTTCTAAAAGATTTTTAAACTGATTTATTGCCCATTTTAGCAGCACAAAAACCAATAATTATTCCCACAATTATTATTTTGGTGAATAAATTACTTTATTCTCATATTTATACCAAAATATATCTAGGGTAATTTTTATACATTTTTTACAAATTTATTTGGTATTTTAAAAGCTAAATTGCATATAATTGCAATTTTAGCCTATTTTAAGATTAATAGCATTTTATAATTATGAAATTGGTTCCAATATTTTTAAATTAATATTTATATATTATTAATTGACTCAGTACTTTTAATTTGCTTTCAAAGTCATTTTTACTATTTTTATAAAATAGAATAGAAAGGGAAAAACTGGCTATTTAAAATCTGACCCATTTTTATTTCAATTATAGCAAAATTTGATCCCCTTAATTGACCCAATTTCAAGCCCAATTTCGGACCAGCCCAATTTCAATTTAACCCACTCCTGACCCAACTAATTTATCCAGCCCGGATCAACGGCCACGATTTCCCCTTTCCTTTTTAATTCACAAACACCCCCCAACCCTACTTCATTTCTCACCAACCGCCGCCTCTGAACTCTCAAACTCTCTCAAACACTCTCGAACCTTCCCTAACCCTATCCCCCTCTCACCGTCTTCCACCTAAACTCACCGGAATCCATGGCTTCTCAGGCCATGAAAGTCTTAAACTCACCTCTCTTTGCTCTTGTACACTTGGTACTTGAAGATTCGGGGTCTGACCTCGAAGGTTCTCACTCAGATCTTTGCTGGCTCGAGGTTTCACGGCCATCTCCGGCTTTGCTCCGGCATATCCTGGTCTTATGAGCCTGTTTCTGACTTCTCCGACTCAGATCAGAGACCTTTTCAAAGCCTTTCTCATTCTAGGGTTCTTCTGAAACCCTAATCCTTCTAGGTTTTCTTCGATTTTTCTTAGATCTGTTATATATCTATGCTCTACTTGAGTTTTCAAACCATTTCCCCAATTTCTTCTTTCAAAATTTATTTCTGACTTTCCTTTTCCTTTACATGTACTTGCTCCTACTGTGTTCTTGTATTCTTCCTTTTACCATGCTCTTGTATGACTATCTTACTGTGTTCTTCTATATGTGCTTTTCTGCTATAATTTTCTGATATTTTTGTGTTCTTCTACTGTATTTTCCTACTAAGTTCTTAAAGTTCTTTGTTTGCCTTCTACTGAGCCCTGTTTAAGTTCCTTTTAGAAAACTCCTTAAGCATGTTTCTTCTACTATTCATACCAGTATTTCCATTATATTCTGTGAATCTCTCTACTGTATTTTTCTACCGCGTTCTTAAGTGTGCTTACTACTTTTCTTCTACTGAACTTTGTTTGAGTTCTTCTAAAAGAGCCTCTTAAGCATGTTTCCTCTGCTATTCTTATCAGTATTTTCCATTCTATCCTCTGAATCCTGCTACTGTTTGCATGTTACTTTGCTATCATGTTCTCTCATGAGTTCTGAAAGAAGCATGTTAGAAGCTTCAATTCTCTTTTGAAACCTCTACACATGTCTCGACTTAACTTGCTTGCTCTCTCCTTTATGTTTTCTGGTTTGTTCGAACTAGGGCTTTATTTCAAAGACCCCTTAGCTCTTTTAGACTGGTTTTAAACCTCTGAATGAGTTTGGATATCTTTGTTTTCATACAATGTTGAACCTTTTCTTTCTACTGATTTTACAAAGGCATGACAGTTCTTTCATGTTTAAGCATGTCTGTATGCTTTTATATGCGTGTTGAACCTTTCTTCAAAAGGCTTTCCAACTTATGATTGATTCAGAATCTTTTTTTAGGATTGATTGATTGTTACTGATTTTCCTTAAGTAAAACCTTTCCTCACTTTTTCTGACTTGGTTCATTCGTACAAAGCCTTCAATTTTGATTTCTTGGCTGTTAACTGATTTCCTTTCCTTACTTGCGCAAACCGTGTGCTATCAGACTTTTTCCTTAAATAAATCTCTGTGTATTTACCCTTCTTGTACTGCTTTGGAAAAGATTTTGATCAATCTCTTTCCTTAATTATTTTTACGTTTGAAATTAGAATCCCTTAATCAAAGGGAAATTTTTGTAATTGATTTTCAAATTATTCTCCTACCTTATTCTGCTTGCCTTCTACACTATAAAAGGGCACGACCCTTCTGCACTTTAACACACTCTCAATTTAACACTTTTATACTACTCAAGTATCATAGTTCTCTAATCATAGCATTCTGACTATTTGCTTGCACTTTGGCTTCATAAGACTACTGCTTTCTTTTCTTGTTTCCTTGAAACTGGTATGTTCTAGTTTGATTTTCAACCTCATCCCAATGTGTTTATTTTACAGCTTCTACACCCCTGTCTGCTTTACTGCCTATGTTTAATATTAATTAGCATATGTTTCTACTGTGAATCCCTGCACCCCTGTCTCCTTCTATGTGTTTGAGTTGAAGTTCAGAATATGGCAACATCCAAGTTGTTTCTCATGTCTGGACTCCCAAAAAATATGGCTAATAGGCTGGTTGGGGTGTGCCGGCACTCCAATTGCTAGGTGTGACCACTAGCTTGTCTTGGCTTTCCTCAAAATCCTCTCTCTGCACTTACACTCTCTCTTAGATTCTAAGTTCTGCCCCCCTCCTATGAGCCTTTCTTTGGGACCTTGAGTTCCCTCTGAACTTGGACATTTGAGGGCTGGCCTTTCCACACTGCACTATGACTCATATTCTGCAATATACTTGGGTGTGAGCACTGCCCGGAGTCCATTTGAGACTCTTAGGGAGCTCTAACACAACCCAAGTAAGAGAAAGACTTTGGATATTTGATCTTTGGAGTTGGTTCATTTCATATTTCAGACCTGGAGTCTGAATTAGGCTCCCCTTGGTTGTACTTTAATTTCTGATGTAAAATTTGCTTTTCTTATTCATTCTGAGCTATAATAATTTGTAATAACTTATGGGGTTTTAGTGAAAAAGGGAGGGTAAATCATGCATGCAAAAGGGGTAGATATCATGTTCATAGGTATTTATTATACTTCTGCAATCATGTCCTACTTTCAGTTCTGCATTTTCATATAGAAATCCTGTTTATAGGTTCTGCATTTTCATATAGAAATCATGTTTACAGGCCCTGCATTTTCATATAGAAATCATGTCTATAAATTTCTGCATTTCTGTATTATCTAGAAAACATGTCTATAGGTTCTACATTTCATAATGCTGCATATCATATAGATAACCTGTCTATAGGACTTCTTGAATTCTGCATATGCATCTATCACTAGGAAAATGTGTTCACAAGTTTTAATAACAAACAACATTTTAGATACCATGCCTATAGGACTCCTGCATTTTTATTTCGACTATAAACGTTTTTTAAATCAATAACGCTTAGAAAGCATGCCTATAGGATCAACCGAATCTGAATCGTCTATCTCACTTATAAGTCTAAAAAAAACAGTAGTAATGTTGCTTAATATTTGCAGAACTTATGTTCCTGCAATTAATAAGTCCTTTTCTTTAAAATCGGTATATTTCTGTTATGCATAGATGTCATACCTATAGGTTTCACCTAGGCAAGCTTTAGGGTAAAGGTTATAACTGCACCAGTCTTTGATAATTACAACCAGCGGGCAGGCCTAATTCGGACTTCTTATCTGAAAATATGTGATAAATCAGCCTGCTTTAATGTTTTTTTCCAGACCATAACCAGTACATGCAAGACATGCTAAACAATCTATCTTTAAGTTGAGGAGGCCTGTTTGAGCCTTTAAATGTTATGTGTTTTCCTATATCTGCTCTATGTGTTTTGTTTGTCGCCTTAGATTTTGTCCTTTAAACCATAAAATCCCAATCTCCCTTCCCTTTAGGACTAGTAGTCCCAAATGCCTCCGGGACTGATAGGATTGGGACGGGTAAGAGCATGCAATAGGTAACGAAACTATTCCGCATTTTAATACCTTAACGGGGTGGGAAAGGGTAGATATGAATATGATAACCGGTGCGCTAATACCACGTGTAACCCCTCTTCTGAGGAGTGATTACCGGGTATTGCATTGATGTGATCCATATTATTTGTAAACCTAGGACTCCCTTCCCTTTACTTGTGTATTTTATTACTTTTCAGAATTTTCAAACTATTTCCTCAAAATTTCAGCTTTCTTTGTTTCTTCAAACTTTAATTTATTTGTAGCCATAATATGACAATCCCTCATATTTGAAACCTTTATTTGCTTACTTGTTACTTGTACTTAAAGTCACAATTGTAGCATGGCCGAGAACCATACTAGTGGATCCTGAGGGGTGCCTAACACCTTCTCCTTGGGATAATTTCTAGCCCGTACCCAATCTCTGGTTTTCTAGATCAATTCCTTCCTAGTGTCCTAATGCACTTTATCATTAGGTGGCGACTCTTCAATTCAAACCCAATTCCCAGAAAGGGAACAAGTTGTCCTCCCAAATGTCATAAACCCGATTTCGCGAGAAAAAGGGGGCACGACAATTGGTCAAGAAAACTTGATGATGCTTTATGGGCTTATAGGATAGCTTACAAAACACCAATTGAGATGTCTCCATACCGGTTAGTTTCTGGTAAAGCTTGCCACCTTCCGGTGGAACTTGAACATAAGGCTTTGTGGGCATTGAAGAAGCTTAATCTTGAATGGGATGTCGCTGCCAACTTAAGGGTGACACAATTGAATGAGCTAGATAAAATCCGGTACCATGCATATACAAGTTCTTCTTTATATAAGGAGAAGATGAAGTACCTCCATGACAAGTACATTCGGAACAAGGAGTTTAAAAAGGCGATCTTATGTTATTGTTCAATTCTCAATTATGGATGTTTCCGCGAAAGTTGAAGTCAAAATAGAGTGACCCGTTTGAAGTTGTTGGTGTGACAATATTAGGTGCATTGGACTTTAAAAACATAAAAGATGAAGTGTTTAGAATCAACGGGCACCGGGTGAAATACTATCTTGGAAAAGTTGATGATGGCCACATCGTGGCGGTCCTCCATATCAAGTGATTTGTTATCTGCGACATGCCGCAATGTTAAATCAAGTGCTTCTTGGGAGGCAACCCATATGTCTTTTTATTTATCTTTTTCTTCTTCTTTAGATAGGTTTTATTTTGTGCTAACTAGTATTGAAGTGTATGCGAGAATAAGTGTGCTTTGTAGGGTTGTACTAATAACTAGGGATTTTAGTTCATTTTACACTCCTTTTTACTTGAGATTTGATTAAAAATGAATACAAAATAGTCCTAAAGGCTTACATGTTGTACTTGTTTGCAGGGTTTGGTCGAAAAGGTAATAATTAGTTAAAGCCAATTCAAAAAGGAGTGAAACATGTACAAGTACCAAGAACAAGTCCAAGCACAGTTAAAACAGATCCACTGCGGCAGCAATCCATTTAGTATGGTCCACAGTGAGGAGATTCAGAGAGGTGCAGTTTTTGGGTAACTCAAGCACTGTGGCCGCAAACCATTTTGTGCAGACCACAATAGCCTTACCGCGGCCGCACTTCATTTTGTGCGATCCGCGAAAATGAGATTTAGAGAGTTACGAAAAATGGAGATTGAAGCCAGCGCGGTCTACAATCCTTTTTGTGTGGACCGCAGTTGAAGACACCACGGCCGCGGTGCATTTTATGCAGCCCGCGGTGGCCTGATGCAGAGAGTGATCAATTAAGCCAAGAAGACTCATTGCGGTCTGTGGTGCATTTTGTGCGGACCACACTACCTCGTCAGGGGTATTTTTGTCCAGAAAATTTGGCATAGTATAAATACTTTCTTTTCTCATTTTTAGGGCATATTTTGTAATCTAACTTTCAGCTGAGCACGTGAACGGTGGTTATTGACTATTTTGAGTAATTTTATAGTGGGTTTATCATTGAATCTTCAATTATTAGCTTGTAATTAAATCATATGGGTTATTCTTTATCTATTTCTTTATTTTCTTCCATTATTATGAGTATCTAGACCCATTAGCTAGGGTTGTGGCTCAACCCTAGTGTGGGTATTTGATGGATCTTTTGATTTAAGGCTTAGATGTTATGGGTAGTTGATATTTGGACTGATTTGAGTTTTCCATGTTAAATTAGTGGTTGCAAACACTAATTTGTGCCCATTTGACTTGTGTTCTTCTTGAGTAAGAGAGCTTGAGTGTAGGAAAATCAGTCCAACAAGGAATTGGGGTGTAATCAAGAGATTGATAGTCCTAATTAAAGGGTTAAACCTAGAGATAGTAATACCCGACTTGAGCCTATATTGCTTGCACAATTTTGACACCCAATTGGTCTTGAGAAAGTCAATTAGGGCAAAGTCACTCAAGCTACCGAGAGGCATAGAGTGAGTAATTCTGTGCCTTGGCTATATCACAATCCCCAACATAACATCTTTGCCTTCGGCTTTAGATCCCGTCAAGTATTCACCTAAGAGAAAGTCACTTCCCTAGTGCCTCTTTAACTAATTAGAAAACCCTAAAAGTAATCTTTCTTAGTTTAAGTTAGCTTATCATTAGCATAAATATTAGAAGTAATATCCAACCAAAAGATGATTGGAAGAGTAATTAAGGGCACTGCACATTTCTAGTTTAGATAGGAATCCAATTCCCACATCTAGTTCCCTGTGGATTCGATCCCAACCATCTCGGGTAAAAGATGCTTCGACGGCTCTCGCCACTTCGTAGTGGTGTAGGGTTGGCTCCGATCACCTTTTTGGCACCGTTGTCGGGGAGCTAACAATTTTAGCTATCTATTTAAATAGTTTTGTGTATTGTTCTTCTTTCCTTCTACGTTACTAATTTGTGTGTGTCACATATTCAGGTACAAAATGGCAGCAAACAATGCACCTCTTGGAGATCTTCCGCTGGGGGAGGAGGTAGATGACAATATTGACGATGAGGTTCCTATTGTACCTCAAGGACAAAGGAGAGGCCTCCAGGCCAATGATAATGTTCTAGACCCTCCCCTACCACCTCCAAGAGTTGTTGCTCGAGTGCTTCCCAACTAAGGATATGCTAGTGCAATTGTCCCACCCCGGATACGGGCGAGCAATTTTCAAATTACAAATGTGATGCTGACATTGTTGGAGCAGCGAGGGTATATCACGGGTGCCTGATCACGCACAACTATGCCTTATAAAAAGGACTAAGTGGTCGTTGCAAATATAATCCGATTTACAAGTCCGGAGTCGAATCCCACAGAGAACTAAGGCCTAGCTACAGCTGTTCACATCACCAAGAAGACAAGCTTGAACAATTCCTAACTTATAGATATTAAGATTCTTGTGTTTAACTAATTAACTAACAAATTAAAATAGTAAATTAACATCTACAGATACTGAGGGTTAGAGACAAGATTAAGGAAGTCTAGAGTTATGATTTCCCCAATTGTCGGAATCCTTCCCGCTATGTCTTCTATAATTTCGCCTAAGTATTCTCTACCGATCATGAGCACTCTTATTACCGTAAATCACTCCCGAGTAATCACGACAATTTACTAGATGAACTCTCCCAAGCTACGCTAGCTGGCTTTTAATACAGCTCACTTCAGATCGCACCCAAGGCTTCGTTATCCTTAATCCCACCTTTAAACCCTTGGTTATTGATTCCTCACATACGTTGGGAGTGATGTTGTTCAACAACTACCTAAATATGCACTCTCTCCCGAGTAATACATACTAAATAGGCACAACTAATTGAGGATCCTATCAATTAACTACAACAAGAACGTAGTTGAACAAATAGAGATTATACTACGACTCAATTATATAAAAACATAACAAGAATTTATCCTACAAAAGGTTCCATCAAAACCCTAGATAACAAATTAGCTATTCATAATAGTATGTAAAACTACAATACTAAAATTCATAACCAACAATGAAAAATAGGAAGAGGAAGGAAAAACTCGTAGAAGAATTCCCCGCCTTGTTCCTATTGTGTCTCTGCCTCCTTAGGTCTAAAATATGTCAAAAGTATGTCCAACCTCCTCAAAATAGCATTTTTACATGTATTTATACCAAGTAGGGTCGGGCCTAGACGAAAAAACTCTTTCCTGCGCGAACTAGGACTTTGCTCTATAAAAGTTAAACAGCCGCGCCACAGGCTGCGCCGCACCATGTGGCACGTTAGTGTATTTTATCAGTAGCCTCAACTTTTCGCATCAGGCAGCATTTTACACTGCTGCGTCGCGCCTTGCGGCGCCCATGCGGCGTGGCAGTGTAATTTTCTTAATGAACTTATTTCGTCCTCTTTTAACATCCGGACTTGGTACACTACCTCCGAACACGATCCCGACTTAATGTATTGGGATTTTACTCAAACTTCAAAGCTCCAAATTGATCAATTTAGCTCCAAATTAACTTTTGAGCTCAGGATCACTTCCTGCAAGGCATAAAACTCGTACTAAGTGCAATTCACTATCATTTGAACTCAAACGCACGTAAAAAATGCAGTCATTGGCATGTAATACTACAGCTAAAACACGGGTTTCTAGCCTAACATCAACACCCCACACTTAAACCATTGCTCGTCCTCGAGCAATCAAACTACACTTTATATAGACACGACCTTTTTAAACAATTCTCCTAACTCATCACACCGAGAATATTTAAAATAGACTAAGCACAAAAGCGTAACATCTTCACCTCAAGATTTGACTCACAAGTACCATGCATTATTCACAACTCACCCACTTACTCTAACATAGAGGTCAAGGATTACCTTTCCTTCATGAATCAAGTACCCTCACACAAAAAAGAGAGTAGTTCCACACAATAAAATTTAAGAACACCTAGGAACTCAAGATAGAAAGAATTCACTCACTCTCAGAAATAACATTCATATGCCATAAAAGATGCACCATAGGCTTGCCCGCAATGTACTTCTCTACCAATCGACCTCATTCAGTCTAGGATCAAGTAGGACTTTATTTGGTTGTAATGTAGGCTGAGGGATGGGTAGGATACATTTAGATATAAGAGTGACTACACCTCCCTAAGCACTTTAATGCATACACTTTAACATTCAAGCCCATGCTTATGTCAAACCAAAAATCCATCTTCTCATCAATGTATATTAACTCCCAAACTTCTTTAAGCACCAGCACAATTACATCAAGAGTCACCACTTATCAAGGAATTTTTTTTCCACAACAATACAACTTTTTTTTCCTTTTTTTTATTCATGTGGCTCTTACTTTTTCAAAATAGTGCATCTTTCTCCTTATTTTATTAGTTCCACTCAAAAGCCAAACCAACCACCCCACACTTTAACTTTTAAACAGTTCATAACAATTCAAGTGCTCATGAGAGGTTAAAATGTTCAAATAGATGATTAATTCAAACAAATGGTAAGGCTTGTAATGTGGTTGCCAAAGAAACAAGATTACAGGCTCAAAGGGGTTAACTACGCTACATAACAATTAGGTGGGTAAAATATACATATCTGGCTCAACAAAGAAACGCCTATATCACTTCCAAGACTGAACAAAACTACTATTTCGCTTGGCAAACACACAGGGCAAGTTCTAGGCATCAAATGCAATGCACAGAATAACACACAAATCTCACACACACATGGCACATAACTCACTCGGGATTGGATTCATCAAGACACTCTAGTCAAAGCAGTTGAGCAAAGTTAAGAACATACAATTTAAGGTACTTATACAAGAGTCAAAAACTGAGCCTAAGTGTTACAATCAAAGTACTCATTATTCTCAAGGCATAACAAAGTCAAGAGATATTGCTTCAATTTAATTCATCTCACACTGGCTCCTACTCCTAAAAAAATAAAACTAACTACACCCGGTTCAAACAAAACCCTTGGAAAAGAACCGTAGCACAAAGAAAAACCAAGGGGTAATTGCTACACTACCTAACAAAAGAAAATCTTTTTTGTCTTTTTTTCTTTATACTCCTCAAGAAAATTGTCTAATAGATCCATCGTCGGGAAAAGTCCAACCTTTAAAAAAAAATTATTTAATTAAACTAACACAACTAAAGTAGCATGAAAAGTCACCCAGACAATCTCCTCACCCCACACTTAAAATTGTGCATTGTCCCCATTGCACAACATAACCATAAGAGGGTAAGAGAAACTTCCTGGTAGGCCAAAGGCCGAAGCACTAACATCTTATGGGGTACTCAGACTTCTCCCAGCCTGGTCCTTCGTACGGGTACCTCGCACTTTGTTCCAACCATCTGATTTGCTGTTGCATCTTTCCAATAGCTTTGTTCTCCATGCTCCTAGAAACTCAAAAATCGACACAACAAAAATAATGAAATAAAAAAAAAACAAAGCAGTAAAGTTGGGTTGCCTCCCAACAAGCGCTTGATTTAACGTCGCGACATGACGTGAATCATTTTCTGCCTCCACTTTGAACTTATGAATTGGACCCCTAATTTTGATTCTGCTCTATGATCATTCTCCTAGGGTGGTGGAACGAATCTGACTGGCCCAATAAAATAATGTAGTATTCTGTACTTCTTGGCCTTTAGATGAGGTGTGTAATCCCGACTTTCTGGCAAGAAGAATTCCAAAATGTAAGCACCTTGTTCCTCATTCCTTGACTCCTCAAGTGGCTCGGACGACTCTATTTCCATATCATCATCCAAACACAATGTGGAAAAATGCTTAGAGTGTGGACCAATGCGCTCGACTACATGAACATTGGGACTGTCTACATTATCATCACTAATGACAATAGAGTCAACTAAATGTATATCCTCAATATCCTTGGTTGACTCTAGTATCTCTTCTACGACATCGGCATCCTCAAAATCTAGTTCAATTGATTGTTGGTGTCTTACTCTGGCCTTCTCCTCTAGCTCCTCAATTCTTGTATCTAATTCACGCTCTTCTTGGATACTATTCACAATATTGGCTTGTTGAGCATTAAAATCTTCAACCAGTTGACTCATGTGAACGTTCAAGTTGTGAATACTTTCCTTCTGTCTTTCTATCTGCAGTTGTAATTTACTATGTTGTTCCAAAATGCACTTTAACAGATCTTCGATCTTCTTTAGGTCAGCTTCCCTGGGTTCTTTGTTCCTATTAACTTCACCAGAAAAAGAAGAACCATCAAAGTAAAGGGTTGGGGGAAGGTAAGAAATATAAGCACAACCATGAAAGTGACCATCTTGACCACCACATATATCACACACATTCCACATATAAGATTGAGTTGGTGCACAAAACTCGTTCTCGGGAATATTTTGATAATTTTGCCCTGGGTGGTTTCCTTCACAATATGCATAAGGAGGATTAAAGTAGAATTACCAACATCAAAATTCCCATAATTCCATGATGCCATGTTTCTCAAATAAAACTAAAATAAAAAAAAATTTAAAAAATGAAATAATAAAAAATAAAATAAAAGTTTAAACTTGAAACCTAGCAATATGTACACCTACAACTACACCGTTAGTTCCCCGGCAACGACGCCAAAATTTGATCACGCCCAACTATGCCTTATGAAAGGACTAAGCGGTCGTTGCAAATATAATCCGGTTTACAAGTCCAGAGTCGAATCCCGCAGAGAACTAAGGCCTAGCTACAGCTGTTCACTATCACCAAGAAGACAAACTTGAACAGTTCCTAACTTATAGATATTAAGATTCTTGTGTTTAACTAATTAACTAATAAATTAAAATAGTAAATTAACAACTACAGATACTGAGGGTTAGAGACAAGATTAAGGAGGTCAAGAGTTATGATTTCCCCAATTGTCGAAATCCTTCCCGCTATGTCTTCTATAATTTCACCTAAGTATTCTCTACCGATCATGAGCACTCTTATTACCATAAATATCTCCCGAGTAATCACGATAATTTACTAGACGCACTCTCCCGAGATACGCTAGCTGGCCTTTAATACAGCTCACTTCAGATCGCACCCAAGGCTTCGTTATCCCTAATCCCGCCTTTAAACCCTTGGTTATTGATTCCTCACATACATCAGGAGTGATGTTGTTCAACAACTACCTAAATATGTATTCTCTCCCGAGTAATACATACTAAATAGGCACAACTAATTGAGGATCCTATCAATTTACTACAACAAGAACGTAGTTGAACAAATAGAGATTATACTACGGCTCAATTATATAAAAAAATAACAAGAATTTATCCTACAAAAGGTTCCATCAAAACCCTAGATAACAAATTAGCTATTCATAATAGTATGTAAAACTACAATACTAAAAGTCATAACCAACAATGAAAAATAGGAAGAGGAAGGAAAAACTCGTAGAAGAATTCCCCGCGTTGCTCTTATTGTGACTCTGCCTCCTTAGGTCTAAAATATGTCAAAAGTATGTCCAACCTCCTCAAAATAGCATTTTTACATGTATTAATACCAAGTAGGGTTGGGCCTAGACGAAAAAACCCTTTCATACAAGAACTGGGACTTCACTCTGTAAAAGTTGAATAGTCGCACCGTAGGCTACACCGCGCATTAGTGTATTTTATTAGCAGCCTCAACTTTTCGCATCAGGCAGCATTTTACATTGCTGCGCCGCGCCTTGCGGCGCCCAATGCGGCGTGGCAGTGTAATTTTCTCAGAGTGAACTTATTTCATCCTTTTTTAACATCCGGACTTGGTACACTACCTCCGAACACGATCCCGGCTTAATGTATTGGGCTTTTACTCAGACGTCAAAGCTCCAAATTGATCAATTTAGCTCCAAATTAACTTTTGAGCTCAGGATCACTTCCTGCAAGGCATAAAACACATACTAGGTGCAATTCACTATCATTTGAACTCAAATGCACATAAAAAATGCAGTCATTGGCATGTAATACTACGGCTAAAACACGGGTTTCTAGCCTAACATCAGTGCCCCCCATTGGAATTCTTACAAACATCTCAAGGGTTTCGTGGATACCTATTGGGGGACAAAGCAAACTAATATGTCAGAGGATGCACTTCGATTGAGATTATTCCCTTTCTCACTTAGAGGGAAGGCATTGGATTGGCTTGAACGACTTCTCAACCATTCCATCACTACTTGCGATGAGTTGGCAAATAAATTCATTGTAAAGTTTTTCACACCGGAGTGCGTGGCAGCATTGAGGGATGTGATCTTAGCTTTCAAGCAGGAGCCCACCGAACCATTACATGAGATATGGGAGAGATACAAAACCATGGTAAAAGAATGTCCCAATAATGATATGACTGAGGCAATGATACAACAGACATTCTACCGGGGCATTAACACAACAAATCAATGTATAGTAAACCAACTTGCTGGAGGTAATTTCATGAAGTTGTCTTATAATGAGGCTTGTGACATTCTTGATGAGATGGCTGACACGTCCTCCGCTTGGCAAAGTAGAGCCAATGTGACATAGGGTGACCCCACGGTCACTCACTTGCACAAAGAGTTACATGATCAAGGACATGCGATAACAGAGATGACAACAACAATGAACTAGCTAGCAAAGGCACAGTTACAACAGGTTCAAAATCCACGCCAAGTAAATGCTATGGAGGGTGTCAACATGCTAGTGAACAAAAGAAGACAAAGAGGTCAACAGAACCAAAGGAATTTGGATCAATATGACAATGATTGTGGTAGATTCCAAGATGATGGTTATGAGGGGCAGAATGAAGAGGTGTAATACGTGAACAACTATCAAGGCCAATGGGGCAATTCTTCCAACCAACAACAATGGAGACCCCAAGGCAATTAGCGCAATCAACAACAATAAGGGAATAGTATTTGGGGGAATAATAACCAAAATTCCAATTGGGGCAATCAGAACAATCAGGGTAATTGGAATGGCAACAACAACAACTGGGGTGGTAACAACAATCAGGGTGGTTGGAACAATGGCGATCAAGGTAATAGGGGGAAAGGCTTTCAAAGGCCTCCAATGTATCAACAATCGAACAATCCACCCCCATTTCCATCCCAAGGTCCTAGTTCTTCCAACAATGAAATGAGGAGAATTAAAATGATGTTTGAACAGATGATGAAAAAGAATGCGGACTCTAATGCGCAGTTGGCTTCCCACAATACTTCAATCAGAAACTTGGAGGTTTAATTAGGCTAAATCTCACAATCCTTGAATTCTAGCCCTAAGGGGGCTCTACCAAGTAATACGTTAGTTAAACCGAAGGGTGAGAATAATCATGTTATGGAGGTAACTACAAGAAATGGACTAGGCGGTGATGTGAATGCCTCCAAACAAAAAGAAATTTTGAGTGATGAAGTTGAATTGCAAGAGAATGAGGTTCCTTTGGTGGTTGAAAATATGATTGACGAGAACATGAATGAGAAAGTGAGGATTGATATTCAAGATGCCGAGGTGGAGACTCAAAATAACGTGAACCCGTCTAGGGAACACGTAATAGACATGCCGAAAATGGTTGTGCCTAAAGCCAAGGCTCCTTTTCCAAGGCCACCTCCACCTCATCATCAAAGGCTCGTGAAGCATAAAAATGAGAATCAGTTTAAGAAGTTTATTGACATGATGAAGAGCTTATCCATTAATCTGCCTTTGGTGGAGGCTCTAGAGCAAATGCCGGGTTATGCTAAATTCATGAAGGACTTGGTGACAAAGAAAAGATCCATGGATTGTGAAACTATCAAGATGACCCACCAAGTTAGTGCAATAGTGCACTCAATGGCCCAGAAGCTAGAAGATCCCGGTGCTTTCACCATTTCTTGTACCATTGGGAGTGCAAACTTTGCAAAAGCTCTATGTGATTTGGGGGCAAGTATCAACTTGATGTCCTACTCGGTTTTCAAGACTTTGGGTATTGGGAAACCGAGGTCGACTTCCATGAGATTGCAAATGGCAGATAGAATTATGAAGAGACTATTGGGTATTATTGAAGATGTTCTTGTCCGGGTGGACAAATTTATCTTGCCAGCTGATTTTGTGATCTTAGATTGTGAGGTAGATTATGAGGTTCCAATCATATTGGGTAGACCTTTTCTTGCTACTGGGAAGGCCCTAATTGATGTGGAAGTAAGGGAAATCACCTTTCGGGTGGGTGATGAGAAAGTGGTCTATCATGTGTGCAAGTCAATGAAGTAGCCCAACAATTCTGATGTGTGCTCTTTTGTGGACCTTGTCACGGCAGTGATAGTTGATGGTACCAGTGCAATGATCAATATGGAGGACCCTCTAGAGGCAGTATTGTTTAATCTTGATGTAAATGACGATGAAGGCCGAGTGGAGTGTGTGAATACTTTACATGGAATGGGCTCTTACTCTTATGAGCCTAGGAAACTCTCTTTGGATCTTGAGAATAGGAAGACTCCACCAACAAAACCTTTGATCGAGGAACCTCGGGTGTTGGATTTGAAGTTGTTGCCTCCACACCTCAGGTATGAATTCTTAGGCCCTAGTTCAACTTTGCCAATTATTCTTTCCTCTTGTTTTACTAACATGCAGGTTGATGCCACATTGGCAGTGCTTCAAAAGTGGAAGAAGGCAATTGGATGGACCTTAGCTGATATTCGGGAGATAAGCCCCGCATTCTGTATGCATAAGATTATTTTGGAAGATAATGCAAAGCCATCCTTGTAACATCAAAGGAGGTTGAACGAGGCAATACAAGAAGTTGTGAAAAAGGATGTGATCAAGTGGTTGGATGCCGGGGTTGTGTACCCTATCTCTGATAGCTCTTGGACTTCACCGGTGCAATGTGTGCTGAAGAAGGGTGGTATGACCGTGGTTACTAATGCACAAACAAGTTGATTCCTACCAGGACTGTCACCGGGTGGAAGGTGTGCATGGACTACCACAAGTTGAATAAAGTGACCCGCAAGGATCACTTTCCATTGCCTTTCCTTGATCAGATGTTAGATCGACTTGCTGGGCGTACCTTCTACTGTTTCTTGGATGGGTATTCTGGGTACAACCAAATTTTGATTGCTCCGGAAGATCAGGAGAAGACCACCTTCACTTGTCCATATGGCACCTTTGCCTTTTCTAGGATGCCTTTTGGGTTGTGTAATGCATCGGCTTCATTTCAGCGGTGTATGATGGCCATTTTCACCGATATGGTGTAAGATATTTTGGAGGTGTTCATGGACGACTTTAGTGTTGTGGGTGACTCGTTTGATGAATGTTTGAAAAATCTTGATAAAGTGTTATCCCGTTGTGAAGAAACCAATCTTGTTCTTAATTGGGAGAAATGTCACTTCATGGTTGAGGAGGGCATAGTTCTTGGGCATAAAGTTTCAAAGCATGGTATAGAGGTGGACAAAGCAAAAATTGATGTGATTTCAAGGCTCCCTCCCCCTACTTCTGTCAAGGGAGTTAGAAGTTTTCTTGGGCATGCAGGGTTTTACAAGAGATTTATCAAAGACTTTTCGAAGGTAGTGAATCCCTTATGCAAGTTATTGGATAAAAATGCCAAGTTCGTGTTCGATGAGAGATGTATGCAAGCCTTTGAACTTCTCAAGCACAAGTTGACCACCATTCCTATTATTATCGCACCCAATTGGAGCTTGCCTTTCGAGTTATATGTAATGCGAGTGATGTTGCGGTTGGGGCGGTTTTGGGTCAAAGAGTGAAAAAAATATTTCATCTGGTGTACTATGCGAGCAAGACAATGAATGATGCTCAAGTAAACACGGTAACTGAGAAAGAGCTTTTGGCTATTATGTTCACAATGGAGAAATTTCGGCCGTATCTCATGGGTGCCAAGATCATAGTTCATACCGATCATGCCGCACTCCGGTACTTGACGACGAAGAAGGATTCCAAAGCTAGACTGATGCAATGGGTCTTGTTACTTCAAGAGTTTGATTTGGAGATTGTGGATCGGAAGGGTAGTAAAAACCAATTGGCGGACCATTTGTCCCACTTGGAGGAGGAGGGGAGGCCTCGTAATGGCTTAGAGATTAATGATTCATTTCCCGATGAGCAACTCCTTTATGTATCAGTGAATAGTATGCCATGGTTTGCAGACGTTGCTAATTTCCTGGTGACTGGTATAATCTCGTGTGAACTCTCGGGGTAGTTTGGACTTCTATTGGGATGAGCCATACTTATTCAAGATCTGCACGGATGGTGTGATCTGAAGGTATGTCCCGGAGGAGGAGCAATTGAGTATCTTAGAGGCTTGTCATTCCTCTACCTATGGTGGCCATTATGGCGGGGCAAGGACGGCTTCCAAAGTTCGTAGTTGTGGGTTTTATTAGCTAACTTTATACAAAGATGCAAGTGAACTTGTAAAGAGATGTGACAAATGTCAAAGAGCCGGTAGAATTTCGAAGAAAGATGAGATGCCTCTCAATACCATTCTTGAAGTTGATATTTTTGATGTATGAGGCATTGATTTTATGGGCCCGTTTGTTAGCTCGTGTGGGAACACATACATTCTTGTGGCGGTTGACTATGTTTCAAAGTGGGTTAAAGTTGTGGCTTTACCCAACAATGAGGCCCGGAGTGTTGTTGCGTTTCTCAAGAAGAGCATTTTTACAAGGTTTGGCACTCCTCGTGCAATCATAAGTGATGGGGGGGGTCTCATTTTTCTAATATTGCTTTTGACACTTTGCTTGAAAAGTATGGTGTCAATCACAAAGTTTCTACTCCTTATCATCCTCAGGCGAGTGGCCAAGCTGAAGTATCAAACAGGGAAATCAAGAGTATATTGTCAAAGACGGTCAATGGAAATAGGACCGATTGGTCAAAGAAGTTGGATGATGCTCTATGGGCTTATAGGACTGCTTATAAAACTCCAATTGGTATGTCTCCGTATCGGTTGGTATTTGGGAAGGCTTGCCATCTACTGGTTGAGTTAGAGCATAAGGCCATATGGGCTTTGAGGAAGCTAAATCTTGAATGGGATGTGGCAGCTAATCTTCGTGTGGAGCAACTTAATGAACTTGATGAATTTCGATTCCATGCCTACTCCAGTTCGTCCTTATACAAGGACAAGATGAAGTACCTTCATGATAAATATGCTCGTGGTAAGGAGTTCAAAGTGGGTGATTTGGTTCTCTTGTTCAATTCTCGGTTACGTCTATTCAATGGAAAGCTTAAGTCAAAATGGAGTGGACCTTTTGAAGTGGTGTTTGTGACTCCGTTTGGTGCACTTGACTTGAAGAAAAAAAATGGGGAGATTTTCAGAGTTAATGGGCACAGGGTCAAGCACTACCTGGGCAAAATTGATGATAGCCACGTGGTGGCACTGCTCAATCTAAAGTGATTTGATGGTAACCTGCGTCGTGCCGCGACGTTAAATTAGGTGCTTCTTGGGAGGCAATCCATGTGTCTTTTTTTTTTTTTGATTTTCTTTTCAGTGTAGGATTTACTTTTGGACTAACGGGTTGTGAGATGTGTGTAGGATTGTTTTGATGTAGTACAGGACCAAGTTGGAAAAAATGTGTACTCTCTGAAGTTTGCACTGCGGCCGCATTGCCTTTCTTACGGCCGCAAAGTCCTTAGTGCGGGGGCAACATTTCAATGCGGTCCACAGAGTGAATTGGTCAAAAAGGGGGTTCTATGAAGTTTGCCTCCGCGGCTGCAATGCATTTTGTGCAGTCTGCGGTGGACCACTGCGGCCGCATTGCATTTCTTGCGGTCCGCAGTGGACGTCTCCTCAGTGATTCATACTTGTGAGTACACGGACCGCGGTGCCATTTTGTGCGGTTCGCGGTGGGTAGGTGAAGTGGCCCCCGGGTCCTTTTTCTATAAATAGGACGTGAGGCCTTCATTTTAAACTTTTCGCTCTTTTGCACACTGAATAGAAAAATCACTGTCATCACGCCTAGCTGCACGAATTCAATTGCTGAGTCTCATTCATCTACATTGCATCTCATTTCTGGTACTTTTAATCTTTCCCTAGCTTTTAAATGTGTTTTATTTTCTTTTAAATTGTTAGTTCTACGTTTCTTCTCCCTTTTTTCTTTAATTGTGTTTTCTTATGGTTTCATAAGTTGTTTATATTAGGATTAATTAGTTAAAAATACTGATTGAACACCTAAGGGATCAATAATAGGTGAAAATTAGACTAAAAATGTAAAGAAAATTGAAACCTTAGGTTGGTTTGCTGGGTATAACTTACTGTGGTCCATGGTGGATTTATTGCGGACCGCGTTGGTGAAACTTCAGAAAGTTGAGAATTGAGGACCGCGGCTGCAGTGGATTTTGTGCGGTCTGCGGTGCCTTAATGCAGACCGCAGTACCATTTTGTGCAGTCCGCGGTGGCCTTTATCAGAGAGTGGGTTGTCTGACCCCCACCTCAATGCGGACCACAGTGCTATTTTGTGCGGTCAGTGGTGACCCCTTTGCGGCCACACTACATTTTGTGTGATCTGCAGTCTGTTGTCGGCAACTATTGATTTTTCCTGTTTCCTGCAATTATGTCTCTCACTGATTCTTCTGGTACTAACAAGCTTCAACTGAATGCTCCTTGCAGATAATGGTGAAATCACGCGGCGGAAGTAATAAACAGAAAGGCAAAGGAGAGTCCTCCCGAGGTAGGGGACGAGGCATGATCAGATTGACCCCACAAGTCCGACAATCAATCAAGATACCAGAAAATCAATAAGGGCTGCAGATAGATCTGCTTCCCATTCGGGAAGTGAGTATGTGCCCTCCTGAGAGGCATCCAACTCAGACTCCGTGCCAGAATATGTTCCTGACTAGACGGAAAGGTGAAGATTGAGAGATACACCTCCGGGCTCTCCTACTGCCCAAACGTCAGTGCATAATTCTTCTGAGTTGTCTGAGGGCTCAGTTGCAGGCAGTGATAGTGCCTCTTCTACCTCACCTACAACTTCAATACCAGTAAGGATCCAGTAGAAGAAGAATAAGGGGTGAGCCCCAAGTAGGAGGAGTAGAGAGAACCAGGAAACCAGAAGCTTGGCAAGATAGGTTTGTGAGTGAAATGGCCTACCACAAGTTCAAAGAATGGTGGCCCGAGAGGAAGTTGATACCTGAGCGGAAATTTATTTCAAAGGACATTTTGCCTCACAACCCCAATGTGCTGAGGTGGTTCAGAGAGAGAGAAGGTTGGGACTATATCATAGTCCACGTGGAGGAAGCCAATGAGCACTTAGTCAAGGAGTTCTACACTAATGTTGCCTACATCAAAAAGGGCACTACAGTGACTAAGGTGCGAAATTTGAAAATAAAGTTTGATGGAAAAATGATCAATGACTACCTGGGATTCCCGGAGGAGGATGAGACATTGTACTTAGAGAAGGTAGCTCTGGGGGAGGATGCCCGTCCGTGGTTAGCAAAGTACTTGGCAATCCCAGGTACCACTTCAGCATGGTTGACGGCGGGAGTCAAAATTTTGAGGAGAACCCAGAACTTCGAAGCAAAAGGGTGGGAGACATTTGTGTGCAGCAGGCTAGACCCCACCACTCACGATAACTTTCTTCCTATCTCCCAGGCTATATTGGTGGCATTTATCATGGCGGGGTACCCGATCAACATCGAGAATGTGATGTCTAGGGTGATTACACTGGTGGTGAACGAAGGTGATAGATCCTACCCCTTCCCAAATTTCCTGACTATGTACTTTGAGGATCAAGATGTAGAAAAAAGGAGATTTGATGTGAAGGTGAAGCCGAAGACACCTTTTTCCTGGTACAACCTACAAGGTGATGACAACCCTAAAGGCAAGGACCCCAAGGGCAAATCCACTACTTCTACTGGCCAGTCTGAAGAGCCAGTGGTAGTAGTAGCTCTTACTCAACCTCCTTTAGCTACCCCAGATATGGCCCCAGGTCCCTCTACTACTAATGCCCCAGATATCCCCTCCTCTTCAGCTTATCCATTGACTGCCCACCGTCTAAACCAGACTATTGCTAGTATCAACAACTGGATGCAGGTAGCCACTTCTAAGCTATCTGTACTTTCTACCTCGGTGGCAGCCCAGTCGGTACCCCCTCAGCCGCAGGTCCCACAGTCAGTGGAGGACACTCTTAAGGAGCTTCTAGAAAACTAGAACAAGCTCCTGGAGAACTAGCAATTAATATTGGACGTTGTGGTTGTCACGGAAAAGCATTGAAGGAGTTGACCAAAGAAACAAAGAAATTGAGAAAGACTCGGGCATCGAAGGAGTCGGTGAAAGAGTTAAGGATGGAGGTGGAGATATTGAAGGCTAATCACCTGCCTTTGGACCTTTTATTATATGACCCGGTTCCAGCAACCCAGCTTAAGCCGGAGCAGGAGATAGAGAGGCCAGCAAAGAGGAAGAGGGTGATTCCCCATGCTGATGATGTTGTGATAGATTTGGAGGAGCTGCAGGGAGGTCCCTCTAGCCCGCCTCAGGCCCCAGTGCAGGCCCAGGAACCAGTACAAGCCCAGGTCCCAGTAGAGACACAGGTTACAGAGAGCCAGTCACAGGTTCTCGAGCAGTCCGAGGACCCAGGGACCCAGACTCATGATCCTATGCAGACGGAGGGCCAATCGGGAGTTTCTCTTTACTCTCTATCTTTTATTGTTCTTATTTTGGTTAGTTAGCATTAAGGAAAATGCTAGCTTTCATTTGAGGGGGTAGCTTTTATTTTGGATGATTTGGGTTGTATATATAACATTACCTTCTTTTTATTATTCTTTCTTTTTACTTTTGGTATGTACATAATTTTACCATTTTAGTTCACTTTTCGTACTTTACAACTTTGGTCTGTATATAAAGTTACTTTCATATGTATATATTTATTCCCCCTTTATGTATGTTCATCTAAATCCCCTCTTATACTTATTCATTCTACTTTCCGCATTTTCTCTTTCATAGCTTCTTATTTCATTTTGATAGCTTCTTATTTTGAGTTTTGCATTCAATAAGCCTTTAGTTTTCTTAATACCACGGTTCTTTCCAAAGGTGGAATTTTGTGTGAACCGGGTGGCTCTTCCCGATGATGGATGACATGACAATCTTCTTAAGGGTTTGAGTTTGTTTTCTTTTGCTTTTTGTGTAAATAGTAGCTAGTTAGTAAGGGTGCCTCAAGCAAAGCTTCACTTGGGCTTAACATATTTGCCTTTGATCCTATGGTCAAAAATAAATTGTTGTGTATAGGATGGTGAAAGTTATGACCTTGAGACTCTTGTGTTGGCCGATAATCATCAAGTTATTTTTCGAGACCATTCATGTTGCTCAAATCTTAGCTAAGGTTGTTGTGGGCCCCCGACTCTGTCTCTTTAGCAATCCTATAGCTTGTGTGGTGAGAATTTGAATTGCAAGTCCAAGTCCCGAGCCATTAGTCTAGAACTTGTCCTGAATGTTTGTCTAGGCGAAATTCTAAGTGTAGTTTGACTTGAGATGTGATTATAGGCTCTCCTTGATCCGAATGATGCCTTAAAAACTTCCATAGCCTACCAAAGATAATATCCCTAGTCAACCCTTTTGAGCCATAGACCTTTTTCTTTCAAGAAACCACAATACAAGCCTTTACCCATTCTAAAAATACCCTCTCTTGGCACCCGATCTTTCCTTAGCACAAGTCAAAAGCATAAGTTTGGGGGGAGAGACAAGGAATGCAACAAAAGTGGTAAAAAGTACAAAATGAAGAAAATGAAAGGCAATAAAAAAGAAAGAAAATAAAAAGGTCAAAAAAGAATGATCAATGAAAAAAAATATGAAGGGATTCAATAAAAGTAAAGAGATGAAAGATGTGGAAAGTTGAGAAAAGAGAAAAAAGGTTTGAAATGAACAAGAAAGAGTGACAGTGTGTCTCTATAACCCCTACGATAGAAGTTAAATGACTCAAAAAGTCAAGAGATTCTGTGCCAAAATGAAGCAAATGAAGTGCTTAAGGGAAGATGGAACCTACCTAGACCAAATATTTCCTACCCGAAACCGAAAGCCTTCACTATATCTCCACAAAAGCCCTATATGATCTTGAGTTGAATGAAGCTTGCATTAGTGGTAACTCACATAAGGGGCAATCTTATGTTACTTAGAGCCGGACTTGTGACCTTTCTTTGAGAGAGATGAGTGTGTTTTCCACAATCCTCGTCTGAGTGCTACAATCTAAAAGTGAGGTTTGCTTAGGGAGAATTGAGGAGTATGAGTTTGGGTTCCACAATAACCAAAGTAGTAGAAAGAATTTGTTAGATGGGTTGAGTCAACTCCTGATGCTCTTGTGTCGCACTAAAACCATGGTGCTTCGAAGGTCGAATGTTGTTAATGATTCATTTGAATTGAGGGTAATTGTTTGTCCCAATTGATGCTAGATGAGGTCACTTTAGGTCAGCTGAATTTTCTTGGATTTAGTCTTAAGGAGGTGAGTCTTATTTTGTTTGCTTGAGGACAAGCAAAAGCTTAAGTTTGGGGGAGTTAATAACTAGGGATTATAGTTCATTTTACTCTCCTTTTTTACTTGAGTTTTGATTAAAAATGAATACAAAATAGTCTTAAAGGCTTACATGTTGTACTTGTTTGCAAGGTTTGGTAAAAAAGGTGACAATTAGTCAAAACCAGCTCAAAAAGGAGTGAAACATGAACAAGTACCAAGAACAAGTCCAAGCACAGTTAAAACAAATCCACTACGGCTGCAATCCATTTAGTGCGGTCCGCAGTCAGGAGATTCAGAGAGTTGCAGTTTTTGGGTAACTCAAGCACTGTGGCCGCAAACCATTTTGTGCGAACCACAGTAGCCTTACCCTGGCCACACTTCATTTTTGTACGGTCCGCGGAGATGAGTTTCAGAGAGTTATAAAAATGGAGATTGAAGCCAGCGCGATCCACAATCCTTTCTGTGCGAACCGCAGTTGAAGACACCGCGGTCGCGGTGGCCAGATTTAGAGAGTGATCAATTAAGCCAAGAAGCCTCATTGCGGTTCGCGGTGCATTTTGTGCGAACCGCACTACCTCGTCAGGAGTATTTTTGTCCAGAAAATTTGGCCTAGTATAAATACTTTCTTTTCACATTTTTAGGGCATCTTCTGTATTCTAAGTTTCAGCTGAGCACGTGAACGGTGGTTGTTGACTATTTTGAGTAATTTTATAGTGGGTTTATCATTGAATCTTCAATTATTAGCTTGTAAGTAAATCATATGGGTTATTATTCATCTATTTCTTTATTTTCTTCCATTATTATGAGTAGCTAGACCCATTAGCTAGGGTTGTGGCTCAACCCTAGTGTAGATATTTGATGGGTCTTTTGATTTAAGGCTTAGATGTTATGGGTAGTTGATATTTGGACTGATTTGTATTTTCCATGTTGAATTAGTGGTTGCAAACACTAATTTGTCCCTTTTTGATTTGGATTCTTCTTGAGAAAGAGAGCTTGAGTGCAGGAAAATCAGTCCAATAAGGAATTGGGGTGTAATCAAGAGATTGATAGTCCCAATTAAAGGGTTAAACCTAGAGATAGTAATGCCCGACTTGAGCCTATATTGCTTGCACAATTTTGACACCCAATTGGTCTTGAGAAAGTCAATTAGGTCAAAGTCACTCAAGCTACCTAGAGGTATAGAGTGAGTAATTCCGTGCATTGGCTATATCACAATCCCCAACATAATGTCTTCGCCTTAGGATTTAGATCCCGTCAAGTATTCACCTAGGAGAAAGTCACTTCCCTAGTACCTCTTTAACTAATTAGAAAACCCTACAAGCAATCTTTCTTAGTTTAATTTAGCTTATCATTAGCATAAATATAGAAGTAATATCCAACCAAAAAATAATTGGAAGAGTAATTAAGAGAACTATGCATTTCTAGTTTACATAGGAATCCAATTCTCACTTCTAGCTCCCTGTGGATTCGATCCCGACCATCTCGGGTAAAAGCTGCTTCGACTGCTCTCGCCACTTCGTAGTGGTGTAGGGTTGGTGTTGAAAAAAAAGTGAACCGCATAAAAATGTATGCCACATCAAAGAGGAATCTGCAGCAATTCGTTGTGCGTCCGCACCATTGGAGGCCCAAAAATTTAACTCTCTGAAGTTTGGAATAGTAGAGAAATGGCCATTCTGCGGTTGCACTTAAAATTATGTGGTCCGCACAAATTTCTGTGACCGCACTCACTTTTGTGCGGATCACAGAGCTTCAGCTAGGATCAGGTAAGGAGTGCGGACCACACTCAAAATTGTGCTGCCGCACTCAGCTGTATTTTTGACCTAATTTGGTCAAATTATAAATAGGTCCTCATAGCACTATTGATAGATTTACACACTCTGAGCTTTTGAGACCTAAGCAAGCACATTGCACACAAATTGTTTCACACTCCACACTCATTTCATCAGTCTAGATTCTTCCCTACATCCTCCATCACTAGTATGTTCAATTCATGTTTAGATTTTTCAATTTTTCTTAGTTTTTGTTCTTCAGTAGAATCATTATTTTTAGGCCTAAAATGTCAGATGTTCTTCATGTGTGCTTAAAATTGTGTGTGTAATATCATATGCACTCATTGGAGGCTGGGTAAATCATTTATCATGTTTAATTTTCCAATAACATGTCTACATTGTGCAAAAAGTTAAAAAAAACATTAGTCAGTGTCGTAGGATTTCAAATTGTGATGCTGCACATTAAATTGTGCAGTCCGCAGACTATGAATTAGGGCACAACACTGAGCATGCAATGTGCGGACCGCACTCAAAATTGTGCGGTCCGTAAAAAATTGTGCAGTCCGTATAAAAATGTCTGCAACCTCACTTTGAAACTTCAGAGAACCAGTAGTCTGAACCTGGTTTTGTGCGGCCGCACTCAAAATTGTGGGGTTCGCACAAGGCAGTCTGTGTCCGCACTCAAAATTGTGCGATCCTCACTTTCACATCTGTGAACTATCTTATTTTTGTGCAACTGATAACTGCTTCCAGACTTTAACTGACCTATGTGCTTTGTATTGTAGACAATGGTTCAATCATGAGGTGGAGGTGATACTTCCAAAGGGAGGGGTGCAGCCTCCCGAGGCTGAGGCAAGACTAACCTACCACTTGCCATATAGAAAGCAATAAACAAGAAGGCTTCCAACAGAGTCCCAGAACCTTCAGAATCCAGTTAATATCTCCCGTCTAGGGAAGCCTCCGAGGGCAACTCTGTGCAAGCACAACCCGATGCACTATCCCAACAAAAACAGCTTTCGGGTAGACTACAACTGAGAGATGAACCCTCCACCACAGCAAGTTCTTCTAAGGGTTCAGATGCCGGAAGCCAGGGTTCAGAGCCCTCCTCTACACACACTCCCCCTGCACTAGTTGCAGTAGATGTTGATGATAATGTTCTTGATGATGTTAAAGGAGGTGACAATAGAGTAGGCGGCCTAGAGAGGTCGAAGAAAAAGGAGATATGGAAAGATAGATTTGTGAGCTTGGCAACCTTCACAAGGTTCAGAGGACGGTGGCCCCAGAGATCACTCACACTTGGGTGGCAATTCTTAGTGAAGGACTTGGATAAATACAATCCAAATATCCTTGGGCAGTTCAGGGAGCGCAAAGGGTGGATGTGGTTCACCCAGAGTGTTATGGATGCCAATGAGCACTTGGCACATGAATTATATGCCAATGTGGCACACATCAATAAAGTTACCAAAGTGACCAAAGTGAGGAATTTGAAGGTCAGATTCGACCAATGCGCTCCGAACACTTACATGGGATTCGAGGAGGTAGAGGCAGTCCAGTACATGGAAAAGCTTTCTATGGGTTATGCAGCTCGCCCTTGGCTGGCAGAGATCTTGGCAGCTCAAGGACCACTACCAACGTGGATCACAGCGGGGGTTTCCATTGCACGAGCCACTCTCAATTTTGAAGCAAAAGGGTGACACACTTTTGTGTATAGCCGGATAGATCCGAGCCGGAATAAGAACAATCTTCCACTCCCCCGAGAAGTTTTGGTGGCATCTATCATGGCCGGGTACCCAATCAATGTGGGTGCTGACATCACCCAAATTCACAACATTGATTGGGATTGTGAAGTGGTCGATACAATTATAGTTATCCAACGTGAGTCGCGGTCGATTCCACACAGATCTTATATTGGATTAGTTATATATCTAGACTAAGTGTATGATGTGCCCAAAATTCACTTCCACATGTTTGGTTGTTTCTTTCTACTTCTAATTTTTATGCTAATGTTTGTAAATGAAAAGCTAGAGAACCATATTTTTGGTGTTGTTGTTTTTTAAGTTTATAAAAGATCTAGGGTCATGACTTTCACCTAGGTGGTTACTTAACGGATTGTGGGCTTTAGGGTAAGTTTGATTGGTCGGGGTGTACACACGCAATTTCCCACTCGATACCTCTCGGTAGTTAGAGTGGTTTTGCCCAATTTGGCTTTCTCAAGTCCAAATGGGTAATTTGCAAAACAAGTTATAGATGCTCAAGTTAAGTCTTACTATCTCTAGATTCAACCCTTTAATTGAGGCTATCAATTTCATCAGTTTACCCCAATTCCTTATTAGCCAAGTTTTCCTAGACTTAGTCTCTCTTTCTCAAGTAGAGTCTAAGTCAATTAGGCATGAATCAATGTTTGCAACCATTAATTCTTAAATTCAAGCAAGAACTAGGCTAAATATCACTCACCCAATCACAAACAAGCCCTAAATTAAACACCCATTATGTACCCACACTATGGTTGGGTCACAACCCTAGTTAAGAAATTAGCTACTCATAGATAAAATTGAAGAAACTAAAGAAGTAAATTAGATTAAACTTATAATAGATGATAAAGGGAAAAAAATCCAATGTTAAAATGATAAACTATTACAAAGTTACCCAAAGCAGTAAAGGAAAAACAACTATCTATTTTCTGGTATTCCTTAACCTAAATTTGACAAAAAGAACTATTTATACCCAGCTGAAATTATCGGACAAAATTACCCTTGCAGAGGTTCTGTGACCGCACAATTCTGTATGCGGTCCGCACTTGAAGCTGGCTTGATAGGATGGACTTCTGCGGCCGCACAATTCTGAGTTGCGGCCACACATCTTCAGATTCTGCTGATCGCATATTTCTGAGTGCGGCTGCAGTTTTGATTCTGTGGTCCGCACTTCTTTATGGTCCTAGAATCCCATCTCTCTGAACCTCATCTTCTACGGCTGCACAATAATTGTGCAGTCCGCACTTTACAAAGGAAGTCAGTAAGAGACTTCTTCTTGGTCTGCGGCCGCACTCAATATCGTGTGGTCCACATTTTGTTTTTTTTTACTTTGTTTTAGTCCTTGTCCAAAATTACTCCTTCTTGAGTTGATTTTCATCTTTTGAATCATATTCCAACACTCCTGCAAGTAAGCACATTTCATCAGTTTTCGAGAATACCTTTAAGCAATTTTGAGCTAAAACGAAAGTAAAAGAGTGAAAACAAGTAGTCAAAATCCCTACTTATCAGCTGTCATCATGTCGGCCAACATGTTAGTGGTTGACCGAAAAGGTGAAAACTCCTCCCAACACCCTCACAGAATACCTTATGGATGCAAAGGTGGAGCTGAGGAGATTTGATACACAGGTGCGGGCCAAAAATCCCTTCTCATGATACTCTTTGCAAGGACCGAGAACCCAAAGTTCAAGGGTAAGGCAATTGTCAGTGGTGGTCAGTCTGATGAGCCAACGGTGGTGGTTACAGATTTAGCTGTTGAGCCTTCTACAGCTGCCATGCCTTCCACAGCAGCCGGTCTTTCCACCGAGACAGCTGGCATGCCACCAACTCTATCTTCTAGATCATCTACATAGGTACCAGTGCCTGCCTTATCCACATATCTACTCGCTGCGCTGCGAGTCTCCCTGACATTGGCGAGTCTCAACAACTGGATGCAGACAGCTACTTCAAAGCTGTCTGACATATCCAGTGTTATTGCAGCATAGTCTTCTACCCCAGTAGTATCACAGGTTCCTCCGTCAGTGTAGGAAACATTGAAGAAGATTCTGGAAAACCAGCGATCGGTGCCAACCCTGCACCACTACAAAGTAGCGAGAGTGGTCGAAGAAGCTTTCACCCAAGATGGTCGGGATCGATTTCCACAGGGATCTAGAAATGGGAATTGGGTTCCTATCTAAATTAGGGATGCGTAATTGCTCTTAATTGCACTTCTAATCATAGTTGGTCTTTTGATTTTAATTCTAATTTTATGCTAATAGGATACTAGATTAAGTTAAGAGTAAGATACTTGAAAGGTTGTCTAAATAGTTAAGGAGGCACTAGGGAAGTGACTTTCTCCTAGGTGGATACTTGATGGGCTCTCGAGTCTAAGGCTAGGTTGTCATGTTGGGGATTACGATATAACCGACGCACTAAACTTCTCACTCTATATATCTCGGTAGTTTGAGTGATTTTGCCCTAATTGACTTTCTCAAGACCAATTGGGTATGATAATTTGTGCAAGCAATTTAGGTTCAAGTCGGGTATTACTATCTCTAGGTTTAACCTTTTAATTGGGGCTATCAATCTCTTGAATACGCCCCAATTCCTTGTTGGACTAATTTTCCTAGACTGAAGTTCTCTTTCTCAAGAAGAACCCAAGTCAAATAGGCACAAATTAGTGTTTGCAACCACTAATTCAATATTGAAACCATAAATTAGTCCAAATATCAAACACCCATAGACATTCAAGCCTTAAAACACAAGACCCATCAAATACTCACACTAGGGTTAAGCGACAACCCTAGCTAATGGGTCTAGCTACTCATGATAATAGAAGAAAACTGAGAAAAAGATGAAGATAAACCCATAATATTAAATTACAAGCTAATACTTGAAGATTCAATGATAAAACTACTCTAAAATTACTCAAAATGGTTAAAAACTACTGTTCACGAGCGCATCCCAACGTTAGAATACAACTGATGACCTAAAAATGGGAAAAGAAACTATTTATACTAGGCCGAATTTTTTGGACAAAAATACCCCTGCGGGGGTAGTGCGGTCCGCACAAAATCAAGTGCGGCCGCAGTGAGGCTTCTTGGCTTTAAACTCTGCTCTCTGAACTTGGCCACCGCGGGCTGCACAAAATGCACCGCGGCCGCGGTGGCTTCTGGTGCGGTTCGCACAAAAAGGACCGTGGACCGCATTGGCAATGAATCTCCAAACTCCAACTCTCTGAACTCTATCATTACGGACCGCACAATATTGAGTGCGGCCGCGGTGAGTCCATTGCGGTCTGCATAAAATGTTTTGCGACCGTAATGCTTGAGTCTCCGAAATAGCACCTCTCTGAATCTCCTCACTATGGACCGCACTAAATGGAGTGCGGACGCAGTGGACCTGTTGCTCTGTGTCTAGACTTGTTCTTGGTACTTGTTCATGTTTCACTCTTTTTTTAGCTAGTTTTAACTAATTGTCACCTTTTTGACCAAACCCTGCATACAAGTACAACATGTAAGCCTTTGAGACTATTTTGTACACATTTTTAATCAAAACTCAAGTAAGAAGGAGTGTAAAATAAACCATAATCCCTAGTTATCAACCAGAAGACCATTATGGATACTCTAGTGGAACATGGGGGAGTTATTGAGGAGTTAGTCAAATAGGTGAAAGATGCAGAAATCTCACGTTTCGAAGAAATAAGTGGATAGATTGAGAAACAAACTGGCCAAGATAGCATCCGTTGGGGATATACCACTTGATCTGCTGATGGAGTCGGCACCAGCAACACCATCAGTACCTGAGGCACCAGAGGTAGCAGTTGGCTAGTATGAGGAGCCAGACCATGCTGCCCACACTGCTGAGGAGATACTTCAGATATTTACCAACCCTGTTATTTCCCGAGCAGAAGATGATGAGATCCAGTTGGAGGATCCCGAGGGTGCTGATGATGCCATGCACACTGAGAACACATAGGGGTTCTCTTCACTCTCTACCCTTCCTTATTCTAATTTTTGTTAAGTATTGAGGACAATGCTTATTCTTATTTAGGAGGGTGGTCTATTTTGGTTAGTTTGATATGACATTGGCCTGTAATAACTTTAATACTCTTTTCTTTTATCTTTATTCTCTCTTTCATTATGTATATATTCCTTCGTCTCTCTTGATGTATATATTCTATTCCATTCGGTTTGTATATTCATTTGTCTTACTTTCAGTAGTTTATTTCATAGCTTCTTTAGTTTGTTTTTCTTAGTATTATAACTTCTTATTTACTTTAATAGCTTATTTTTGATTTGGTAGCTTCTTTTTATGTTTAAGTAAGCAATAAGCCTTTGGTTTTCTTACTGCCACAGTTCTTTCCAAAGGTAGAATTTGTGTGAACTGGGTGGCTCTTCCCAATGATGGATGGCGTGACAACATTCTTAAGTGATTGAGTCCGTTTTTTATGTTTAGGTAAAACAGTATTATTAATTAATAAAAAGGGTCAAGAATGCTTCAATTGGTGCCAACACATTCAACTACGGCCTTTTGGTTAAAAACAAGTTCTGGGCAAGAAATAGCTCTAATTAGTGACCTTTAGACTCTTGTGTTGACTTGAGCAATCTTCGAGTGGTTTAGTTGAACCATTATTTATTTTCAATCTTGAATATGGTTGTTGTGGGCCCTCGACTCTATCCTCTTTAACAATCCAACTGTATGAGAAGTGAGATTTTTGTTGCAAGTCCAAGTACATGTGCGAATGGTCTGCAACTTGCCCCGAATGTGTTTCTAAGTGAAATTCTAGGTTTTGCTTGGCTTGAGAAGTAATTGTAGGCTCTCCTTGACTCGCTTGAAATTTTCCATATCCCACCAATGTTGCTATCCCTAGTCAAACCATTTGAGCCTAAGACCTTTCTCATTTGATAGCCATGTTACAAGCATTTACCCGTTTGTAGTGAACCTCTGTTGGCACCCTATCTTTCCTTAACACTTTTGAGAAGTAATTGGCTAAAACATAAGTTTGGGGGAGAGACGAGGAGTTTGAAAGTGGTATAAATGCACAAAAAAGAGAAGAAATGAAGATAAGGAAAGGCAAAGAAAAATAAAGAATGAACAAAAGAAAAATGCAAAAAGAAAGTGAATAAAGTGAAGTGTTGAAGGGATTCAAAGAAAAGCAATGATGCAAAGAGTCAGCAAAACATGAGCAAAAAGAGAAAAATGGAGTATTTAAGGAAAGATGAACCTGTTTCTGTTCTAACATTCCCTACCCTTGTCCAATAAGCCTTCATTACATTCTGAAAAAGTCCTACGTGATTCCAAGCCGAGTGAACTTACATTAGTGGTGATTTACATGAGGGGCAATCATATGGTACCTAGAGCCGTACTTGTGACATTCTTTTGAGAGAGATGAGCGAACTTTTCACAAATCCTTGAATAGAGTGATACATTCTTAAGTGAGATATGCTAATGGAGAGTAGAGGAGGAGGAGTTTGGGATCCACAATGACCTACATGAAAGAGCGAGATTCCTTGATGAATAAAGTCAACTCTTGATGCTCTAGTGTCACATTTGAACTATTGTACTTAAAAAGTCAAATCATTGCCTTGTTGATAATTCATATGTGCTGTGGGTAATTTTTGGTCACAACTGATGTGTGTTTTATTCACCTTAGGCTAGCTGAATTAGCTCTTTTCTTGTGGAGGTGGTAATTACCTTATTTGCTTGAGGACAAGCGAAAGGTTAAGTTTGGGGGAGTAGATAAGTAGGGATTTTAACTACTTATTTGCACTCTTTTACTTTCATTTTAGCTCAAAATGGCTTAAAAGTATTCCCGAAAACTGATGAAATGTGCTTTCTTGCAGGGGTGTTGGAATATGATTCAAAGAGATGAAAATCAACTCAAGAAGGAGTAATTTTGGACAAGGACAAAAACAAAGCAAAAAGAGCAAAGTGTGGACCGCACAATATTGAGTGCGGCCGCAAACCATGAAGAACCTCTGACAGATTTCCTTTGAAAAGTGTGGACCACATAATTATTGTGCGGCCTCAGAAGATAAGGTTCAGAGAGATAGGAGTCTAGGACCATGAAGAAGTGCGGACTACACCATTATTGTGCGGCCACAGAATCCAAAAGTGCGGCCGCACTCAGAAACGTGCGGTCCGCAGAAGTCTCTCATGTCAAGCTCAAGTTCAAGAGTGTGGCCGCACTCATAAATGTGCGGTCTGCAGAATCTGAATAAGTGTGGTTGCAACGCAGAATTGTGCGGCCGCATAAGTCCATCCTGTCAAGCCAGCTTCAAAGTGTGGACCGCACACAGAATTGTGTAGCCGCAGAACCTTCGCAGGGGCAGTTTTGTCCGATAATTTTAGCTCGGTATAAATAGTTCTTTTTGTCAAATTTAGGTTAAGCTTGTCTAATTTACATTGATTTTTATCTCTTTATCATCTAATATGACTTTAATCTTCTTTTCTTCTTTAATTTCTTCATTTTTATCTATGAGTAGCTAAATTTCTAGCTAGGGTTGTGACACAACCCTAGTTGTGACACAACCCTAGTGTGGGTACCTAATGGGTGTTTGATTTAGGGCTTGTTTAAGGTTGTGTGTGTGATATTTAGACTAGTTCTTGATTTAATTGTAGAATTAATGGTTGCAAACATTGATTCATGCCTAATTGACTTAGTCCCCACTTGAAAAAGAGAGATTGAGTTTAGGAAAACTTGGCTAACAAGAAATTAGGGTGAACTCAAGAAATTAATAGACCCAATTAAAGGGTTGAATCTAGAGATAGTAAAGCTTGACTTGAGCATCTATCAACTGTTAAGAATCCAGAGATAGTAAAACCTGACTTGAGCATCTATCAACTGTTTTGTGAATTATCCATTTGGGCTTGAGAAAGCCAAAGCTTGCAAAACCCCTCTATTACCAGAGGTATTGAGTGGGTAATTGTGTATTGATTGCTATATTATGCCCTTAACAACGAAACTTTCTCTAAAATCCACAACCCGTTAGGCAATTACCTAGGTGGAAGTCCTAGATCTTTTACAGCTTAAAAACCAACATCAAAAATACCATTCTCTAGTTTTATATTTGCAAACCATAGCTTAATTTAGAAGTAGACAAAAACAACAAAGTATGTGGAAGTGCGTTTTGGACACATCATACGTTTAGTCCGAGTATATGCCTAATCTTATCTACGCTCAATGTGGATTCGATCCCAACTTCTAGTTGGATAATTATAATTGTATCGACCGCTTCACAATCCCAATTTAAGGTGTGAACTTGGGCAACATCAGTCGGCTTTGTCTATTTGCTTGAGGTTCAAGAAGAACCTCTTGAACTTGGTCATCTTCAGCTTCCACATCCCCAAAAGGCATGTTTCCGAGTTGATTTGCACCTACAATTGATTCATAAAAATCAGTAATACAGAAGGAAAAGAAGACAATTCACACACAAAACCAAATATATAGCTAAATTCGCTATTAGCTCCCCGGCAACGGTGCCAAAAATTGATCTCGTCCAAGTCACCCCTCTATTTAAGGTTATGAAGTGGTCGAATGCAATAGTAATATCCAACAAGGAGTCGTGGTCGATTTTCCACAGGGAGCTATGAATGGGACTTAGGGGTATATATTATAGTGTATGAGCTTGAGTTATCTCAAATTGCACTTCCACAAACTTGGGTTGTTTCTAGGTCTAATTTAAACTTAGATTACAAACTAAGAATTGAAACTAGGAAATTGTTTTTGTTGTTGTTTTCCAAATGATATAAAAGGCCTAGGGCTATAACCTTCACCTAGGTGTTTGCCTAACGTGTTGTAAACTTTAGAACTTGTTTTATTGGCCGGGGTATATTATATCTATCAACACTTTAGTACCCACTCAATACTTCTTGGTCAAAGAGTGATTTTGCCCAATTTGGCTTTCTCAAGTCCAAATGGGTGTTTAACAAAACGGTTGATACAAAGCTCAAGTCGGGTTTTACTATCTCTAGGTTCAACCCTGTAATTGTGCTTATCAATCTCTCGATTGACCCGATGTAAGTTTTCCTAGACTAAGTCTCTCTTTCTCAAGTAGAGACTAAGTCAAATAGGCATGATCTAATGTTTGCAACCATTAATTCTACAACTAAAAGAAAGAACAAGGCTAAATAATAAACACTCAACCATAAATAAGCAATAAATCAAATACCCAGTAAGACTATACTCTAGGGTTGGGTCACAACTCTAGTAAAAATCTAGCTACTCATTCTTAAGATAGAAGAAATTGAAGAAGACATGATAATTAAACATATTTTGATAATTAAAATGATGAAATCTATATTCAAAACGCTCAAAATAGCAAAAACTACTAAAGAGAGTAAAGAAAATCGTCTACTATAGCAGCTGATGTCAAAACTTAACCTAAAAAGTAAAAGTCTTCAATTTATACAGTGCTGGAATTTTTGGACAAAAATGCCCTTTCGAAGGTTTTGCGGCCGCACAATTCCATGTGTGGTCTGCACTTTGCTTCAACTTTACAGGATCGTAAACCTGCGGCAGCATAATTCTGAGTTGTGTCCGCGCTTTTCTCTTTCTGCGGTCCACACAAATGTGTCTGCAGCCGCACCTTGCTCTTCTGTGGTCCGCACAAATATGACTGCGGTCGCGTAACTGTTCTTCTGCGGCCGAACAATAATTGTGTGGTCCGCACTTTTGTTAAACTTGAGATGCAGGTTCTCTGAACTTTTGCTCTTTCCCAGTTTCTATGGCTGCACATATCATGTGCGGATTCGCACTTTTCACACTTCTCTAATGGGCGTTTCTTCACATCCTGTGGCTGCAGATGATAATCTACGGTCCGCACTTTTGAGATTTTGTGCAAGTTTTTGTCCTTGAGTTCAAATCACTCCTTCTTGAGTTGGATTTCATTTTGGGAGCTCATCTTCCAATATTCCTGCAATTAAGCACATTTCATCAGTTTACGGGAACACAACTAAGCACTTCTGGACAAAAATGAGAGCTAAAAGGAGCTAATAAGTAGTCAAAATTTCCACTTACCACTGGGCATCTCTTTTTTACATGTCCGAACTATCTCAGTCTCGCTTCCCGCAACTTGTCTGCCACGAGGGCCACTCCCACCTTGTTCTAAATATTGTCATTCCTAATCTTATCTCTCTTAGTATGCCCACACATCCATCTCAGCATCCTAATCTCCACTACTTGCAACTTCTGAATATGAGAGCTCTTGACTGGCCAACACTTCGCTCCATACATCATAGTCGACCTAACAACCATTCTGTATAACTTACCTTTAAATCTAGGTGCTACGTTCTTATCACATAGAATATCTGAAACGGTCTTGCATTTCATCCACCATGTCCAACATGATGAGTGACATTCTCGTTAATTACCTTGGATTATAGACCCAAGATACTTGAAACTCTCTCTTCAAAATGACTTGTGTTTCAAGCAGCACTTCCAAGTCTGTTTCGTGTGTTACACCACTGAACTTACACTCGAAGTACTCTGTCTTAGTCTTGCTCGGCCAGAAACCCTTAAACTCCAAGATCTATTTCCAAACTTCCAACCTAGTGTTAATATTGCTCCTCGTCTCGTCAATCAGTGTTATATCATCCGCAAATAGCATGCACCAAGGCACCTCCCCTTGGATGCATATGTCGCGTCAATTCATCCATCAACAGGAAAAATAATAACGGGCTAAGTGCAGATCCCTAGCGCAATCCCATCAAAACTAAAAAGTGACCCGAGTCTCCGCCCACTGTCCTCACTTGGATCTTGACTCCATCATACATATCCTTAATCCCTCTAATGTACACTACAAGTACACCTCTAGCCTTTATACATCTCCCAAGAACTTCTCTTGGGACTTTGTCATATGCTTTTTCTAGGTTGATGAACACCATATGTAAGTCTCTCTTCCTCTCCCTATATTGTTCAACCAGTCTCCTCACAATATGGATGACTTCCATAGTCGATCACCCCGGCATGGATCTAACTGGTTCTCGAAAATAGACACATCCTTCCTCACCCTCATCTCTACCACCCATTCCCAAACGTTCATTGTAAGCTTAGCAGCTTGATACCCTTATAGTTGTAATTTTGGATATCACATTTGTTCTTGTACAAGGGGACCATCGTACTAAATCTCCATTCCCCCTAAAGTATTATTGTATAGAATTTGATCATAAATTTAGTAGCTGCAAATAGTAATTAACGAAATAATAATACAATCACAAATTTATGCAAAAGTCTAAGCTTCTTTTCTTCTTCTTTCTTTTGGATAATGCAAGCCAGTTTCTCCTCTTTAGTAGGGAAAAGGGATATTGATAAGGGATAACCCCATGTTTGAAAGGGAGGAAAAGTCTCAAAAAAAGAAAATTTCTCTTGTTTGGTTTGTGTAAAGAAAGAAAGAAAAACAATGTAAATAGGATATTGTTTGTCCCTTGAGGACTACATATTTAGCTAAGAGGGAAGACACATACATAGTATATTTTGTTTTCAAAAGAAAACAGATAGTTCGTAGGTCTCTAACTCTTTCCTTAAGTTTCTCTTCCAATTTCCTCCAATATATTTTTTCTAGCTAACAAAGGTTAATAATACAAACCATTTTGCAAAGAACTTATCAGACATACTAAATGGAAACCTCAAATTAAGAAATTAGAACTCTTAGGATGTATTTAGTATGAGTAAGGGTGACAAACGGACGGATCGGATTGGATATAAACGAGTAAAAAAGGGATAACACAAAAATAGATAAAATATCTGAAGCAATAGAAAATGGGTCATCGGATAAAATGGATATCCATATTATCCATGGCTTTGAATATGATTATTTTTTGAGAGAATTCCTTTGTCCCACACTTGAGGAACTCTCAATTTGAGTCTTTGTAAATGTAAAATTTAAATATATTGGCTATCTATTTTTAAAGTGGATAATACAGATCTTATCTGTATTTGACCCATTTTCTAAAAGTTCATTATCCAACCCAATTTTGGTGAATAATATAAATAAATAACTATTATTTTTATCTATTTTTCTACCGCTAGGTATGAAGAAAAATATTCTCTATGAATGTCATTTTTTGGTATTTGATATGAGGGAAGTCATTTTCCATGGAAAACAGATTTCATCAAAAGAAGGAAAATTAATTCTATGATTTTAACTTCATATTACTTACTTAAATAAGTTAAAATTCGAATATTGTTAATAATCATTAGAACTCAAAATTTTCATAAATACACTCTTAAATTTGTTGATATTATTCTTAATTGTTGAGATACATATTTTTTGAAAATAAATTTTCACTCTCCAATCAAATACCAAAAAATATTTTCTAGCAAGAAAAATGTTTTCGATAAAATGTTTTCGTGAACATTAATTTTATCATACCAAACACACTCTCAACGATATATGTGAATAGACTGATGTTCGTTTTGTTGGTGCTACGACAACAGAGATGATTGATTGTTACACATTGCCTTTAACTCACAAAGATAAAGCGACCTTTAACTTACAAGATTGTTTACCTTGAAAATGGTAATAACAATTAGATTTGATTTTGTGATTCTAAAAATATGTGATCTATTTTTATGCTAGTTGTTAGGCAATTGATGCTAAGTATGAGACTAGGAAATGAGATAAGAACTTGAAACTAGTATGTTTAAGCAAACCGGGTGGCTAAGAATCGGGGCCTCGAGCCTTGTTATACGGGGCCTCGAGGTCGAGCTCGATAATGAGCTATGGACAGCCGATGAAGGGATAACAGTATTGAGAGCTTTAATGAAGGCTCTTTATGATAAATAATGAGAAATAAATGAAGAACAATCAATAGAACGCAATAAATGTAAGCAATAAATAGTGAAATCAAGAGAATATGCTTAAGTTAGAGAGTAGAGAGAATGTTCTTGTATTGAATGTTGTGAGTGATATATCTCTTTTACAAAATGACAAGGGTCCCCTTATATACTAGGGGGAATCCAAATATAGTACAAGTGCATTTATTACAAAGATATATGCCGGGTACATCCATTTAATGCCACGGTACGGGCTTGAACTAGCCTAATAGACTTGGTCAGCTTTAATCATGTGCCTTGGGAATTTCCCATTCGTTCATTATAGCCATCGATTTACTCTACCCCGAGGTCAAGCATATAGGACCCTCGGGTTCGAACCTTGAATTGGACTCGAGCCTTTTCAAAACGGGCTACGGGATATCATAATAATCATAAAATTGGGCTCTCCGATTTAGATGTATACAGATAGTCCTCGCGTTTCTTAGAATGAAAATGACAAGAAACGGTTTTGATATTGATCTCCTCGAGCCTCTTGTGATGATATCATGCTTATGGCGTAAGCCTTTGTGATAACCGAGACGTCCCATCGGTACATCTTTACTGAAGCATTTAATGTAGTGCGAGTTTATTTTCTCAAAGCGATAATATCACTGCCAATCTGTCACCCAAAAAGCATTAATTGCGCCTATCGATACGTTTCCCAAAAGCATTGATTGTGTCGTCGGTTACACTGCCATCTTTCTATAAATGGAAACTTTCTTGAATCAAAACTTCATTCAGTCATTCTTCACTAGCCTTTAACTCCCTTCTTCACTTCATCCTCATCCAACTCTATTTCCCATGTTTAAAGCCCGTGGCCGTAAGGTCACACAGCAGTGTTCTCGCCAGTTATGTTGTATCTCTTTCTTAGAGCTTTCCCCTACTGAGTGGGATCGCACTGGTTTGTTGTTGTTGTTGTTGGCCCGAAATAATGAGAGAGGAATCTCAAATTATCTTCGTATCAGAGGATATGTGTACCGTAGACTGCTGCTCACCTCTCTTAATTTCCACCCGATGTGGCGCTTCACTCCTTTTGATTTTCATGGAGTGAGGTAGTCCATCTATTAAATTTTGCATCCCACACCGGTGCAATGTCTCAAGAAGTGACTTCCCAATAGTAGTGCCGACGAGACCCATACTCGCCAAATTTTCACCCAGCCACTTCTTCATCTTTTTCTGCTTCTTCTTCTTCATCCTTGAAGAAACCATTTGGAAGACCAAGATGAGGTCCCCGAAGAAATGGTTCTCGAAGATATTGCCCCCTAGGGTGTACCTCCGAGAGTAGATTAGACTTTTAGCTATTTTTTTCTTCATTGTTTCCGTGTAAGGATCCCCGGTGGGATTATGTAATTATGTGTAAGGACCCTTTGTGGGCTTTTGTAATCATTGTTTATTAATACAAAAATTCTTCTTCAATTTGTCTCTGATTTGCGCTGGATTTCCCTTTATTTACGTTTGTGAAGAATTTGAGCACATGACTTCTTCCGATCGGTCTAAATACCGGGCTCGGGCATAGGTATCCCCTCGGTTCTTGATTGGTTAATATGATATTACTTGGAACACTTTACCATTCCTCGGACTGAGGCCGGATTGAATTGATACAAACTTAGGTCGACGGGACTTCTAACTTCGGATTGGGTGAGAATGGGGCTTCAAATTTTAGAACGAAACTTAGCCTTTTAGGCCATGTTGATAGTCCTCGAGGGAGAATTTGCTCAAATACTTGAGAATAAAGATAGCCCTAAGACTTTCACAGATGGTCCCCGAGTGAGAGTTAGCTCGAGCTCGGACGGCCTAAAAAACTTGATTTGAACTTAGAGTGAAGATAGCCCTTAAGGCACCCTGGACGAGGATACACCTGGACGAGGATGGCCCCTGGACTAAAGTAACCGAGAGAGCGTTTAACTTGACCTGAAGGCGAAAATAACCCTAAGGCATTATCAGTAATTCTCGAGTGAGAACTGGCTTGGGCTTAGGTAGCTTGAGGGCCAAAGAATCGGGTGTATAACCCGCACTTGTAATAGCAGAAACCCTCGAAATAGGGTACCACCTCAAGGTTAGGTTTATACGAATAGCTCCTTAGAGCTTATTTTTCATTTTGATAGAGGTCCTCGAGATCGGGCACCATCTCAAGGCTTAAAGTGACATTGATGGATCCTTAGAGCCTACTTTCATTTTGATAGAGATCCTCGAGATCGGGCACCATCTCGAGGTTTAGAGTGATATTGATGGCTCCTTAGAGCCTATTTTCATTTTGAAAGAGATCCTCGAGATCGGGTACCATCTCGAGGCTAGGTTGATGCAGGGGTTTCTGATCCCTCGAACGTTGTACGTTAGTGTTAATCATACGACATGGTCATGAAATGATCGAGGTGATCCTGCCAGTACATCTCCCCGAAAGTGATAACGGCCTAGTCAAAATTAATTGGCCTTGTAGGGTAGGCGGACAGTCGTCGCTTGCTCTATATATGAGTTTATTTCCTTCTTTTTTGAGGATTTTGCTATTTTGAACTGCTATCCCTTTTCATAGAGTTTTTCTTCCTTGTGTCAGCTTTTTTGTCACTTTAATTCAAAGTTTTCGCCTGTGTTTTCATCTTCCTTCTCTTATTTCATTACATCCATGGCTGCCACACCTAAATCCATTCACCAAGAAGAGGAGGGTTCCGCTTCTTCTTCCCGCTTAACTTGTGGCACACCGCTGGTGTCTAGCGAGCCAATCTCAAGACTCTCTATCTCGAAGAGGGACCTTTCGCTAGAGAGACCTCCCAATGTCAAGGACAATTGGGATCATGCATCAAGATTTGTTTTATCAATAGGAGAGGAACACCTCGAGGAAGTGAGGAGAGACTGCGGATGGGGGTAAAGGTGGTACTGCAGGTACCCTTCCCGGAAGAGAACATTACGGCTCATACAGAGGGGTTTTTATACGTATACATGTACCCCTTCACATTGGGTCCTATCGATAGAGTCGTGCTTGACTTTTGTCAGAGATATTGGTCTACTCTATCACAGGTTCACCCGTCATTCTGAAGGATAATGCTGACGATGAGGTTCTTCGCGGAAGAAGCCGGGCTCAATCTCACCCTTAGCCATCTCATCAGATTGTACTGACCCTTTTATTACTGAGGCCTGATAACTTTACAATGTCGATCCACCAGAACCTTCATTGTTGATGATGAAGAAAATGGGGACCGGGGATGGATGAATCGATTCATCCGAGTAAGGACTATGTTATCCCCATGGAGTTCCTGCCGTTTCCTGAGAAATGGAATGTCACACGTAAGTGGTACACTTGTGTTTTTGTCATTTTTTGCTCATGATGGAGACGGGTTTTGTAAAGACACTTTCTTTTTCTCTTTCTACAGCAACCCCGTGGATGCCATACGAGGTTCCTGACCTAGCGGATTGGGCTTGGAAGCTGGAAACATGTTCGACCTATGATGAGCGTAAGTGGAGAGATCTATCTAAGAGTAGATAAGAGGCAAAACACCACAGTACGTGCTGTGTTATTTGCTTTCTTTGGTGGGTACTCTGTGTGTACCAACCTCGTCACCGTAGGTATTGGAGAGTTTCCTAAGGTGAGATCGTTCTCCATCAGAGAGGAGGAGGGGTCGTCGGCTTCAGGACTGAGGACTAATAACAAACGGAAGGAACCCTTGCAGGGCAAAGATGCTCATAGTGAGATAAGTCCTTCCTGGAGGCCTAGAGAAGATGTCTCGACTGAGCCTGCAACACCCGAGGCTCCGGCCTTGGAAATATGGTTCCCCCTTTGCCATCGCCTTCTTTTCCCATCGAAGATACTTCGAAGGACAAGGATCGTTTGCCGCCGTCTTCTCTTCCTGTCGAAGGTACTTCGAGGGACAAGGATTCATTGTTGTCGTCTTCTCTTCCCGTTGAAGGTACTTTGAGGGACAAGGATTCATTGTCGATGTCTTCTCTTCTCGTCGAAGGTACTTCGAGGGGTGTTCGAGGCCAGGGGCCGCTTGGCTCAAGCGAGGTCTCAAACGATCGTGTTCCTATTGGGAGTGGTTCTACTGGGGCCGACGAAACAAGCTGGTAGGTGTGTGTTCGACCTTTGAGAAGGCTCAACGGCTCTGCTCTGTGGTGAGTTTTGTCCGATTATATCAGTTTTTTAGTTTTACACTCCCACTTTCTTATTGAGAACCTTTTTCATAGGCCTTTGACAAGCTCAAGTCCGAGATGCTCCGTCGTGAAGCCAGGTTGCGGATAGCCTTGGATGGGAAGAAATCCCTCAAGATTCTTTATGATGAGAGGGGAGATGAGTTGGTATACCTACGGTACGAAGCGAATCGGAGCCTGAACTACGTAAACCACCTTGAGAAACAAGTGACCTTTGCCCTGAGGGAATGCATGCTTCTTCTTTTATCCTCAGGGATTAATATTTTGATACCTCAGTTGAAGAGCAAGGCAGAGGATTTGGAATGCCTTTGGGGCGAGGTTGGTCAGGCCAAGCATGAGTGTAGCAAGATAAGGGCTCAGATAGATGCCCACGGTGCGGCTAAGAAGAATGCTCTGGCCAAGGTTTCTGTGCTCGATGTGCAGCTCTGGAACGCTCGTGAGAACAACTTGGTTCAAACGAGTAGGATAGCAAGGCCCGAATCCGAGCTTTTGGAGATGAAGGATGAGGTCGTGGATGCTCGGACTGAGGCTAAAAATATTCGGGCTAAGGCCGACAAAAAAGTAGCCGTCTATTTAAAAGACGTTGCTGATGTTTGATCTAAGTTGAGAGGTGCTTTCGATCGAGAGAGCAGAAGCAATGAATATGCCTAGTGCAAATCTCGGAGGAAAACCCTCGAAGAGATTCATGCTAAGGTCTTCGATCTCTCGGAAGAGATAGCGCAGGCCAAAGCGGATGAATACGACACCAAGTTCCTTTTGTTCGATGCCTAAGATAATGAGGAAGAGGCCGATGGGCCACAATCCCCGAGGGGGACGTAGACTAGGCTTTTTCTTTTTGATTCTTTGTGCAGGGCTCTTAGAGAGTGTTGATACCCAATTTTTCCCGGCATATGTTTCATATATACAAAATACTTTCAGAATTACATATTTACACATATATAAGCATGCCCAAGTGTTTCAATATTTTTTCCCAATTTTTAAAGATTTTTAAAATCAATCTATTGCTCATTTCAGTAGTATAAAAACGAATAATTATTCCCAAAATTATCATTTTGTGGAAAATTTGTTTTATTTACCATATTTATACCAAAATATAGTTAAGGTAATTTTTATATATTTTTACAAATTTATTTGGTATTTTTAAAGCTAAATTGCATATAATTGCAATTCTAGCCTACTTTAAGATTTAATAGCATTTTTATAATTATAAAATTGGTTCCAACATTTTTAAATCAATATTTATATATTATTAACTGATCCAGTACTCTTAATTTACTTTCAAAATCATTTTACTATTTTTTTATAAAATAAAAAGGGAAAAACTGGCTATTTAAAATCTAGCCCATTTTTATTTCAATCATAGCCAAATTGACCCCCCTAATTGACCCAATTTTGAAACCCAATTGGACCGGCCTAATTCTAATCTAACCCGACCCCCGACCCAACCAATTAACCCGCCTGACCCTTTCTTTTAATCCAGGTCGTTGATCATTTAGATCAACGACCACGATTACCTCTTACCTTTTTTAATTCACTAACCCTACCCTGATCCCCTCATTTCCATCTCTCATCCACCTTTGAATACTCTCCCTCTCTCAAACTCTCTTGAAGGTACCATAAACCCTACCCTCTCTCACCCCCTTTCAACCGCAATCTCACCTGAACCCATGGCTTCTCAGGCCATGGATGGCCTGTACTCGCCCTCCTCCACCATTAAACCCTAGGTGTTCGAAGTTTCAAGGTCCGACCTCGATGGTGTTCTTTCAGATCTCAACAGATCCAAGGTTCTATGGCCTTTCCGGCCTGGCTCCGGCGTATTCAAGCATCAGAAGCCTATTTTCTGACCTCTATGACTCAAGATCGGACCTTCTTCCAAGCCTTTCTCATTTGTAGGGTTTCTCTGAAACCTTAAGCTATTCGAGGTTTTTCTCTGGTTGTTTTCTTATATCTATGCTATGTTTGTTCTCTACTTGAGTTCTTTAACGTTTTTCCTAATTTTCTTTCAAAAATTACTTCTCTTCGATTTAGGGTCTCTGAAAAGGTTTTAAAATGTTTTCTGACTCCTCTTCTTCTTCTCTTTGTGTGAATCTGTCTATGCTATGTTTTTATGTTCTCTTTTCTACCTCGCATGTCCTTTTCCTGTGTTCTTATGTTTGCCTTATTTTGCATGTCCTTCTATTGTGCTCCGTTCTTTCTTCTACTGGTTTCTATGTCATGCTTTCACACGTTTATCTTATGTGTTCGTTTACCCCTATGTTCCTCTACTGTATTTTCTACTAAGCCTTTTGGTCTTTAGTTGCCTTCTTCTGTATTTTGTTTGAGTTCTTTGTTAAACATGTTTCCTCTACTGTTCTCTTAAGTGCTATACTATCTCGTTTCTCTTCTGAAACTTGTTTAAGTTCCAAGCTTTCTTAAAACGTGTTCTTTATGCTTCAAATCAGTTCTTCATTCTATTTGCCTTAAACCTGCTATTTTATCTATTTGTTTTCACATGAATCCCTGAAAGAGACCTCTAAGCCTGTTTCAGTTATTTGTCTTCTTTTCTCTCTATCTGACTCGAGTTGAAAACCCTGGGATTTGGGGGTTTTTTGGCGAGTTTGATCTTGTGTTTTGGACTAGGGTTCTATTTGGGACCCTGAACACTCTCAAACTCATTCTGAGTCTATGTACTGGATTTGAGCCTCTTTGTTATGACCCGGAACTCTTCTATATTAGGCTTTTTCGCATGATAGTTCTTTCTTGTTCGATATGTCTATATGCTTTATATTTGAGGAATTTTGCCTTCAAAAGGTTTTGTCAACTTGTGATTGATTCGGAATTCCTCTTAATAAGGTTTGATTGATTGTTACTGATTTTCCTTAAGTAAAACCCTTTCCTCATTTTTCCTGACTTGGTTCATTCGAACAAATCCTGCAACTTTGATTTCACGGGCTGTTGAGTGATCGTCTTTCCTTATTTGCACAAACCATGTACCACTGGACTTTTGCCTTAAATAACTTCTGTGTATTTACCCTTCTTGTGCTACTTTGGAAAAGATTTTGACCAAACTCTTTCCTTAATTATCTTGCCCATTTAAAATTAGAATCCCTTAATTGAAGGGAAACCTTGTGTGATTGATTTCGAAACTATTTTCTTACCTTTTATTACTTGCTTTCTGCACTATAAAGGGCACGACCCTTCTGCACTTGTACACACTTCCAATTGAATACTCTTTAAGACCTTGAGTTCAATACTCTGACAACACTTATCGAACACTTTCAATTTCAATACTCCTATATTCTCAATTCAACACTTTACTCTCTTCTGAAACCTTCTGGCTGTGTGTTTGCAATTTGGCTTTACTACTGCTCTTCTCTTCTTATTTCCCTGAAACTAGTATGTTCTAATTTAACTTTTAGCTTCATCCGTATGTGTTTGCTTTACAGTTTCAACAATCTTGTCTACTTTGTTGTTTATGTTCTATATTGAATATGTTGTCTCTTTCCATCTGTTGCTATGTGAATTCCCCATACCCTTATTCCCTTCTATGTGTTTGAGTTAAAGTTCAAAGAATGGCAACATCCAAATTGTTGCTTATGTCTGGACTTGATCCTTTAATGGATCCTAACTCCCAAACAATGCGTCTAACAGGTTGGTTGGGGTGTGCCAGCACTTCCAATTGTTGGGTATGACCACCAGCCTATCTTGGCTTTCCCCGAAATCCCCTCTATGCACTTGCACTCTCTCTTAGATTCTAAGTTCTGCCCCTCTCCTATGAGCCTTGCTTTGGGACCTTGAGCTCCCTCTGAACTTGGACATTTGAGGGCTGGACCTTCCACACTGCACTATAATCCAATTCTGCAATATATTTGGGTGTAAACACTGCCCGGAGTCCACTTGATACTCTTAGGGAACTCTGACACATCCTGAATAGGAGAAAGGCTTTGGAATTTGATCTTTGGAGTTGGTTACTTCATGCTTCAGACAAAAGTCTGAATCAGTCTCTCCTTGGTTGGGATTTTTAGCTTTCTGATGTAATTTTATTTTACTTTACTTTATTCATTCTGGGCTGTAATAATTTGTAATAACTTATGGGGTCTTAGTGAAAAGGGGAGGGTCACTCATGTATGTATAAGGGTAAGATATCATGTTCATAGGTATTTACTGTTGCAATCCTGTCCTGTTTTCACTTCTACATTTTTCATATAGAAATCATGTTTACAAGTCCTGCACTTCTGCGTTTTTCATATAGAAACCATGCCTACAGGTTCTGCATTTCATATAAAAATCTTGTCTATAGGATCTGCATTTCATACGTAGATACCATGTTTATAGCCTCTGCATTTCATACATAGAGACCATGTTTATAGGTTCTGCATTTCATACATAGAGACCATGTCTATAGGTTTGTGCATTTCTACCTATCATATAGAGAACATGTCTATAGAGTTTCCTGAATTCTGCATATGCATCTATCACTAGGCAAACGCATTTATAGGCTTAAATAATAAAAATCAGCATTTTATACACCATGCCTATAGGATTTCTGCATTTTCGTAAGGGTTAAACTCAATAACGCTTAGAAAGTATGTCTATAGGAGTAACCAACTGATCTGAATCGTTTACAAGTCTAAAATCAGTAGTAACGTTACTAAATGTCTGCAGAACTTATGTTTTCTATAATCAACAGGCCTTCTTCTTGTAAAAATTAGTACACTTCTGCATTATTAGATGTCATGCATGTTGGTTTCACTTAGGCAAGCTATAAGGTAAAATTATCTAATTGAATCAGACTCTGTTAATTCCAACTAGTAGGCAGGTCTGATTCCGGTTTCTTATCTGAAATGTGTAATGGACCAGTCTACCACCTTAACGTTTTAGTAAAATTTAGACCATAACCAGTATCTGCAAGAAATGCTAAACAATCTGTCTTTAAGTGAGGAGGCCCATCTGAGCCTCTTAAATTGTTATGTGTTTCCCATATCTGCCTTATGTGTTTTGTTTGTCGCTTTAGAATTTTATCCTTTTAGCACAGATCTCCCTTCCCTTTAGGATTAGTAGTCCCAAATGCCTCCGGGACTGATAGGATTGGGAAGGGTACTAGTATACAATAAGTAACGAAACCATTCCGCATTTAAATACCTCAACGGGGTGGGAAAGGGTAGATATGGATATGATGATCGGTGCGCTAATACCACGTGTAACCCCTCTTCTGAGGAGTGATTACCGGGTATTGCATTGATGTGATCCATATTATTTATAAACCTAGGACCCCCTTCCCTTTACTTGTTTATTTTATTACTTTCAAAATTTCAAACTCCTTTTTCTCAAATTTCAACTTCCTTGTTTCTTCAAACTTTAACTTATTTGCAATCACAATGTGACAACCCCTCATATTTGAAACCCTTAATTGCTTATTTATTGTTTGTACTTAAGTCACAATTGTAGCATGGCCGGGAACCACACTAGTGGATCTTGAGGGGTGCCTAACACCTTCCCCTCGAGATAATTTCTAGCCCTTACCCAAACTCTGGTTTTTCTTAATGCACTTAATCATTAGGTGGCGACTCTTCAAATCAAAAAATCCAATTCCCAAAAGGGAATGACTTGTCCTCCCAAATGTCATAAACCCGATTTCGCGAGAAAAAGGGGGCGCGATAGCGTGGCGACTCCACTGGAGATTTCTTTAAGGCTTTTACCATTTCATGCTATTTGTGACTTTATGCTTCCTTGAATGTCTTTAATGCCTTTAAGTATTTATTTTGCTCTCCTACTTCGAAAACTGACTTGGCTCTTCATTTCTTCTCTTTATTTCTCTTAATGCTTTCTTTTACCGCTTTCCTTTAATAATGTTGTAATTTTGAGCAATTATTGTAATTATTACCTTATGAATGTGCAAATACATGACAATTTATTTAATTATTGCAATTGCATATTCAGCATCATATTCCACTCGTGCCAAACAAAATACCATAGAAATGCTTATAATGAGTGGTTGCGCCATTCCGATATTATTACCCCCTAAATTTGGCAAAGGCGTATTTGCGGTAAAACCAGTCAATCAACGGTGTAGTCGACGGTTCCGTGTCTTTCCCTCTTGAGTTGTCCACTCAAGTGTATCAGTCTAATACCCCATAGAAACCCTACTCTGCTTAATTGTGCATGCATCTTTGTCAAAACCTAGTCGAGTCAGTTATGTTGTCCACATAATGACTCTTTAAGATAGCCTTGTCCAAAGTCCACTAGGTTTCCTTGGAACCCAAACGGACATTACCATGTTCTGTGCATTTATTTAGAGAACTAAATGCTGCTTATGCCAATTACTGATAGTTAAATAGTCGAGTCCGGCGGGGGTAAGGGCCTAACCCTTTTGTCTTGCAGAAACATGAGGCACGAGGTCCCCAACTTCGAGATGGTTAGCACACCCTCACTCTTGCTGGACTGGTGGAGGAGTCTTCCATCAAATGACCAAATCAACAAGTGGAAAGAGAGGGCCGCCAAAGCTAGTGAAAAGTTGGAATATCTGGAGTACAGTCTGCTGGAATTGGAAGGGAAAGTGAGGAAGAGAGTCACTGACTGCCAGAACACTGAAGGAAACGAAGGAGAGCACATGGCAAAGGCATTTCTACTGGTGAACCTACGCGAGATGGAGGATTTGATTAACGAGAGCATTCAACTTGAGGAAGGTCCTTCTGGGACCAAATAGATAGGAGTTTTCTTTTACTTTATGAAATGTAATAAGGCCAATGGCCACTAGTGACATTTTATTACTTGTTATTTAGTGTCGTTTTAGGATTCGTCTGCTTTTTATCAATAAAATAAGGCATATTAGCATTCTAAGTTTTCCAAATCAATTTGTTGCTAGGCCTACCTCAGGCACAACGAGGCTTCCAAATTAGGACACGATTTATATTCTCGCACTATATGTTTAAATATCACAACATCTTTTCCTTATAATCCGCACTAACTACATTTTTGTTTTTACTTTGTTTTATTCCCCTACCCAAAGGTTAGTTCATGCACTCTGGCATCGTCATCATACTCCACAAGATCCAAGGGCCCTCCACCCACTCCTCCTCCTAGTCCCGTCAAAAACAGGAACAAGGAAAAAATGGAAGATTTGAGCAACATCATAAAGGAAAACTCGGTTGAATGGGTAGAAATCACTCAGGGTACTCATGTCTCTAGAGAAGGTACATCCCAACTCGAGCAGAAACTGCTGAAATTTTAGGAGGAACTTGATCAAGTCCGGAATTTGGCAAGCTTGTAGTTTTCCCTCACCACCCCAGATGTCAACTTTCCTAACACTCAAAACCCCACACCTCCACAAAACATCCCGAAACTACAAAACCATCCTGCTCCCCATCACCACTGTAACACTTGCCACACTTCCAACAACAACCCGCTATTCATCCCTGAACCACTGAACTCTGCAAATGATAATCTCCACACTCACCATAACACCCCCATTTATGTGGAAACCATTCCACCCTCCACCCAACATGTCTCAAGCACACCCGATTTTGATGATAAAGACTCCCTTATCAGGAACCTGGCCGCAGAACTCAAGAAGTTGACTAGCCGAGTTCAGGGTGTTAAAGGAAGCAAGGGAATTGAGGGATTGAACCACGAAGACCTCTACATACAACCAGATGTCGAACTTCCCGAGGGGTACAAACCTTCTAAGTTCGAAATGTTTGATGGTACAGGGGATCCCAGAGTCCATTTAAGGACATACTGCGACAAGCTAGTCGGAGTAGGGAAGGACGAAAAGATTCGCATGAAGCTTTTTATGAGAAGTCTGAAAGAAGATGCTCTATCTTGGTACATTAGCCAAGACCCAAAGAAGTGGTCGAATTGGGTAAGTATGGCATCCGATTTCATGGACAGGTTCAGGTTCAACACGGAGAATACGCCAGATGTGTTCTACATCCAGAACCTAAAGAAGAAACCCATAGAAACTTTCCGCGAGTATGCCACTTGTTGGAGATCAGAGGCTGCTAAGGTCAGACCGGCTTTAGAAGAACAACAAATGAACAGGTTTTTCGTCCGAGTTCAAAACCCACAGTACTACGAAAGGTTGATGCTGATTGAAAGCCAGAAATTTTCCGACATCATCAAGCTGGGGGAGAGGATCGAGGAAGGTATCAAAAGTGCCATGGTCACAAACCTTGAAGCTTTGCAGGCTACCAACAAGGCTCTACAGTCTGGTGGCACATCCAAGAAAAGGGACGTAAGTGCCGTGATAGTTGCATAGAGAACAAAATTCCCAATCAAATACCGAACCTACCCAATACCTCCATTCATATATCAACCTACCCCAAATTACCAAGCACCCTCGCCCTCTTACCAAGCTCTACCACCTACTTACCAATCACCTCCACCACTTACATATCAACCTACTTCACCCAAATACTCTCAAACCGCACACGTCTACCAAGCCTACAACACCCAACAAGCCCACTATCAATCACCTCCCCCTAGCCAAAACTTTCCTAGACCCCAACCAAATTTCGACCGCAGACCTCCCAAACAGTATACCGCCATTGCCGAACCAATTGACAAGTTGTATGAAAGGCTCAAAGTTGCTAGTTATGTCACCCCTATCCCTGCCATAACCCTCGAAAACCCCTTCCAATGGGTCAACCCAAACAAAACTTGTGCATACCATTCCGGCATGAAAGGGCATACCATTAATGAGTGCCGCTCTTTGAAGGATAAGATCCAAGATTTGATTGACAACAAGATCATCATGGCAAAAGAGCCTGCCCTGAATTTCCGCAACAACCCTCTACCATACCACAAGGGTGGATGCATTCACATGATTGAGACAGAGGATGATTGGGACCCCAAAGGATCGATCGGATTAATCGCAGAGGGTGATGAGCCAAAGAAATCAACAGTCACCCTTAACCCAATTGTGGTCCAGATTCACCATTCTGGGACGCCGAGGTGAATATGTTTGTACCACTTGAGTTTGAAGCACCTCCCCCTGCAAAGATGCCAACACCAATTGAGGTCGAGTTTGGGTCCCCAAAGGCACTTGTACCGTTTGAGGTTGCTGTATTACCTTCCAAAGCAAGGGAGCCCATTCCGGTAGCAATGACAGCCATAACACCGTTCCACATAAAAGCCATACCACGGGATTACACAGCCGAGGCAAGAAGGAAAGGGAAAACCAAGTTCAGAGAAGCAGTTGCGGCACAGAGTATGACAAGGACTGGCAGGTTTTATACTCCAGAACACTTGGCTGAGTCGAGTAAGTAGGCATCTGGACGGCCAGCCATCACTGAAGTTGGGCCCTGGAGGAAGATACAGGCTAAAGAGTATTTAGTCATTGATCAGTTGAACAAAACGCCAGCCAAGATCTCTATCTTAGCTTTGCTACAAAGCTCTAACGCACATAAGAATGCCTTATTGAAGGTGTTGAGTGAGGCGTATGTACCAAGAAACATCACCGGAGGAGAAATGGAAAATATGGTGGGACAGGTATTGGAGAGTCACAAAATCACTTTTCATGAAGATGAGTTGCCACCAGAAGGTCTGAGCCACAACAAGGCGTTGCACATCACCGTGCAATGCGAGGATTATTTTATCACTATGGTCTTGATCGATGGAGGGTCCAGCCTCAACATTTGTCTGCTGGTAACACTCAGAACATTAGGGAAAGGGCTGCATGAGATCAAAGACAGGGCCATTAACGTCAAAGCCTTCGACGGTTCCCAAAGGTCCACTATTGGGGAAATCAGCTTGTGTTTACAGATAGGGCCTACTTGGTTTGATGTCAACTTTCAAGTAATAGACGTGCCGGCATCTTATAACTTGCTCTTGGGACAACCATGGATTCATGCTGCTGGAGCTGTAGCATCAACCCTACATCAGGCAGTGAAATTTAAATGGAATCACTAAGAGATTATCATCCACAACGATGGTAGCAATCCTATATACAGTCGCCAGACCATCCCAGCGATCGAAGGTAGAAGGAAGATAGGTGGAGAAACCTATCACCACATCGAGCGAGTCAACGCCGTTGACAAGGATAAATGGTGGGACAATAAAATCGAAAGCATATTGAACTGGTGCAGATATGAGCCAGGCAAGGGACTTGGCACGAACCTACAAGGGATCACTAAGCCTGTCAAGCTGAAGAAACATGGTACCACCTTCGGTCTGGGATACGAGTACACTTGGAAAGAGTTAAATGAATGGTCGCCGCCATGGCGTGAGCCTTATTATCCACTAGAGCACCTGATACCTCACTTGGAGCAGATTTTCAAGCCAGCTGATGTTATATATGGATCAAAAGAAGAGGAAGCACTGGCAGCGATGAGGGATTTGTTTTTGGAAGAGGATGACATGGATTGTTGTGTCATTTTCGAGGAAGAGGGGGAGGAAGACCCTTCCATACAAGCAGTGAGCCGAGGAGCGCGCCTCAATAATTGGTCCATCAGAACCACCAGAGCCCGGAAAGCCTCGGGGTAGCAAGGCTGAACAAGCATCATGCACTATTTTTTCATTTTTTACTAGTTGACTTTCCTTTTGCCTTTTAATTTCGCAATAAAATCTTCAATGTGCAAAACAGTTATGGAATTTTTCAAAGCATTTCGATTTTTCTTATGAATCTTACTCTTATTACTTTCTCTCATTTACTTTATTTACAGTATTACTATTACTTATCTTGATGAACCAATGACTGTGACATGCAATGAGATAACAAAACAAACGGACATAGATTTAGAGGAAGATGATATACCAGAAGAGGTTGTTAAAGAGGTTGAGGATTTTGAGAACAGACCTAAGTCCAACCTGGATGAGACCGAGATTGTTAACCTGGGAGATGCAAAAAATGTCAAAGAAACTCGGATCAGCGATAATTTGTCACCAACAGAAAAGGAAGAATACACAGAATTTCTGAAGGAATATGAGGACATATTCACCTGGTCGTATGACGACATGACTGATTTGAGTACATCTATTATGGAGCACAAGCTGCCAACTGATCTGACATGCCCACTGATAAAGCAGAAGATCAGGAAGTTCAAGCCTAACATGAGTTTGAAAATCAAGGAGAAGTCACCAAGAAAGTCAAAGCTAAGGTTCTCAGAGTAGTAGAGTATCCAACATGGTTAGCCAATATCGTGCCAGTACCAAAGAAGGACGAGAAGGTCAGAGTCTGTGTCAACTACCGGGACCTCAACCAGACCAGTCCAAAGACGACTTCCCTTTGCCAAATATACACATTCTAATTGACAATTGTGCCAAGCACGAGCTGCAGTCGTTTGTTGATTGTTTTGCTGGGTATCATCAGATCTGGATGGATGAAAAAGATGCTGAGAAAACGGCCTTCATTACACTGTGGGGAATGTATTGTTACAAGATGATGTCGTTTGGATTGAAGAATGCTGGGGCCACCTACATGAGGGCCATGACTACCATTTTTCATGATATGATACACAAGGAGATCGAGGTATATGTAGATGACATTATCATCAAGTCTAAGAAAGCCACTGATCACATGGAAGATTTGAGGAAGTTCTTCAATAGACTAAGAAGGTACAATTTGAAGCTGAATTCAGCAAAATGTGCATTCGGGGTTCCTGCCGGAAAACTACTTGGGTTCATTGTGAGTTGCCGAGGAATAGAACTAGATCCGTCAAAGGTAAAAGCCATTCAAGAGTTGCCACCGCCAAAGAACAAGAAGGACGTAATGAGTTTCTTGGGAAGACTCAACTGCATCAGCCGGTTCATAGCTCAATCTACTGTCATTTGTGAGCCAATCTTTAAGATGTTGAAGAGGGACACCGCTGCCAAATGCTCTGATAACTGTCAAAAAGCCTTCGACAGAATTAAGGAGTACCTGTCCACACTGCCAGTCTTGGTCCCGCCCAAGCCGGGAAGACCTCTATTGCTCTACCTTGCAGTATTGGATGGAGCATTTGGTTGTGTTCTGGGACAACATGATGAAACGGGAAGGAAGGAGCAGGCCATCTATTATCTCAGGCATATGAGGCTCGGTATTCTCTATTGGAATGCACCTCTTTTGCTCTGACTTGGGTAGCTCAGAAGTTAAGGCATTATTTCTGTGCCTATACTACGTATCGCATATCAAGGATGGATCTGTTGAAGTACATCTTTCAGAAGCCTATGCCCACTGGCAAGCTAGACAAGTGGCAAATCCTGCTGAGTGAATTCGACATTGTCTACGTGACTCAGAAAGTGATCAAGGGACAGGCTTTGGCAGATCATCTTGCTGAGAATCCCGTGGACGGAGAATACGAATCCTTAAAGACGTATTTTCCTGGCGAGGAGGTATCCTTCATAGGAAAAGATAATGCAGAATCCTATGAGGGTTGGAGAATGTTTTTCGATAGAGCAGCAAATTTCAAAGGAGTTGGCATAGGAGTAGTTCTAGTATCAGAAATCGGTCATCATTATCCGGTGTCCACCAAACTCAGGTTCTCGTGCACCAACAACATGGCCGAGTACGAAGCATGCATCTTGGGACTCAAGATAGCCATTGACATGAACATCTAAGAGTTGCTAGTAATCGAGGATTCAGACTTGCTTATACATCAGGTCCGAGAAGAATGGGAAACCAAGAACTCCAAGATACTCCCTTATCTGTATCATGTACAGGAGTTGAGAAAGAGATTCACAAAGACAGAATTCCAGCATGTTCCCAGAGTCCAGAATGAGGTTGCCGATGCATTGGCTACCATGTCCTCTATGATACAACATCCAAATAAGAACTTTATTGATCCTATTCTGGTGAAAATTCATGATCAGCCAGCCTACTGTGCTCATGCCGAGGAAGAAGCGGACGGAAAACCTTGGTTTCATGATATCAAGGAATACCTGGCAAAAGGAAAATACCCAGAGCTTGCCAACACCGCTCAGAAGCGCACACTTCGGAGGTTATCTAACAATTTCTTCCACAGCGGAGGAATCCTGTATAGGAGGACTCCTGATTTGGGATTATTAAGGTGTGTCGACGCAAGGAAAGCATCCAGTCTACTAGAGGAAATCCATGCTGGGACCTGCGGTCCACATATGAACGGTTTTGTCTTAGCCAAGAAGATATTTCGGGCTGGTTATTTTTGGATGACTATGGAAACGGACTGCGTCCAATATGTTCGAAAGTGCCATCGCTGTCAGATACATGCAGACATGATAAATGTGCTCCCAAATGAGCTTAATGCAACAAGCTCACCGTGGTCGTTCTCCGCTTGGGCAATGGATGTCATCGGACCTATCGAGCCCACTGCATCAAACGGGCACAAGTTCATTCTAGTGGCAATTGATAGTTTCACCAAATGGGTTGAAGCAGCAACATACAAAGCAGTGACTAAGAAAGTTGTGGCAGACTTTGTCCGTGACCGCATCATTTGTCGATTTGGGATCCCAGAATCAATCATTACTGATAATGGTTCCAATGTCAACAGTGATTTGATGAAATACATGTGTGAAATCTTCAAAATCAAACACAAGAATTCTACAACTTATAGACCTCAGATGAACGGAGCCGTAGAAGCTGCCAACAAGAATATCAAGAAGATACTAAGGAAAATGATAGAGAAGCATAAGCAGTGGCACGAGAAGCTCTCATTTGCTTCATTGGGATACCGTACCACAGTCCGCACATCAACTGGGCAACTCCCTACATGTTAGTATATGGAAAGAGAATGAATTCAGTTTTCCACTGTCAGCTCTATTAGAACAGAATGTCCAGAGCCTTCAACAAAAGAGTCAAGCCGAGAAAATTCGCACCGGGGCAGCTGGTGTTAAAGAAAATTTTTCCGCATTAAGAGGAAGCCAAAGGGAAGTTCTCTCCCAACTAGCAGGGTCGTACATGGTTCACGGGGTTCTGACAGAAGGATCCCTCATACTTGCAGAAATGGACGGAGAAGTTTGGCCAAAGATGATCAATTCAGACGCAGTCAAGCGATACTATGTGTAACCTTTATGCTTTCTTTTTATGATGTAATTTGAACTACGCCTGACCTGATTCTCGTTTAAGAGGGGATACGTAGGCAGCCCTATGGGTTCGGTCACAATTCAATAAAATTTCCATTTTCCCCTCTATTGGAAACTGGGGCAGAATTTTGAGGAGGACCCTCAAAATTTCGAAGTCGATTCCAGCCATTTATCATTAACAACGGTCAGGAGCAGCAGCCCGGTAAACTGGCATAGAATTTTGAGGACCCTCAAAATTCCGGAGCAAGCAAAGTTGCAATGTTTTGAACCACGTCGCAGTCGTCGGTTCATCTAAAGAAAATTATTCTTAATTATGCACTTATATTATGCTTTTACTAAATCATGCATGTCTGATACCAAAATTGCTTTGTTTAGCAACGCTACCCCAATGATACGCACAGTATCGCCAAAACAGAGCCGAGGAGGTCAAGCAAAGTTAGCAGGGATACGAACTAACCTTTCCCATTTACAAAACTCACGATTTTTCTTTGGATGCAGGAACCTGAGTTGGAAAATCATCGAATATACTATACACTCATACTGATCAGGAATATAACTCTCAGAACCGTCACCTACTCATAGTTGTTATACGCACACAATATCCCCAACAGCCACAATATCGAAATCAGATATCAGCTAAGAAAACTCTACTACCACCTGCCTTTTATTTCTTGCATAAGGCTACCATTCTGCCTTCCGAGACTAAGCACTGTCTCCATCTGCATTCTTTGCATTGCATAAGGCTACCATTCTGCCTTCCGAGACTAAGCATTGTCTCCATCTGCATTCTTTGCATTGCATAAGGCTACCATTCTGCCTTCCGAGACTAAGCACTGTCTCCATCTGCATTCTTTGCATTGCATAAGGCTACCATTCTGCCTTTTGAGACTAAGCTCTGTCTCCATCTGCATTCTTTGCATTGCATAAGGCTACCATTCTACCTTCCGAGACTAAGCTCTGTCTCCATCAGCATTCTTTGCATAAGGCTACCATTCTTCCTTCAGAGGTTAAGCTCTACCTTCATCTGCATTTTGCCTGCATTGCATGAGGCTACCATTCTGCTTTCCGAGGTTAAGCTCTACCTCCATCTGCATTTCGCCGCATTGCATAAGGCTACCATTCTACCTTCCGAGACTAAGCTCTGTCTCCATCTGCATTCCACATTGCATACGGCTACCATTCTGCCTTCCGAGGTTAAGCTCTACCTCCATCTGCATTTTGCTGCATCGCATAAGACTACCATTCTGCCTTTCGAGACTAAGCCCTGTCTCCACCTGCATGGCTGAAATATTGCCACTTTATTTATGTCTCGCATGGCTGAAAGATCGCCACCTTCATATACATCTTGCACGGCTGAAATATCGCCACTTTTATTTTTCTTGCATGGCTGAAATATCGCCACTTTCGATCTTGCATCGGCCGAAATACCGTCACCTCGTTTACATTTTTGCATGGATGAAATATCGCCACTTTCTATTTACATCTTGCATCGGCTGAAATACCGCCACCGCATTTACATTTTTTGCATTGGCTGAAAGATTTCCTCCTTCTGCATCTCATGGGCTGAAAGATCGCCAAATTGTCCGAAGGCAGCATTGTTCGGAGACACCATTTTCATAGTCCGAGAATGCCATGCCATGGCCTGAGGACCCCATTTTATCTTTTGCATATCATTATTCAAAGGCATCATAGCTTCATAGCCCGAGAGCATCATTTCATGGCCTGCGAATCCTTTATTATATGCTTCATGGCCCAGGACGTCATGGTCTAAGGACGTCATCTTAACCGTCCAAAGACAACATTCATGGTCCAATGGGAACTTGCATCACGTTTAAATCTTGCACCATATACATTTGTATTGTTCATTCGCAGGTAAACCAGCTATCAACGGCCGTCTCAACAAGAGCGATCCCGCTCCAGTTCCCGCAGCCCGAATTAGACCTTAACTATCCTTCCTGACCTGAATACCACGTCCATTCTTGTAAAACCTCTGTCAGCATATTCTGCTGATGGATTCTGAACTACATATGACCTGATTCTTGTAAGACCAGGGATATGTAGGCAGCTCAGGAACCAGAGCACGGTCAAATTCTTCAAACCATCTCGTTCGGTCAAAATTGGCCATCATATCTTTACCCGACAACTCTTTCATCCTTCCCGGGTAAAAAGGGGCAGCTGTTGATACCCAATTTTTCCCTGTATATTTTTCATATATACAAAATACTTTCGAAATAATATATGTACGCATATATAAGCATGCCCAAGTGTTTTAGCATTTTTTTCCTAATTTTTAAAGATTTTTAAAATCAATTTATTGCTTATTTCAACAGTATAAAAACCAATAATTATTTCTAAAATTATCATTTTAGTAGATAATTTATTTTATTTCCCATATTTATACCAAAATATAGTTAAGGTAATTTTTATATATTTTTACAAATTTATTTGGTATTTTTAAAGCTCAATTGCATATAATTGCAATTCTAGCCTACTTTAAGATTTAATAGCATTTTTATAATTATAAAATTAGTTCCAACATTTTTAAATCAATATTTATATATTATTAACTGATCCAGTACTCTTAATTTACTTTCAAAATCATTTTAATATTTTTTTTATAAAATAAAAAGGGAAAAATTGGCTATTTAAAATCTGGCTAATTTTTATTTCAATCATAGCCAAATTGACCCCCCTAATTGACCCAATTTTGAAACCCAATTGGACCGGCCTAATTCTAATCTAACCCGACCCCCGACCCAACCAATTAACCCGCCTGACCCTTTCTTTTAATCCAGGTCGTTGATCATTTAGATCAACGACCACGATTACCTCTTACCTTTTTTAATTCACTAACCCTACCCTGATCCCCTCATTTCCATCTCTCATCCACCTTTGAATACTCTCCCTCTCTCAAACTCTCTTGAAGGTACCATAAACCCTACCCTCTCTCACCCCCTTTCAACCGCAATCTCACCTGAACCCATGGCTTCTCAGGCCATGGATGGCCTGTACTCGCCCTCCTCCACCATTAAACCCTGGGTGTTCGAAGTTTCGAGGTCCGACCTCGATGGTGTTCTTTTAGATATCTACAGATCCAAGGTTCTATGGCCTTTCCGGCCTGGCTCCGGCGTATTCAAGCATCAGAAGCCTATTTTCTGACCTCTCCGACTCAAGATCGGACCTTCTTCCAAGCCTTTCTCATTTCTAGGGTTTCTCTGAAACCCTAATCTATTCGAGATTTTTATTTGGTTGTTTTCTTATATCTATGCTATGTCTGTGCTTTACTTGAGTTCTTAAACGTTTTCCCTAATATTCTTTCAAAAATTACTTCTCTTCGATTTAGGGTCTCTGAAAAGGTTTTTAAATGTTTTCTGACTCCTCTTCTTCTTCTCTTTGTGTGAATCTGTCTATGCTATGTTTTTATGTTCTCTTTTCTACCTCGCATGTCCTTCTCCTGTGTTCTTATGTTTGCCTTATTTTGCATGTCCTTCTATTGTGCTCCGTTCTTTCTTCTACTGGTTTCTATATCATGCTTTCACACGTTTATCTTATGTGTTCGTTTGCCCCTATGTTCCTCTACTGTATTTTCTACTAAGCCTTTTGGTCTTTAGTTGCCTTCTTCTGTATTTTGTTTGAGTTCTTTGTTAGTCATTTTTCCTCTACTGTTCTCTTAAGTGCTATACTATCTCGTTTCTCTTCTAAAACTTGTTTAAGTTCCAAGCTTTCTTAAAACGTGTTCTTTATGCTTCAAATCAGTTCTTCATTCTATTTGCCTTAAACCTGCTATTTTATCTATTTGTTTTCACATGAATCCCTGAAAGAGACCTCTAAGCCTGTTTCAGTTATTTGTCTTCTCTTCTCTGTATCTGACTCGAGTTGAAAACCCTGGGATTTGGGGGGGTTTGGCGAGTTTGATCTTCTGTTTTGGACTAGGGTTCTATTTGGGACCCTGGACACTCTCAAACTCATTCAGAGTCTATGTACTGGATTTGAGCCTCTTTGTTATGACCTGGAACTCTTCTATACTAGGCTTTTTCGCATGATAGTTCTTTCTTGTTCGATATGTCTGTATGCTTTATATATGAGGAATTTTGCCTTCAAAAGGTTTTGTCAACTTGTGATTGATTCAGAATTCTTCTTAATAAGGTTTGATTGATTGTTACTGTTTTTTCTTAAGTAAAACCCTTTCCTTATTTTTCCTGACTTGGTTCATTCGAACAAAGCCTGCAATTTTGATTTCACTAGCTGTTGAGTGATCGCATTTCCTTATTTGCACAAACCATGTACCACTGGACTTTTGCCTTAAATAACTTCTGTGTATTTACCCTTCTTGTGCTACTTTGGAAAAGATTTTGACCAAACTCTTTCCTTAATTATCTTGCCCGTTTGAAATCAGAATCCCTTAATTGAAGGGAAACCTTGTGTGATTGATTTCGAAACTATTTTCTTACCTTTTATTACTTGCTTTCTGCACTATAAAGGGCACGACCCTTCTGCACTTTTACACACTTCCAATTGAATACTCTTTAAGACCTTGAGGTCAATACTCTGACAACACTTATCGAACACTTTCAATTTCAATACTCTTATATTCTCAATTCAACACTCTACTCTCTTCTGAAACCTTCTGGCTGTGTGTTTGCAATTTGGCTTTACTACTGCTCTTCTCTTCTTATTTCCCTGAAACTGGTATGTTGTAATTTAACTTTAAGCTTCATCCCTATGTGTTTGCTTTACAGTTTCAATAATCTTGTCTACTTTGCTGTTTATGTTCTATATTGAATATGATGTCTCTTTGCATCTGTTGTTGTGTGAATTCCCCATACCTTTATTCCCTTCTATGTGTTTGAGTTAAAGTTCAAAGCATGGCAACATCCAAATTGTTGATCATGTCTGGACTTGATCCTTTAATGGATCTTAACTCCCAAACAATGTGGCTAGCAGGCTGGTTGGGGTGTGCCAGCACTTCCAATTGCTGGGTATGACCACCAGCCTGTCTTGGCTTTCCCCAAAATCCACTCTATGCACTTGCACTCTCTCTTAGATTCTAAGTTTTGGCCCCCTTCTATGAGCCTTGCTTTGGGACCTTGAGCTCCCTCTGAACTTGGACATTTGAGGGTCGGCCCTTACACACTACACTATAATCCAATTCTGCAATATATTTGGGTGTAAGCATTGCCCGGAGTTCACTTGAGACTCTTAGGGAACTCTGACACATCCCGAATAGGAGAAAGGCTTTGGAATTTGATCTTTGGAGTTGGTTTACTTCATGCTTCAGACAGAAGTCTGAATCAGGCTCGCCTTGGTTGGAATTTTTAGCTTTCTGATGTAATTTTATTTTACTTTTCTTTTATTCATTTTAGGCTGTAATAATTTGTAATAACCTATGGGGTCTTAGTGAAAAGGGAGGGTCACTCATGTATGCATAAGGGTAGATATCATGTTCATAGGTATTTACTGCTGCAATCATGTCCTGTTTTCACTTCTGCATTTTTCATATAGAAATCATGTTTACAAGTCTTGCACTTCTGCGTTTTTCATATAGAAACCATGCTTATAGGTTCTGCATTTCATATAGAAATCTTGTCTATAGGATCTGCATTTCATACGTAGATACCATGTCTATAGCCTCTGCATTTCATACATAGAGACCATGTCTATAGGTTCTGCATTTCATACATAAAGACCATGTCTATAGGTTTGTGCGTTTCTACCTATCATATACAGAACATGTCTATAGAGTTTCCTGAATTCTGCATATGCATCTATCACTAGGCAAACGTATTTATAGGCTTAAATAATAAAAATCAGCATTTTATACACCATGCCTATAGGATTTCTGCATCTTCGTAAGGGTTAAACTCAATAACGCTTAGAAAGCATGTCTATAGGAGTAACCAACTGATCTGAATCGTTTACAAGTCTAAAATCAGTAGTAACGTTACTCAATGTCTGTAGAACTTATGTTTTCTATAATCAACAAGCCTTCTTCTTGTAAAAATCAGTACACTTCTGCATTATTAGATGGCATGCCTGTTGGTTTCACTTAGGCAAGCTATAAGGTAAAATTAGCTAATTGAATCAGACTCTGTTAATTCCAACCAGTAGGCAGGTCTGATTCCGGTTTCTTATCTGAAATGTGTAATGGACCAGTCTGCCTCTTTAACGTTTAAGTAAAATTCAGACCATAACCAGTATCTACAAGACATGCTAAACAATCTGTCTTTAAGTGAGGAGGCCCATTCGAGCCTCTTAAATTGTTATGTGTTTCCCATATCTGCCTTATGTGTTTTGTTTGTCGCTTTAGAATTTTATCCTTTTAAACCATACAAAGCACATATCTCCCTTCCCTTTAGGACTAGTAGTCCCAAATGCCTCCGGGACTGATAGGATTGGGAAGGGTACTAGTATGCAATAAGTAACGAAACCATTCCACATTTAAATACCTCAACGGGATGGGAAACGGTAGATATGAATATGATGACCGGTGCGCTAATACCACGTGTAATCATTAGGTGGAGACTCTTCAAATAAAAAAACCCAATTCCCAAAAGGGAATGAGTTGTCCTCCCAAATGTCATAAACCGATTTTGCAAGGAAAAGGGGGCGCGACAAGAGCATTTGCAAATGTAGTCTTGCATTGTTTCATGTGTGCATATATAAAGGAACCTTTCAGTTTTCTCCTTCCCCGAATCTTTATTTGCTTGTGTATGCCTTTCTTTGTCTTGAGTTTTGATGTTTTTGTCAATGATTAGCCAGAAAAATTGGCGTTTGAGTAAAAACCCTTAGGTTTATAATTCGGCCCTGGGATTGCTAGGCTGGCTCGTAGGCTCTTACACATTTGCCCTTAGGCATTTTTAGTTAACTATTTTGGGCTCAGTCTCCGAGTTGAATTTTGACTCGAGCTTATTAACCTTTAAGTTTTTGAATTTTAAGCTGGCCCTCAGGCTCTTACGCGTAGGGTCGGTACGACCTCTTAATATAGGCTGGCGACTTTAGCTCTTATGCGTTGGGTCGGTACGATCTCTAATGTGGGCTGGCGATAGTGCCTCTTATGTGTTGGGGTCGGTACGACCTCTAATGTGGGCTGGTGATAGTGGCTCTTATGCATTAGGTCGGTACGACCTCTTATGTAGGATTTATTTTTCCCTCGCTAAAGACTTTTTGATGTTTTTGTGCTCACCCGAATCTTCGACAGTTTGATAAGAACCTCGATTGTGAACCGTTATGTAGCGATAAATGAGCACCTCGGGAGGTTTCGCTCGACGGCTGAATTGTTTCGAAGCCTATTATTTGGAGCTGATATGATCGAAGCTCTTTTGCTTATACTGAGGGTAGCCTGATTAACCGGTTCTTTTCAAAGTTTTTTCGAAGTAACTGAAGGCCTGTGATTTTATAGCGATGGTCGGGCATCCTCGAGTCGCGTTAGTTCGGCTAGTACAACCTTGTGACTGGAGTCATTGCGTTTGGCCGGAGCCTTTTAGTCCCCGAGTGAAGTAACTTCGGCATCTATATTGAGGGTATGATATTTTAGGGGTCTTAAGTTTGAATATATAGCCTTAGCTTTAAGATCGGGATTATGCCTTTTGCAATGTCTTAAAAATTTGGTCACTTGGTACAAGTGTAGCTCATGCATTGCTTGAGGTCTTATAGATTTGGTTACTTGGTACAAGTACAAGTCATGCCTTGCTTGAGGTATTAAAGATTTGGTTATACCTAATGAAAGTCCTACGAGCCCGATGTTGCCCGCATGGGATCTTATAGGCAAATCGATGGGGGTGACAGTCATCGACAGTTTCCTGGCTTCTGGAGCCGTTCCTTGTAAACTTGGTATTGCCTTACTGAGGGCTTACGAGTTTGAAGTTTCCAACCTAGAGGTCATGTAGCCTTGAGTTTTGGCGTCAGTCCCCAAGTGTTCGAGAAATTTTTTAGCTCTGAAGTCGTTTCTTGTTAATGTAGCATACTTCTTTGAAGCGTAAAGCGTTTTGATGGAGGAGAAGACATTTTTTGATTACTTGGTACAAGTATAATGTTTTTGCCGTCAAGGGCTCAATTATTCTATGCGGACACGGTTCATTCGACCGTTTGGCCCGATACATCATTTTCCTATTGAGACCCTTTTTGGCTCATCTTGGCATCTTCGAGAAGGTGGTCTTCTGGGGGGATGCCTCCCAGTGTTCGAGGTTGATTGAAGAGAAGCCTTGAATACTTTGTGAAATTCTCCTTAGGTAGCACATGGATGTTGCCTCGTTAAAAAACCTTGTCGGTAAAACCCTTCTTAGGATAAAACCCGATCGAAGGAAAAGAGTGCAACGTATGTTTTGAAACCTTAAGGTCTTCGAGTTGGACAGTGCTTCGACTGTTCTAATTGGACATCTCCACAAAGGTTAGTGTAAGGAGTAAATACAAAGGGAGATGGTCATACCTTAGTGGCGATGGCGCTTCGAGCCTCGATATGTTTCGAACGTTTGCTCCGAGGACGCGGCACGATCCTTTGCTTGTTTTATTTGGGTATAGCTGAGAATGTGTCTTGTGATTGCTATTTCACTGTTTGCTTATCACATGGCTCCTTCAATGACGAAGGTGTTGATACCGGTGTTACGTCGTGCAAAGCGAACATCTCTCTTGCTGCGTGCTATTCTCCGTACATATTTTTCACTCCGTCCTTTGTCGAAAACTTCATCATTGATGAAGGGTTGATGGTGCTGCCCTCATGCAGTGTATCCACGGCCTTCCGAGCAAGGCATTGTACATCATTTCTCCTTCGATGACATGGAATTTAGCATTTTGGGTCGTGCCAACCACGTTGACCGGGAGGGTGATTTCCCCTTTCGTTGTTTCGCTTTCCATGTTGAATCCGTTGAGGACTAGAGAGGCAGGCATAATTTGGTCAAGCAGTCCAAGTTGCTCCACCACCCTCGACCTAATAATGTTTCCCGAGCTACCTAGATCCACAAGTACACATTTAATTTAAAAATTATTCACAAGAAAAGAGATTAGTAGTGCGTTGTTATAAGGATGAGACAGACTCTCGATGTCCTCGTCGCTAAATGTGAGAGCGTCCTCGGGTATGTAACCTCGAGTTCGCTTTTCCCTGGTGATGAATATTTTTGTTCTTCTGATAGTGGGTTCTTGTGGGACGTCGATTCCCCCAACAATCATATGGATGACATGTTGTGGTTCATTTGTTTCGTTCTTCCTATTTGCCTCTCTTTCTCGGAACTGATTTTTGGCTTGGTCGCTAAGGAACTCTCTGAGGTGCCCTTTGTTGAGTAGCCAGGCTACTTCTTCTCGGAGCTGTCTGCAATCTTCGGTCCTATGACCATGTGTGCCATGAAATTTGCACACAAAATTAGGGTCCCTCTGTGACGGATCCGATAGTACGGGTCTTGGCCACCTGGTGTCTCTGATTTTACTGATGGCGGATACGATGTTTGAAACGTTAACATTGAAGTTGTATTCCGACAGGCGGGGTGCCTCCATCGGTCCTGCGTGTTTATTAAATTCAACTCTGTTTACGAGTCCCCGAGGATTCTGACCTCGATCTGTCCTTCAGTCGTTCCAGTGTATGTTTTGCCTTGGGCATTTCTTTGATCTTTAGTGTATGGTTGGTACCTTTCCTTGTTTGGCTTTGGCTCCTTTGCTAGGAGTCTGCTTGGATATACCGAGCCAGATGGGGCTCCTAGTTGGTCGTCCTCAACCCTAATCTTTGATTGGTATCAGTTGTGGACATCCAACCAAGTTACGGCGGGGTATTCAACCAAATTCTGCTTCAGCTGCTTCGAAGCCACCAAGCTCCGTTCGTTTAAGCCTTGGGTGAAGGCATGTATAGCCCAGTCATCGGAGACTGGTGGTAGCTCCATTCGCTCCATTTGAAAGTGAGATACGAACTCTAGCAGCATCTCGTTTTCCCTTTGTTTGATTTTGAAGACGTCGGATTTCCTTGTAGCCACCTTGATGGCACCGACATGTGCCTTTATGAAAGAATCTGCCAACATGGCAAATGAGTCTATTGAATTCGGGGCTAGGTTGTGATACAACATCATGGGCCCTTTTGAAAGTGTTTCTCCGAACTTCTTCAACGGGACGGATTCGATCTCGTCGTCCTTCAGGTCATTTCCCTTTACGGCACAAGTGTAAGTTGTGACGTGCTCGTTAGGATCTGAAGTTCCGTTGTACTTTGGTAGATCGGGCATTCTGAATTTCTTCAGGGTGGGATTTGGAGCGGCATCTGATGGTAAAGGGTTTTGTACAAATTTCTTTGAATCAACACCCTTCAGAATTGGGGGTGTGCCGGAGATCTGGTCGACCCTCGAGTTATAGGTCTCTACCTTTTTGTCGTTGGCTTCTATCATTTTTTTCGCCCAATTTAATCCTCTTTGTGAGGTCCTCGAGCATCTTTATAATAGCAGGGTCGGCTGCTGACCCATTGTTACTCGATCTTTCTAGTACCTATTCGACTCGAGGAGCTATTTTTGGTGCTGCTGTGCTTAGGGTTTTTGATGGCTTTGCAGTTGAGCAATTGCCAATTGTTGTGCCTATAACATTTCAAAAATAACGTGAAGTCTAACATCTTGTTCCTCCCAAGCTAGTGTTTTCTGAGCTTCTTGTTGGTCTCCTTGTCGTATGCTCCTATTAGTGTGAGAGCTTATATCGACGTGTTGAGCATCATGTGAGACCACATCCGTAGGGATTGGCTCTGGTGCGTCCTCGGGGTTTTGTGGTGGTACACCAATACCTGGAACAGCTACTCCATTCTCTCCATGGTTTTCAAAACCATTGTTTTCATATGCATTCACTGAGTTAGACATTTTGACCTGAAATCAAAGATTCTTGAACAAGAAAAAGCGTGAAAGATAACTTGCGTTATGTATTAAACCATCAAGAAAACAATCACTCTTATTTTTAGCCCCACGGTGGGCGCCAAACTGTTTACCTAGAAAATGGTAATTACAATTAGATTTCATTTTGTAGTTCTAAAAATATGTGATCTGTTTTTATGTTAGTTGTTAGGCAATAGATGCTAAGTATGAGACTAGAAAATGAGATAAGAACTTGAAACTAGTATGTTTAAGCAAACCGGGTGGCTGAGAATCGGGGCCTCGAGCCTTGTTATACGGGGCCTCGAGGTCGAGCTCGATACTGAGCTATGGAGAGCCGATGAAGGGCTAACAGTATTGAGAGCTTTAATGAAGGCTCTTTATGATCAATAATGAGCAATAAATAAAGAACAATCAATAGAACGTAATAAATGTAAGCAATAAATAGTAAAATCAAGAGAATATGCTTAAGTTAGAGAGAGAATGTTCTTGTATTGAGTGTTATGAGTGATATATCTCTTTTACAAAATGACAAGGGTCCCCTTTATATACTAGGGGGAATCCCAACATAGTACAAGTGCATTTATTACAAATATATATGGCGTGTACAACCATTTAATACCACGATACGGGCTTGAACTAGCCTAATAGACTTGGTCAGCTTTAATCATGTGCCTTGGAAATCTCCCACTCGTTCATCATAGCCGTCGATTTACTCTGTACCGAGGTCGAGCATATAGGACCCTCGGGTTCGAACCTCGAACGACTCGAGCCTTTTGAAAATGGGTTGTGGGATATCATAATAATCATAAAATCGGGCTCTCCGATTTTAGCCATATACAAAGATAAAGCGAGGCGAGAAGGTTTCCTTTTGCTTTCAGAAAAGGGTCAAAACTACCCCTATTATTTGGTTAATAGTTTACATTTATACTCTATTCATCTATCAGTCCAGAAATATACACTACATGTATCTATCAGTTCAAAATTATACATTATGTAATTTTTATTAATAAAGTACTCCTACGTTTAACGACATACTAAGTGGGTCTTCAAATTAGTGCGCTACCATCTTTTGACTGGGTCACGTGTCACTTGTATTCCAGAAATTAAATTTGGATTTAATTTTGACTCATTAATCAGATCCGACCCATTAACCAAATTTCTCGTCTCCTCTATCATGATTCTCTCTTTTTCCATCAATTCCTCTCTTTCTTCCATTTTTCTTCAAGAAATTTCTCTCTTTCTTCTATTTTCAAATCACATACTTAAAATAACAAGATAATGTTTAATGATGGTGTTTGAAAATGAGGGGTTTTCATATGTTTCTAGTGGTATTTGATAGAGTTTCCTTTGTTGTTTTAGGTGACGGAAGAAGAGATGATGTGTGGATAAGGTGAGAGAAAATGAAAGAGAAGGCGAAGAAGCTAGGTCATCACGAACGGCATTTCTCCGGTGAAGTGTTCCGGTCAAACCCTATGGTCACTCGCTGCTCCTGATTTGGAGATTGTTCGCATTTTTAAGAGTTATTTTAAGAAGTGGAGAAGAGGGGAGAGTGAGAGAGGAAAATAGTTTATCCAAATCTAGTGATAGGAAAAGTCGCTGAAAAACTTTTTCGGTAAACAACCACCAAGGTATTTCTGGGTGGACGTTACACCCCATGTTATCGTACGTAAAAGTATGTCGTAAGTCAGTTGATGTATGCTCGAAAATTAGATCATCCTTAAAAGTACATAAAGTAAGTTAATCATGTTATCTTGGAGGTTACAAATATATAAGATCATGAACTACAAGTACCAAGAGGGTTGGAAGGTTTAGAAGCTAAACAAATCGAAGAAAATATGTTTCGTCGAAACGGAAAGTTGGGAATATTATAACTCGTACTTTTGGGGTGATACTTGGGTGATTAACATGCTACGGATGTGATATTATGAGGTATTTTAGTTTTATTATAGTCGTGTGTTAAGTTTTGAAGTCAACTGAGTTAGGAAACAAAATCAACAAAAGTTGTCGCAAGTTACGTTCATAATTTTACTTAAACTTTACGTCTAATGTTACTATGCTTTTCTCTCAACGTACTTGGTATTACGAGATACTATACCCACCAAATTAAATATCTAAGAGTCTAGTTTCCAACTCATTAAATCGTTTATCGATACAACATCGAAGTGGATAAATATTCACGTTTCTGCGAGATTGCGCAAGCAGCGCTCATTGGGACCCACAAGGTTGGTTGAGGGTTATCTTGATATATAAAGTTGTAACCTTCATATATAAGCCTTATTTTGACTCAAATCAAACCTAAGAACTCTCTTGAGATAACCTAGACACATCATTAGGGTTTTGAAATAATTCCACCATCCGCAACTCAAAATCATGAGATCCGCTACTCAAAATCAAGAGGCAAACACATCAACGTGATCCTTACTACATAGGTAAGACTTTGTCGTCATCTTTTCTCCTTATAACTCAAGTTTTGATAAATATATTTGTGGCTAAGGAAGCTTGTAACCTCTGTATTTTAGCTACACAAGCATAAGTAAGTGTGTGTATCAAAGGGAACAAGATTTGGAAGCAAGAACACAAGAGGTATGTAGGATTTGCGTTTCGTTTTCGGCATGATTTGGTTTAGCTATGATCTAGCCTTTATTCTTGATCTTTTAAGGGGTTTTCAAGGTAAATATCAGCATATATTTTATCCTTATATATTATTCAATTCCATATGTGAATTATGGAAGAAAATAGCCTATGCCATCCGGACTTCCGTTTGTTCTGTCCTTTGATGTTTTTATGTATACCTAATCCCTATATGATCCTAATAGCTTCATTTAAGTTTATATAAGCTTAATTGTCATTTTTTGATACTTATATTATTCCTAAATCATATTTATACTTGCATATCACAAGTTAGCCACTATAAGTCGACATTACATTCACAATTCCATTTTGTCGATCGTCTGACACTATTGTGGATAACTGGATCTCCTTTAGTTTGATGTTATCATCTTGGACGAGTATCTATTCCCATGTACATTGTGGTGCTTGCTGTTATTTTTTGGTATCATCTAATTTTTGGGAAAACTCTGTCGAAATTTTTGAAAATTCGAAGAGTTGGACAAATCTTAAGCTCCTTGGTTCTGAATTGGTTATAGAGGGATTCTAATGAGTTAATTAAACTAAGTATTTCAAGTACATACTTAGTTTCTCCCTAAAATAGGGATAGAATCCTTCGTCTAATTTATGAACGACGAGCATTAGATTACGTTTGTGATTCCGTTTAAGGTTTCCTTCATGATCACTGGAGTCCATATGATGTTGCCACATGGTTTATGCCTCATACATGCTTACATTGATTATGCTTGGGGGATATAGACCATAACACCAGCTAGGGATATTGATTATATTCTTGGGGAGATAGCCCATAATGCTAGTGAGGACTATAGATTATATGTTGGGGGAAGATAGCCCGTAACACCAGCCGGTCTTGTTGATTATATATTTACCTGCTGGGGGATATAGCCCATAACATCAGTTAGGTATGTTCTATACGTGTATATAGCTACAGTTTGCATTGCATAACTATACATGAGGCTAATTTAGTTTTATAGTTACCTGATAGGGGGATATAGCTCATAACACCAGACATGTACTAGTTCAGATAATTGTTCAGTTTTAGCAAATTTTAAGCTTAAACTTCGGTTCAGTTCCAACTTAGTTGTCAGTTCAGACTCTTGTTTAGCTTTCAGCTTATATTTAGATTTTCATCTTATAGTCATACTTTAGTATACTTTACATACGCTTTCCACCCTACATACTTTGTACATATTGTACTCATGTCCCTTCCGGGACGCTACATTTCATGTCGTGCAGGTAAAGATAGATCCTTGTTTGGGCACATCAGTAGGCCATCCACCAGCTGTTGGAGTCACTCCGATTTCTTTCTCGGAGTTACTTATCTTTTGGTATGTCTACAGTCAGCTAGTTTGGGTATGACGTGGCCCTGTTCTGTCCAGTACTTTTTTAGTTCAGCACTCCTAGAGGCCTGTAGATATACACATGTACAGTTAGTATGTTTTTATATGTCAGCTTGTGTTAGCCTTGTCATATCTCTAGATTGTACAAGTTCTTATCAGCTATGCTTATGCTTGCTCAGTTTATCCATTTATATTCATGATTAGTAGATTATCAACAAGTTTAGTGATAATCGGCACTTAGTGTCGGTTATCCGTTGCGGCCCTAGGCTGGATCATGACACCGGATCTAGTGATGAATTTTTATGTGGGCTTCTTTGATTTCATTGTATAGATTTGATACCCGCAAAGAAAGGTGAAAAAAGAATAATATAAGAAGGTAAAAGGGGTAGTCAGAATTCGCCATTTTCGATCAACTTTCGGATTTGATTTTTGTCTACAAATAGAATGAAAAGAAGAGTCTAAAGAAGAAATAAAATTATTGATCGCCAGAGTAAACTATTTTCTGGCCAAACTTGCAGGCAGTGATTTTCATTAAATTCTTTTTCTAGATTTGGTGATCTCTATATGTGTTCTCAAAGAAAGAACCCTCAAAAAAAGGAGAGATGGTGAGGCAATAGACCTCCGGCGGCTTGGTGGCGGATTTTCACTAGAAACTATAGAAAAAAGAAAAGAGATAGAGTTAAAAATGACTTATGCTAGAAGTGTTTTTGACCGATAAAAATAGGATCGGATCCGGTTAATGGGTCGAAACTCAACCTAAATTTGGTTTTTGGAACAAGAGTGCCACATGGCCCAGTAAAAAGATACCAACGCATTAATTTGAAGATCCATCAGGCCTGCTATTAAACGTAGGGATATTTTTATTAATAAAAATAATATTATGTGTATTTTTAAACTAATAGATGGATGTAGTGTGTATTTATGTACTAATAGATGGACATAGGGTAAATGTAAACCATTGACCAAATCAGAATAATTTTGACCCTTTTCCGTTCTGTCTTTTAGTGTTCCAAGCCTCAAGCATGTAATGCTTTTATTTTCGAACTTGTCGAGACCAAATTTGAATGAAAAATTATTGAGGATATTATAAATTGATAAGACCTTTTGAGAACGAACGGTAAAATAAACTTTGTACAAGAAACTTGTTGTGATCCCGATAGTCAACTGGTTTAGACTAAATATTTAGCTACCACATCGTTCTAAGTACTACAGTTACAATAAAGCTTCTAAAGGGCATAATATATATAAAATCTAGCATAGTTTTTTTTTATCCCACCAAACAATGATGGAGATTTTGAAAGGTGAAAAAGGGATAATATCAGTCATTGCTATTGTGGTGAATTCAGATCAGAGACACGGTTATAGCTATGGGTATTTATCGGGCAGATCTTTACGCTTAACGGTTTGGTTTATCGACTATCGATTTATAAATGTAGTAATTCGCTAGCCAACCAATAAGATATCAAGAAGATTGGTATCGGATTAGAAATTATTGAGCGGTTATCGGGTGATTTATCGGCTAAATCAAATAGACAATTAAAAAAAATAGAAAACTAGAGATAAAGGAAAATTTAGGTAGATTTCTATTTATATAATATTTCCTAATCCATGTGACATACAATATCCAGAAAAGTAAGAGTAAATAAGTATGCGGTATGGATAAAAATAAATTGACCACTCAATTGAAAGAAAAAATAGTTTTTACGAGGAAAACAAGTTACTATATGTCACGACCCGAATTTTCCACCGTCGGGACCGTGATAGTGCCTAACATTGTACTCTCTAGGTAGGCCAACGTTACAAATTATTTCACCTTTTGCTTTTATCTTTAAATAGTAATCAGCAGAATAAATGCGAAAGAACAGAATTTAATGGAATATCTTAATACTAATAACGAAACCGTAATAAAACTCCACCCAGAACTGCTGTCAAAACTCATGAACAGTCTACGAATACTACAAACAATTTTCTGAACAAAGAAATATACATCTATCTCGAAAGTAGATAAAACAGAAAAGAAATAAGAAAGAAGGGGACACCAGGGCCTGCGGACGCCTGCAGGACTATCTTGGGTCTCCAATGGACTGAAGGCAGCCACCCGAACTCTACTCACAAGGTCCGGCATCGAGATCTACACAAAAAGTGCAGAGTGCAGTATCAGTACAACCGACTCCATATACTAGTAAGTGCGGAGCCTAACCTCGACGAAGTAGTGACGAGGCTAGGACACGACAACCAATATAAACTTGTGCAGTTAGACAATATACTAACAGAATAACAATAATAGAAGCTAAACAGAAATTAATGGGAAAGGGAAACATGCTATGGGGGTACCAAAAAAAGGAATCACAGTAGTAACGGAAATTAAACAATTAATGCACTTGAACCGATAATAGCAAATAATCACAGCAAACAGAAAATGCACGGTATTACCCTTCATGCTTTTACTCTCTGTGACGACCCGTCCAGTCGTCTCATGAGTTACCGCTCTGTTTCCCCCATTTCTGCTTCTTTATACTTCGTTATCCGTGTTTTATGTGGTCGAGTTGATTGGTTTGTGTTTGGTGAGGTTTTGGTAAGAAATGAGACACCTAGTCTCTTTTAAGAAGGCTTAAGTTGGAAAAGTCAACCAGATGTTGACTTATGAGTTAGAGGGCTCGGATGTGAGTTCCGATGGTTCGGTTAGCTTAGGGAGGTGATTTGTGACTTCGGAGCACGATCGGAATGGGTTTTGGAGTTGTAGAGGAGATTTAGGCTTGAATTGGCGAAATTGATATTTTGGAAATTTCAGGTTGATAGGCGAGATTTTGATATAAGGGTCGGAATGGAATTCCGAGAGTTGCAGTAGCTTCGTTGTGTCATTTGGGATGTGTGTGCAAAATTTTAAGTCATTCCGACGAGATTTGATAGACTTTTTGAGAGAAAGCATAATTTAAGAGTTCTTGGAGTTCTTAGGCTTGAATCCTATGTTAAATTGGTGATTTGATATTGTTGTAAGCATTCCGAAGTGTTGAACAAGTTTTAACGATGTCATGGGATGTGTTGGTACAATTAGTTTGAAGTTTCGGGGGTCCCGGGTAGGTTCCGGGATGTTTTAGGCCGAAAATCATAGCTGTAGCAGGTCCAGGAGGGTTGCAGGCCTCGGAAACCACCTGCGTGGTTCGCACAAAAAGAAGTGCGGCCGTGGTATGTGCTGTGTGGACCGCAAAAAAAGAAGTGCGGCCGCGGTAGGTGTCATACAGACCGCACAAAATGGTGTGCGACCGCGGTGGGGAACGATTCGCTAGTCCTACTTCGGAAGCTCATATCTTTTGATCTATAAAGAATTTCAAGATGATTCAAAAACAAAAATTGTAGCCCTTCGTGTCTAGTTTCAAAAGAGGTAAATATATAGCAATTTGGACATCTGTAGAAAACGTTATAGCCAAAATACTAAAGCATGTCACTACAGAGAAAGGCCTGTACGGTCGCGGTTATTTTTGCACAGACCGCACTGGCTTGTGCGGACCGCGGTCGATTTGGTGTAGCCCACGGAGGCTCAAATCTGAGGGGTACTCTATAAATACGAGGTTTTGGGTTTTATATAATACTTTGACCTAGAGAGCTCGGATTTTGGCAATTTTTCGAAGGTTTTTCAAGAAATTCATCGGGGTAAGTGATTTTAACTCAGATTTGGCTAGAATACATGAATCTATCACTGAATTCATCATTTAATTCGTGATTTGGGATGGAATTTGGGAAGAAAATTGTGAAACCTTTCAAAAATGTAAAATGATGATTTGAAGGACCAAATGGTATCAGAATTGCATAATTTTGATATGATTAGACTCGTGAAGGTAAGAGGATTCTAAAAATGTAAATTTTACCTGATTCCGAGACGTGGGCCCGGGGCTCAGGTTTTGGTAATTTCGGGAATCGTGCCCTTTGTTGATTGTTTTCGCTTGGACTTAGTTTCCTTAGCATGTTGTGACATATTCGTTCTGATTTTGGATAGATTCGATGCTCGTGGAGGCCGATTTGAGGGGCAAAAGCATCGCGAGCTAGAGATTTAGCTAGTTCGAGGTAAGTAATGATTGTAAATGATGTCCTGAGGGTTTGAAACCCCGGATTGCACATCGTAGTGCTATATTGAGGCAAGATACGCGCTGGATGATGAGTGTGGGATCTTTTACTACTGGGGATTGTGACTTGGTCTATCCCGATTGATGATTTTACCGCGTATTTGATTGAAATTCATTTGTTATCATCATGATTTGGGCTGATTGCCATATTTGGGCTTCATGTCAACTATTTGAACTCTTCGGGGATTTTTATCACTGTTTCCTCACTACTTGATTTATTATTTGAACTCAGTCCTGTTGATATCTACTGTTTTACAAACTCAGCCATTTTTACTCAGATTTGAAACTTAAATGATATTTCTACATCATGTTTTGGGCTGAGAACTACTGTTTTACTAATGCCCAAGGGGCTTGTGATGATTTTTGGATTGAGTGAGGCCGAGGGTCATATGTGAGGATATGTTGAGTGAGTGAGCCCGAGGGGCTAATACTGTATTGAGAGTGAGCCCGAGGGGCTGATACTATTCTGAGCGATTGATATTGTGCCCGAGGGGCGGATTTCTACTTGTTATTTACCTGTTAAATTACCTGATTTACTTGTTTTAAAAAGGAATATCATTTGATTTATTTACTGATTTACTGCTTTAAGTGATTTTACTGCTTGATATGGAATTGCTTTGTGCCTTTACGTGTTTTCATACTTTTAGCCATTATTTATAATTATTACTCATTGAGTCGGAGTACTCACATTACTCTCTACACCATGTGTGCAGATTCAGGCATCGCAGAGTCCGCTCCTGAGTGTTGATTCTCCCAGTTCAGGCAGTGATTCGGAGACTACAAGGTAGGTGTTGGTGTTCGCAGCCCTATGCCTCCCTTACCTTATTATTATCATGTTTTTAGAACTATTGTATTGGAATTAGTGTTCAGTAGACTTGTATCCGGATTTCTTAGTTGCTCATGACTTGTGACACCCTAGTTTGGGCTGTGTCGGGATGGTTTCCACTGTTGTTATCGTTAAATTTTTGCAATCTATGGATATTATATTAAGTTTATTACTGTTTATGATAATTAACTACTTAAAGAGGTGTTTCGTTTTGGTCTAGCTTTCCTTGTCTTCACGAGAGGCGTCATCACGACCGGGTTCGTGAATTTGGTCGTGACAAGTTGGTATCAGAGCCTAGGTTACATAGGTCTCACGAGTCATGAGCGGATTTAGTAGAGTCTCGCGGATCGGTACGGAGACGTTTGTATTTATCCTCGAGAGGATGCAGAACCTTTTTAGGAAAAAATTCATATTCTTGAAACTCTTGTCGTGCGAACTTGTTGGTTCGAGTACTAAACTTCTGTTATTCCATTCTCTCATAGATGGTGAGGACGCGAGCTACCCGGCGAGGTGGACGACCACCAGTGCCACCAGCTGAGACCACCAGAGGCCGTGGATGCGGTTGTGGTCGCAGCAGAGGCAGAGCAGCAAGGGCTGCACCTGTATATCCACCAGTTGCTCTAGATCCGGATCAGGCTCCAGCTATCGATGCTCCAGCAGCACCAGTTCAGGCACCAGTTGTGCCCATCGTGATTCCAGGTCTTCAGGAGGCCTTGGCACAAATCTTATCAGTTTGCACTAGCCTGGCTCAGGTAGTTTCAGCCACTACAGCAGCAGCTACTTCACGGGTCGGGGGAGGCAATTAAACCCCCGCTGCTCGCATACCTGAGCAGGTAGTGTAGGGACTATAGATACCGAGGGCACCTCCAGCTCAGTTGGTTGCGCCAGATTAGGAGTTTGGTGTGCTAGTTATGCCGGATGATGAGTAGCATCATCTTGAGAGGTTTGGTAGACTCCAGCCTCCGTCATTCAGTGATGCTGAGGGCGAGGATGCCCAGGGTTTTCTTGATAAGTGTCAGCGGATGCTCCGTACAACAGGGATTCTTGAGACTAGTGGTGTGGCATTTACCACCTTTCAGTTTACTGGGGCTGCCTTCACTTGGTAGGAGGTGTATGAGAGGCATAGGCCGGTTGGAGCAGCTCCCCTTACTTGGCATGAGTTCTCCATTCTCTTCTTGGAGAAGTATGTACCACAGTCCCGCAGAGAGGAGTTGCGTAGATAGTTTGAGTGATTGCGACAGGGGGATATGACTGTGTCACAATATGAGTCAACGTTTTTTGAGTTGGCTCGTCATGCCATTTGGATGGTCCCGACAGATCATGAGAGGATCAGGAGATTTGTTGATGGCCTTAACTATCATCTTCGTATTCTTATAACCCAAGAGAGGGTGTTGGGTGCTACATTCGAGGAGGTGGTCGATATCGCTCGCGAGATTGAGACGGTTTGCCGTCATGATCGAGAGGAGAGGGAGGCGAAGAGTCCTCGAGGATCTGGCAGTTATAGTGGTGCTCTTTCGAGGGGCCAGTTTCATCATGGTAGAGGCCGTTCTTTCAAGCCTGCTCAGTCAGCTCGCACAGGTTATCATAGGGAATCTTCGGGTCATGGTTATCACGGTACTCAATAGGGCCAGTCATCACTTAGTGCCCTTCCAGCCCAGAGTTCATCTCGTGCCCCGTGAGCTCAGGGCTCTTTTATGCCTAGTGCATCAGCTGGTCACTCCGGTGCGAGGGTTCCCTTCAGTCCCCTTCTCCAGCACCTGGGAGTTGTTTTGAGTGTGGAGAGTTTGGACATGTGTGGAGGCAGTGTCCTCATCGTATTGCTAGTTCATCTCAGCAAAGGGGTCAGCCCTCGACTTCTGCTCCAGTTACCTCACCATCTGCCTAGCCAGCTAGGGGTGGAGTTCAGGCAGCCAGGGGTCGCCCTAGAGGGGGAGGTCGATCACGGGGCGGTCAGGCCCATTTCTATGCACTTCCAGGCAGGCCAGATGTTATTGCTTCAGATGTTGTCATTACGGGTATTGTTTTAGTCTGCCACAAAGATGCCTCTGTATTATTTGATCCCGGTTCCACCTTTTCTTATGTGTCATCATACTTTGCTCGTTATTTAGGTATGCTATATGAGTTTTTTGCTTTACCTGTTCATGTATCTACCCCGGTAGGCGATACTGTTGTTGTAGACCGTGTGTACCGGTCATGTGTGGTGACTATTGGGGGTCTGGAGACCCGAGTAGATCTATTGCTATTGAGCATGATGGATTTTGATGTCATTTTGGGCATGGATTGGTTATCTCTGTGTCGTGCTATTCTAGACTATCATGCTAAGATAGTCACTTTGGCTATGTCGGGTGTACCGCGGATCAAGTGGCGTGGTGTGACTGATTATGTACCTAGTTGAGTGATATCTTTCTTGAAGGCCCAACGTATGGTTGGGAAGGGTTGTCTTTCATATCTAGCGTTTGTGAGGGATGTTGGAGTTGAGACTCCTAGTATCGATTCTGTCCCACTTGTGAGGGATTTTCCCGATGTGTTTCCTGCAGACCTGCCGGGCATGCCACCGGACAGGGATATTGATTTTGGTATTGACCTGGTTCCGGGCACTCAGCCCATTTCTATTCCGCCATATCGTATGGCACCAGTAGAGTTGAAGGAATTGAAAGAACAGCTTCAGGAACTCCTAGATAAGGGGTTTATTCGGCCTAGTGTGTCACCTTAGGGTGCACCAATTTTGCTTGTAAAGAATAAGGATGGCACGATGAGAATGTGCATTGATTATAGACAATTGAACAAAGTAACAATTAAGAACAAGTATATTTTGCCTCGCATTGATGATTTATTTGATTAGTTTCAGGGAGCGAGGGTGTTCTCTAAGATTGATCTCCGTTCGGGCTATTACCAGTTGAAGATAAGGGATTCAGATATTCTTAAGACTGTTTTCAGGACTAGATATGGTCACTATGAGTTTCTTGTCATGTCTTTCGGGCTGACCAATGCCCCAGTAGCATTCATGCATTTGATGAATAGTATATTTCGACCTTATCTGGATTCGTTCGTTATTGTATTTATTGATGATATTCTGGTGTACTCGCATAGTCAGGAGGAGCACGCAGAGCATTTGAGAGTTGTATTGCAGAGATTGAGGGAGGAGAAGCTTTATGCAAAATTCTCCAAGTGTGAGTTTTGGCTTAGTTCAGTGGCTTTCTTGGGGCACGTGGTGTCCAGCGAGGGTATTCAGGTTGATCCGAAGAAGATAGAGGCGGTTCAGAGTTGTCCCAGACCGTCCTCAGCCGTAGAGATTCGTAGCTTTCTTGGGTTGGCAGGCTATTATCGCCGGTTTGTTCGGGGATTTTTGTCTATCGCATCGCCCTTGACCAAGTTGACTTAGAAGGGTGTTTCATTTGTATGGTCGGACGAGTGTGAGGAGAGCTTTCAGAACCTCAAGACAACTTTGACCACAGCTCCAGTCTTAGTTTTGCCATCAGCTTCAGGTTCATATACCATGTATTGTGATGCTTCGAGAGTTGGGATTGGTTGTGTATTGATGCAGGAGGGTAGAGTTATTGTTTATGCTTCTCGTCAGTTGAAGCCCCATGAGAAGAACTACCATGTTCATGATTTGGAGTTGGCTGCCATAGTTCATGCATTGAAGATTTGGAGGCATTATTTGTATGGTGTATCTTGTGAGGTATTCACCGATCATCGCAGTCTTCAGCATTTGTTCAAGTAAAAAGATCTTAATTTGAGGCAACGGAGATTGTTGGAATTGCTTAAGGATTATGATATCACTATATTGTACCATTCGGGAAAGGCTAATGTGGTGGCCGATGCGTTAAGCCGAAAGGCAGTGAGCATGGGGAGTTTGGCATATATTCCAGTTGAGGAGAGACCTCTTGCAGTTAATGTTCAGGCCTTGGCCAATCGGTTCGTGAGATTGGATATTTCAGAGCCCAGTATGGTGTTGGCATGTGTGGTTTCTCGGTCTTCCTTATATGATCGCATCAGAGAGCGCCAGTATGACGATCCGCATTTGCTTGTCCTTAAGGACAGAGTTCAACATGATGATGCCAAAGATATGACCATCGATGATGATGGTGTGTTGAGGATGCAGTGCCAGATTTGTTTGCCCAATATGGATGGGCTTAGAGAGTTGATTCTGGATGAGGCCCATAGCTCGCGGTATTTTATCCATCCGGGTGCCGCGAAGATGTACCAGGATTTGAGGCAGCACTATTGGTGGAAAAGAATGAAGAAAGATATTGTGGGATTTGTAGCTCGGTGTCTCAACTGCCAGCAGGTAAAATATGAGCATCAAAGACCGGGTGGCTTGATTCAACGGATGGTTAATCCCCGAGTGGAAGTGGGAGAGGATCACTATGGACTTTGTGGTTGGACTTCCTCGGACTTGGAAGAAGTTTGATGCTATTTGGGTGACTGTGGATCGACTGACCAAGTCCGTGCACTTCATCCTTGTGTGTACTACCTATTCTTCAGAGCGGTTGGAACGGATTTATATCCGGGAGATTGTTCGGTTGCATGGTGTTCCGATTTCCATCATCTCAGATAGAGGTACTCAGTTTACTTCCCAGTTTTGGAAATCTATTTAGCGAGAGGTGGGTACTCAGGTGGAGTTGATCACAGCTTTTCATCCTCACATGGACAGACAGTCCGTGCGTACGATTCACATATTGGAGGACATGTTGCGTTCTTGTGTTGTTGACATTGGAGGTTTATGGGATGCGTTTCTACCGCTTGCAGAGTTTGCTTACAACAACAGATACCAGTCGAGTATTCAGATGGCTCCGTATGAGGCTTTGTACAGGAGGTGGTGTAGATCTCCAGTTGGTTGGTTTGAGCCCGGCGAGGCTAGACTATTGGGGATAGATTTGGTTTAGGATGTCTTAGAGAAGGTGAAGGTGATTCAGGAGAGGCTTCGTACAACGCAGTCGCATCAGAAGAGTTATGCGGACCGGAAGGTTCGAGATGTGTCCTACATGGTCGGTGATAAGGTCTTGTTGAAGGTTTCGCCCATGAAGGGTGTTATGAGGTTTGGGAAGAAAGGGAAGTTGAGTCTGCGGTTCATTGGGCCTTTTGAGGTGCTTCGAAGGATTGGGGAGGTGGCTTATGAGCTTGCTTTGCCACCTAGCTTGTCGAGTGTGCATCCGGTATTTCATGTTTCTATGCTCCGGATTTATATTGGGGATCCGTCTCATGTTTTGAACTTCAGCACGGTTCAGTTGGATAATGATTTGACTTATAATGTGGAGCCAGTAGCTATTTTGGGTCGTCAGGTTCGGAAGTTGAGGTTAAAGAATATAGCTTCAGTGAAAGTGCAGTGCAGAGGTCGGCCCGTGGAGGAGGTTACCTAGGAGGCCGAGCAAGAGATGCGGAGCAGATATCCTCACCTATTTGAGGTTTCAAGTATGTTTCTTGACTCGTTCGAGGACAAACGCTTGTTTAAGTTGGGGAGGATGTGACGACCCGGCCTGTCGTCTCATGAGTTACCGCTCTGTTTCTCCCATTTCTTCTTCTTTATGCTTCGTTATCCGTGTTTTATGTGGTCGAGTTGATTGGTTTGCGTTTGGTGTGGTTTTGGTAAGAAATGAGACACTTAGTCTCTTTTAACAAGGCTTAAGTTGGAAAAGTCAACTAGATGTTGACTTATGAGTTAGAGGGCTCGGATGTGAGTTCTAATGGTTCGGTTAGCTTCGGGAGGTGATTTGTGACTTCGGAGCGCGATTGGAATGGGTTTTGGAGTTGTAGAGGAGATTTAGGCTTGAATTGGCGAAATTGATATTTTGGCAATTTCGGGTTGATAGGCGAGATTTTGATATAAGGGTCGGAATTGAATTCCGAGAGTTGCAGTAGCTTCGTTGTGTCATTTGGGATGTGTGTGCAAAATTTCAGGTCATTCAGACGAGATTTGATAGACTTTTTGAGTGAAAGCATAATTTAAGAGTTCTTGGAGTTCTTAGGCTTGAATACTATGTTAAATTGGTGATTTGATGTTGTTGTAGGCGTTCCGAAGTGTTTAACAAGTTTGAACGATGTCATGGGATGTGTTGGTACAATTAGTTTGAAGTTTCGGGGGTCCCGGGTAGGTTTCGGGATGTTTTAGGCCGAAAATCATAGCTATAGCAGGTCCAGGAGGGTTGCAGGCCTCGGAAACCACCCGCGCGATCCGCACAAAAAGAAGTGTGGCCGCGGTATGAGCTGTGCGGATCGCACAAAAAGAAGTGCAGCCGCGGTAGGTGCCATGCGGACCGCACAAAATGGTGTGCGGCCGCGGTGGGGAACGATTCGCTGGTCCTACTTCGGAAGCTCATATCTTTTGATCTACAAAGAATTTTGAGATGATTAAAAAACAAAAGTTGTAGCCCTTCGTGTCTAGTTTCAAAAGAGGTAAAGGTATTGCAATTTAGACATTTGTAGAAAAAGTTATGGCCAAAATACTAAAGTATATCATTGCAGAGAAAGGCCTGTGCGGCCGCGGTTGTTTTTGCGTGGACCGCACTGGCTTGTGCGGACTACAGTCGATTTGGTGTGGCCCGCGGAGGCTGAAATCTGAGAGGTACTCTATAAATATGAGGTTTTGGGTTTTATTTAATACTTTGACCTAGAGAGCTCGAATTTTGGCGATTTTTCGAAGGTTTTTCAAGAAATTCATCGGGGTAAGTGATTTTAACTCACATTTAGCTAGAATACATGAATCTATCACTAAATTCATCATTTAATTCGTGATTTGGGATGGAATTTGGGAAGAAAATTGTGAAACCTTTCAAAAATGTAAAATGATGATTTGAAGGACCAAATGGTATCGGAATTGGATAATTTTGGTATGGTTAGACTCGTGAGGGTATGAGGATTCTAAAAATATAAATTTTACCCGATTCCAAGATGCGGGCCCGGGGTTTGGGTTTTGGTAATTTAGAGAATCGTGCCATTTGTTGATTGTTTTCGCTTAGTCTTTGTTTCCTTAGCATATTGTGACGTATTCGTTCTGATTTTGGATAGATTCGACGCTCGTGGAGGCCGATTTGAGGGGCAAAGGCGTCGTGAGCTAGAGATTTAGCCGGTTCGAGGTGAGTAATGATTGTAAATGATGTCCTGAGGGTTTGAAACCCCGGATTGCACATCGTAGTGCTATATTGAGGCAAGATACGCGCTGGATGATGAGCGTGGGGTCTTTTACTACTGGGATTGTGACTTGGTCCGTCCCGATTGATGATTTTACCGCGTATTTGACTGAAATTCATTTTTTATCATCATGATTTAGGCTGATTGCCATATTTGGGCTTCGTGCCAACTATTTGAACCCATCAAAGATTTTTATCACTGTTTCCTCACTACTTGATTTATTATTTGAACTTAGTCCTGTTGATATCTACTGTTTTACAAACTCAGCCACTTTTACTCAGATTTGAAACTTAAATGATATTTCTACATCATGTTTTGGGATGAGAACTACTCTTTTACTAATGCCCAAGGGGCTTGTGATGATTTTTGGATTGAGTGAGGCCGAGGGTCATATGTGAGGATATGCTGAGTGAGTGAGCCCGAGGGGCTAATACTGTATTGAGAGTGAGCCTGAGGGGCTGATACTGTTCTGAGCGATTGATACTGTGCCCGAGGGGAGGATTTCTACTGGTTATTTACCTGTTAAATTACCTGATTTACTTGTTTTAAAAAGGAATATCATTTGATTTATTTACTGATTTACTGCTTTAAGTGATTTTACTGCTTGATATGGAATTGCTTTGTGCCTTTACGTGTTTTCATACTTTTAGCCATTATTTATAATTATTACTCTCTGAGTCGGAGTACTCATATTACTCTCTGCACCATGTGTGCAGATTCAGGCATCGCAGAGTCCGCTCATGAGTGTTGATTCTCCCAGTTCAGGCAGTGATTCGGAGACTACGAGGTAGTTGTTGGTGTTCGCAGCCCTGTGCCTCCCTTATCTTATCATTTTCATGTTTTTAGAACTATTGTATTGGAATTAGTGTTCAGTAGACTTGTATCCGGATTTCTTAGTTGCTCATGACTTGTGACACCCCAGCTTGGGCTGTGTCGAGATGGTTTCCGCTATTGTTATCGTTAAATTTTCGCAATCTATGGATATTATATTATGTTTATTTCTGTTTATGATAATTAACTATTTAAAGAGGTGTTTCGTTTTGGTCTAGCTTTCCTTGTCTTCACGAGAGGCGCCATCACGACCGGGTTCGTGAATTTGGTCGTGACAAGTTGGTATCAGAGCCTTGGTTACATAGGTCTCACAAGTCATGAGTGGATTTAGTAGAGTCTCACGGATCGGTACGGAGACGTCTGTATTTATCCTCGAGAGGATGCAGAACCTTTTTAGGAAAAACTTCATATTCTTGAAACTCTTGTCGTGCGAACTTGTTGGTTCGAGTACTAAACTTATGTTATTCCATTCTCTCATATATGGTGAGGATGAGAGCTACCCGACGAGGTGGACGACCACCACTACCACCAGCTGAGACCACCAGAGGCCGTGGACGCGGTCGTGGTCGCGGTAGAGGCAGAGCAGCAAGGGCTGCACCTGTAGATCCACCAGTTGCTCTAGATCTGGATCAGGCTCCATCTATCGATGCTCCAGCAGCACCAGTTCAGGCACCAATTGTGCCCATCGTGATTCCAGGTCTTTAGGAGGCCTTGGCACAAATCTTATCAGTTTGCACTAGCCTGGCTCAGGTAGTTTCAGCCACTACAGTAGCAGCTACTTCACGGGTCGGGGGAGGCAATTAAACCCCCGCTGCTTGCATACCTGAGCAGGTAGTGTAGGGATATAGATACCGGGGGCACCTCCAGCTCAGTCGGTTGCGCCAGCTTAGGAGTTTGTTGTGCCAGTTATGCCGGATGATGAGTAGCATCATCTTGAGAGGTTTGGTAGACTCCAGCCTCTATCATTCAGTAATGCTGAGGGCGAGGATGCCCAGGGTTTTCTTGATAAGTGTCAGCAGATGCTCCGTACAGCAGGGATTCTTGAGACTAGTGGTGTGGCATTTACCACCTTTCTGTTTACTGGGGCTGCCTTCACTTGGTAGGAGGTGTATGAGAGGCATTGGCCGGTTGGAGCAGCTCCCCTTACTTGGCATGAGTTCTCCATTCTCTTGTTGGAGAAGTATGTACCGCAGTCCCGCCGAGAGGGGTTGCGTAGATAGTTTGAGTGACTGTGTCACAGTATGAGTCGAGGTTTTCTAAGTTGGCTCGTCATGCCATTTGGATGGTCCCGACAGATCGTGAGAGGATCAGGAGATTTGTTGATGGCCTTAACTATCATCTTCGTATTCTTATAACCCGAGAGAGGGTGTTGGGTGCTACGTTCGAGGAGGTGGTCGATATCGCTCGCGAGATTGAGACGATTTGTCGTCAGGATCGAGAGGAGAGGGAGGCGAAGAGTCCTCGAGGATCTGGAAGTTATAGTGGTGCTCCTTCGAGGGGCCAGTTTCAGCATGGCAGAGGCCGTTCTTTCAAGCCTGCTCAGTCAGCTCGCACAGGTTGTCCTAGGGCATCTTCGGGTCATGGTTATCACGGTACTCAACAGGGCCAGTCATCACTTAGTGCCCTTCCAGCCCAGAGTTCATCTCGTGCCCCGTGAGTTCAGGGCTCTTCTATGCCTAGTGCATCAGCTGGTCACTCCGGTGCGAGGGGTTCCCTTCAGTCCCCTTCTCCAGCACCTGGGAGTTGTTTTGAGTGTGGAGAGTTTGGACATGTGTGGAGGCAGTGTCCTCGTCGTATTGCTAGTTCATCTCAGCAGAGGGGTCAGCCCTCGACTTCTGCTCTAGTTACCTCACCATCCGCCTAACCAGCTAGGGGTGGAGTTTAGGCAGCCAGGGGTCGCCCTAGAGGGGGAGGTCGATCACGGGGCGGTCAGGCCCGTTTCTATGCACTTCCAGGCAGGCCAGATATTATTGCTTCAGATGTTGTCATTACGGGTATTGTTTTAATCTGCCACAAAGATGCCTCTGTATTATTTGATCCCGCTTCCACCTTTTCTTATGTGTCATCATACTTTGCTCGTTATTTGGGTATGCTCCATGAGTTTCTTGCTTTACCTATTCATGTATCTACCCTGGTGGGCAATACTGTTGTTGTAGACCGTGTGTACCGGTCATGTGTGGTGACTATTGGGGGTCTGGAGACCCGAGTAGATCTATTGCTATTGAGCATGATGGATTTTGATGTCATTTCGGGCATGAATTGGCTATCTCTGTATCGTGCTATTCTAGACTATCATGCTAAGACAGTCACTTTGGCTATGCCGGGTGTACCGCGGATCAAGTGGCGTGGTGTGACTTATTATGTACCTAGTAGAGTGATATCTTTCTTGAAGGCCCAACGTATGGTTGGGAAGGGTTGTCTTTCATATCTATCATTTGTGAGGGATGTTGGAGCTGAGACTCCTAGTATCGATTTTGTCCCAGTTGTGAGGGATTTTCCCGATGTGTTTCCTGCAGACCTGTCGGGCATGCCACCGGACAGGGATATTGATTTTGGTATTGACCTGGTTCCGGGCACTCAGCCCATTTCTATTCCGCCATATCGTATGGCACCAGTAGAGTTGAAGGAATTGAAAGAACAACTTCAGGAACTCCTAGATAAGGGGTTTATTCGGCCTAGTGTGTCACCTTAGGGTGCACCGATTTTGCTTGTAAAGAAGAAGGATGGCACGATGAGAATGTGCATTGATTATAGACAATTGAACAAAGTAACAATTAAGAACAAGTATCTTTTGCCTCGCATTGATGATTTATTTGATTAGTTTCAGGGAGCGAGGGTGTTCTCTAAGATTGATCTTCGTTCGGACTATTACCAGTTGAAGATCAGGGATTCAGATATTCTTAAGACTGCTTTCAGGACTAGATATGGTCACTATGAGTTTCTTGTCATGTCTTTCGGGCTGACCAATGCCCCAGTAGCATTCATGCATTTGATGAATAGTATGCATTCGACCTTATCTGGATTCATTCGTTATTGTATTTATTGATGATATTCTGGTGTACTCGCATAGTCAGGAGGAGCACGCGGAGCATTTGAGAGTTATATTGCAGAGATTGAGGGAGGAGAAGCTTTATGCAAAATTCTCCAAGTGTGAGTTTTGGCTTAGTTCAGTGGCTTTCTTGGGGCACGTGGTGTCCAGCGAGGGTATTCAGGTTGATCCGAAGAAGATAGAGGCGGTTCAGAGTTGGCCCAGACCGTCCTCAGCCGTAGAGATTCGTAGCTTTCTTGGATTGGCAGGCTATTATCGCCGGTTTGTTCGGGGATTTTCGTCTATCGCATCGCCCTTGACCAAGTTGACTTAGAAGGGTGTTTAATTTGTATGGTCGGACGAGTGTGAGGAGAGCTTTCAGAACCTCAAGACAACTTTGACCACAGCTCCAGTCTTAGTTTTGCCATCAGCTTCAGGTTCATAAACCGTGTATTGTGATGCTTCGAGAGTTGGGATTGGTTGTGTATTAATGCAGAAGGGTAGAGTTATTGTTTATGCTTCTCGTCAGTTGAAGCCCCATGAGAAGAACTACCCTGTTCATGATTTGGAGTTGACTGCCATAGTTCATGCATTGAAGATTTGGAGGCATTATTTGTATGGTGTATCTTGTGAGGTATTCACCGATCATCGCAGTCTTCAGCATTTGTTCAAGCAAAAAGATCTTAATTTGAGGCAACGGAGATTGTTGGAATTGCTTAAGGATTATGATATCACTATATTGTACCATTCGGGAAAGGATAATGTGGTGGCCGATGCGTTAAGCCGAAAGGCAGTGAGCATGGGAAGTTTGGCATATATTCCAGTTGGGGAGAGACCTCTTGCAGTTGATGTTCAGGCCTTGGCTAATCGGTTCGTGAGATTGGATATTTCAGAGCCCAGTATGGTGTTGGCATGTGTGGTTTCTTGGTCTTCCTTATATGATCGCATCAGAGAGTGCCAGTATGACGATCCGCATTTACTTGTCCTTAAGGAAAGAGTTCAGCATGATGATGCCAAAGATGTGACCATCGGTGATGATGGTGTGTTGAGGATGCAGGGCCGGATTTGTGTGCCCAATATGGATGGGCTTAGAGAGTTGATTCTGGAGGAGGCCCATAGCTCGCGGTATTTTATCCATCCGGGTGCCGCGAAAATGTACCAGGATTTGAGGCAGCACTATTGGTGGAGAAGAATGAAGAAAGATATTGTGGGATTTCTAGCTCGGTGTCTCAACTGCCAGTAGGTAAAATATGAGCATCAGAGACCGGGTGGCTTGATTCAGTAGATGGTTATTCCCTGAGTGGAAGTGGGAGAGGATCACTATGGACTTTGTGGTTGGACTTCCTCGGACTTGGAAGAAGTTTGATGCTATTTGGGTGACTGTGGATCGGCTGACCAAGTCCGTGCACTTCATCCCTGTGTGTACTACCTATTCTTCAGAGTGGTTGGCAGGGATTTATATCCGGGAGATTGTTCGGTTGCATGGTGTTCCGATTTCCATCATCTCATATAGAGGTACTCAGTTTACTTCCCAGTTTTGGAAATCTATTTAGCGAGATGTGGGTACTCAGGTGGAGTTGAGCACAGCTTTTCATCCTCACACGGACGGACAGTCCGTGCGTAAGATTCACATATTGGAGGACATGTTGCGTGCTTGTGTTGTTGACATTGGAGGTTTATGGGATGCGTTTCTACCGCTTGCAGAGTTTGCTTACAACAACAGCTACCAGTCGAGTATTCAGATGGCTCCGTATGAGGCTTTGTACAGGAGGTGGTGTAGATCTCCAGTTGGTTGGTTCGAGCCCGGCGAGGCTAGACTATTGGGGACAGATTTGGTTCAGGATGCCTTAGAGAAGGTGAAGGTGATTCAGGAGAGGCTTCGTACAACGCAGTCGCGTCAGAAGAGTTATGCGGACCGGAAGGTTCGAGATGTGTCCTACATGGTCGGTGAGAAGGTCTTGCTGAAGGTTTCGCCCATGAAGGGTGTTATGAGGATTGGGCAGAAAGGGAAGTTGAGTCTGCGGTTCATTGGGCCTTTTGAGGTGCTTAAAAGGATTGGGGAGGTGGCTTATGAGCTTGCTTTACCACCCAGCTTGTCGAGTGTGCATCCGGTATTTCATGTTTTTATGCTCCAGAATTATATTGGGGATCCGTCTCATGTTTTGGACTTCAGCACGGTTCAGTTGGATAATGATTTGACCTATAATATGGAGCCAGTAGCTATTTTGGGTCGTCAGGTTCGGAAGTTGAGGTTAAAGAATATAGCTTCAGTGAAAGTGCAGTGGAGAGGTCGGCCCGTGGAGGAGGTTACCTAGGAGGCCGAGCGAGAGATGCGGAGCAGATATCCTCACCTATTTGAGGTTTCAGGTATGTTTCTTGACTCGTTCGAGGATGAACGCTTGTTTAAGTTGGGGAGGATGTGACGACCCGGCCAGTCGTCTCATGAGTTACCGCTCTGTTTCCCCCATTTATGCTCCTTTATGCTTCGTTATCCGTGTTTTATGTGGTCGAGTTGATTGGTTTGCGTTTGGTGTGGTTTTGGTAAGAAATGAGACACTTAGTCTCTTTTAAGAAGGCTTAAGTTGGAAAAGTCAACTAGATGTTGACTTATGAGTTAGAGGGCTCGGATGTGAGTTCTGATGGTTCGGTGAGTTTCGGGAGGTGATTTGTGACTTCGGAGCGCTATTGGAATGGGTTTTGGAGTTGTATAGGAGATTTAGGCTTGAATTGGCGAAATTGATATTTTGGCAATTTCGGGTTGATAGGCGAGATTTTGATATAAGGGTCGGAATTGAATTCCGAGAGTTGCAGTAGCTTCGTTGTGTCATTTGGGATGTGTGTGCAAAATTTCAGGTCATTCGGACGAGATTTGATAGACTTTTTTAGCGAAAGCATAATTTAAGAGTTCTAAAATGATGATTTGAAGGACCAAATGGTATCGGAATTGGATAATTTTGGTAGTTAGACTCGTGAGGGTATGAGGATTCTAAAAATATAAATTTTACCTGATTCCAAGATGCGGGCCCGGGGTTTGGGTTTTGGTAATTTCAAGAATCGTGCCCTTTGTTGATTGTTTTCGCTTGGTCTTTGTTTCCTTAGCATATTGTGACGTATTCGTTCTGATTTTGGATAGATTCGACGCTCGTGGAGGCCGATTTGAGGGGCAAAGGCGTCGTGAGCTAGAGATTTAGCCGGTTCGAGGTGAGTAATGATTGTAAATGATGTCCTGAGGGTTTGAAACCCCGGATTGCACATCGTAGTGCTATATTGAGGCAAGATACGCGTTGGATGATGAGCGTGGGGTCTTTTACTACTGGGGATTGTGACTTGGTCCGTCCCGATTGATGATTTTATCGCGTATTTGACTGAAATTCATTTTTTATCATCATGATTTGGGATGATTGCCATATTTGGGCTTCGTGCCAACTATTTGAACCCTTCAGAGATTTTTATCACTGTTTCCTCACTGCTTGACTTATTATTTGAACTCAGTCCTGTTGATATCTACTGTTTTACAAACTCATCCACTTTTACTCAGATTTGAAACTTAAATGATATTTCTACATCATGTTTTGGGCTGAGAACTACTGTTTTACTAATGTCCAAGGGGTTTGTGATAATTTTTGGACTAAGTGAGGCCGAAGGCCATATGTGAGGATATGTTGAGTGGTATGAGGCCGAGGGCCTGAGATACTTTATATGCCACGAAGTGGCTTGAGTGATGTGAGGTCGAGTGCCGAGTGATGTGAGGCCGAGTGCCGAGTGATGTGAGGCCGAGTGCCGAGTGATGATGCCACGAGGTGGCTTGATATAGTGTTTGGGCCGTAAGGGGGCCCTCCGGAGTCTGCACACCCACAGTGAGCGCGGGTACCCATTATGATCTGAGAGTGAGCCCGAGGGGCTGATACTATTCTGAGTGATTGATACTGAGCCCCAGGGGCTGATACTGTACTGAGAGTGAGCCCGAGGGGCTGATACTATGCTGAGCGATTGATACTGTGCCCGAGGGGCGGATTTCTACTTGTTAATTACCTGTTAAATTACCTGTTTTACTTGTTTTAAAAAGGAATATCATTTGATTTCTTCACTGATTTACTGCTTTAAGTGATTTTACTGCTTGATATGGAATTGTTTTGTGCCTTTACGTGTTTTCATACTTTCAGCCATTATTTATAATTATTACTCACTGAGTCGGAGTACTCACATTACTCCCTGCACCATGTGTGCAGATTCAGGCATCACATAGTCCGCTCCTGAGTGCTGATTCTCCCAGTTCAGGCAGTGATTCGGAGACTACGAGGTAGCTATTGGCGTTCGCAGCCCCGTGCCTCCCTTATCTTATCATTTTCATGTTTTTAGAACTATTGTATCAGAATTAGTGTTCAGTAGACTTGTATCTGGATTTCTTAGTTGCTCATGACTTGTGACACCCCAGTTTGGGCTGTGTCGGGATGGTTTCCACTGTTGTTATCATTAAATTTTCGCAATCTATGGATATTATATTATGCTTATTACTGTTTATGATAATTAACTTCTTAAAAAGGTGTTTTGTTTTGGTCTGGCTGGCCTTGTCTTCACGAGAGGCGCCATCACGACCGGGTTCGGGAATTTGGTCGTAACACTCTCAATCCTCACCATTCAATAAATTATAGAAATGCGAACAGCATTGCCCTTCGTGCTTTATCACTTTTCCTCACCATATGAATAATAAAAATATGCATGGTATCACCCTTCGTGTTTTATCACTCTTTCCTCACCCAAACAACAGAAACAATAACATCCCGGCAAGGGAATTAGCTATAACCAATCTCGTTTCAACAGTTAAATTCACAATGTAAGTCTCAACTTGAGTCAACACTCAACAATTACCCAATAACAAGAAAATATAACCAAACTTGTTCAACATGAAGAGTAACCAGCTTAAGTATGAACAATACGTGATAAGAGACACAATGGTTACAAATTACAAGTATAGGGCTCATTTGCATAGTATGACCCAACAACAATGTATAGATACTCGTCACCACACCTATACATCGTACTCTACAATCAAATACATAGCAAGTAAAACAACAACACCTATTCCCTCAAGCTAAGGTTAGACCAAACACTTACCTCGATACCACGGCCAAAAATCAAGCCTCAATTACTGCTTTTCCTTTGATTTCCACTTCCAAACAGCCCGAATCTATGCATAATTAACTAATTAACATCAATTAACGCTAAATAAACCAATTCTAATGCATGAGTATTGATTTCCCAATTCCCCAAAAAGTCAAAAACCGACACCGGACCCGCTTGGTCAAAACTAAAAGTTCAAACCAAAACCCAACTACCCATTCACCCACGAACCCAAATATGCAATTGGTTTTGAAATCTGACCTCAATTTGAGGTCTAAATCCCCAAATTTCGAAATTCCTAAATTTTATCCAAAAACACCCAATTTCCCATGAAAAAACCTAGATTTTGAGATGAAATCATGTAAAAAGATGAAATAGATTGAAAAACATGAGTTAGAAATCGTTTACCTATGATTTTGGGGAAGAACTCTCCTTTGAAAAATTGCCTATGGGAGCTTAGGGTTTGAAAATTTGAGAAATGAGTTCAAAATCTCATCCAAGTTATGTTTTGATCGGCAGCGCATTAGGGACAGGAGCTTCGCAATTGCGAAGCTCACAAATGCGAGATAGGCTTCGCAAATACGAACCTACTGCATGTCTGCTCCTCTCGCAATTGCGAGTAATTTTCTGCAGTTGCGAATGTGGACCCTCCCTATTGACTTCGCAAATGTGAAGAAGTGTTCGCAATTGCGAACTATGCTGGGCAATTGCGATAAAGCCCTCGAAATTGCCAAGCCTGTGAGGCTCTCAATTGCGAAGCCTGACCTCGCAATTGCGAGATCAGAGCCTGCAACAAATACAGATGCAACAACAATTTTTCTAAGTCCAAACGCACTCCGCGGCCTATCCAAAATTCTTTCGAGCCCTCGGGGCTCCAAACCAAACATGCATGCAAGTCTAAAAACATCATATGGACTTGCTCGTGCGATCAAATCGCCAAAATAACATCTTAAACAACGAATTTAACACCAAAACTCATGAAAATCATAAGATAGTTCAAAGTTTCTATTTTCTCAACCAAGGATCCTATTTATATCAAATCTCTTCTGTTTTTCATCAAATTTCACATATACGACTTAAATGTTATATCAAACCTGTACCGGGCTCCGGAACCAAAATACGGGCCCGATACCTACGAGATTGCACACTATTCCATTTCTAAAAATCCTTATATTTTCCAGCAAATAATTTTCTTCAAAAATTCATTCCTCGGGCTAGGTACCTCGGAATTTGATTTTGAGCATACGCCCAAGTCCTATATTTTACTACGGACCCTATGGGACTGCCAAATTACGGGTTCGGGTTCGTTTACCAAAAATATTGGGCGAAATTAACTTTAGTTAATTTTAAAGGCAAAATTCAATATGTTTTTCTTAAATTTCACACAAAGGCTTTCCGAAAATGCGCCCGGACTGCGCACGCAAATCGAGGAGAAGGAAAATAAGGTTTTCAAGGCCTCAGAACCCAGATTCGGATTCTAAAACACAAGATGACCCTTTAGATCATCATATTCTCCACCTCTAAAACAACTGTCCTCGAAAGGACATAGAAAAGTACCTGAATCGGTGAAAAAATGGGGATATAGGCCCCGTATATTGGACTCGGACTCCTAGATAGCTGCCTCGACAGGGTGACCTCTCCACTGAACACGAATCGAAGGGTAACTCTTCAATCTTAACTGACGAACCTGTTGGTCTAGAATAGCTACCGGCTCCTCCTCATAGGTCAAGTCCTTGTCCAACTGGATAGTGATGTCTAACATGTGGGATGGATCGTTGTGATACTTCTGAAGCATAGACACATGAAATATTGGATGCACAGCTGATAAACCCGGTGGCAATGTAAGTCTGTAAGCCACCTCTCCAACTCTATCAAGGATCTCAAAAGGACTGATGAACCTAGGGCTTAGCTTGCCCTTCTTCCTAAATCTCATCACGCCCTTCATGGGCGACACCCGAAGCAACACTCGCTCTCCGACCATGAATGCTACATCACGAACCTTACTGTCGGCATAACTCTTCTACCTGGACTGAGCTATACGAAGCTTATCCTGAATGATCTTAACCTTCTCCAAGGAATCCTGAACTAAATCTATACCCAACAACCGAGCTTCTCCCGGCTCAAACCACCCAACCGGCGACCAACACCGCCTACCATATAATGCCTCATAGGGAGCCATCTAGATGCTCGACTGATCAATGTTGTTGTAGGCAAACTCTGCTAACGGCAAGAACTGAACCCAAGAACCTCCAAAGTCAATAACACATGCTCTGAGCATATCTTCTAAAATACGAATAGTACGTTCGGAATGTCCGTCCATCTGAGGATGAAATGCTTGCTCAACTCGACCCGCATACCCAACTCACGTTGTACTGCCCTCCAGAAATGTGAGGTAAACTACGTACCTCAGTCAAAAATGATAGACACGGGTACACCATGAAGACAAACGATCTCAAGGATATAAATCTCCGCCAACCGCCCATAAGAATAGGAAACTGCCATAGGAATGAAATGCGCTGACTTAGTCAACCTATTCACAATAACCCATACTGTGTTGAACTTCCTCTGAGTCCGTGGGAGTCCAACAATGAAGTCCATAGTGATACGCTCCCACTTCCACTCAGGAATCTCAATCTTCTGAAGCAAACCACCAGGTCTCTAAGGCTCGTACTTTACCTGCTAATAATTCAAACACTGAGCTACATATGCAACAATATCCTTCTTCATCCTCATCCATCAATAATGCTGCCGAAAGTCCTGATACATCTTAGCGAAGCCCCGATAAATAGAATACCAGGAACTATGGGCTTCCTCTAGAATCAAATCACGAAGTCCATCCACATTGGGCACACAAACTCGGCCTTGCATCCTCAAAATTCCATCATCTCCAACTGTAACCTGTTTGGCACCTCTGTGCCGCACTATATCTATAAGGACAAGCAAATGAGGATCATCATACTGCCAATCTCTGATATGCTCAAATAATGAAAAACGAGCGATTGTGCAAGCTAGAACACAGTTGGGCTCAGAAACATCCAACCTCACGAACTGATTAGCTAAAGCCTGAACATCCAAAGTAAGCGGTCTCTCACCGACAGAAATATATGCAAGGCTGCTCATACTGGCTGACTTCCTACTCAAAGCATCGGCCACTACATTGGTCTTCCCAGGATGATACAAGATGGTGATATCATAGTCTTTCAATAGCTCCAACCACCTCTTCTGCCTCAAATTTAGCTCCTTCTACTTGAACAAGTATTGCAAACTCTTGTGATCCATGAACACCTCACATGACACGCCATATAAATAATGCTTACAAATTTCCAGCGCGTGAACAATGGCTGCTAGCTCCAAATCATGAACTGGATAATTGTTCTCGTGAATCTTCAACTTCCATGAAGCATATCCAATAACTTTGCCATTCTACATCAACTCCGCATCAATTCCAATACGAGATGCATCACAATATATTGTATATGGCCCTGAACCTATGGGCAATACCAACACCGATGTCGTAGTCAAAGCTGACTTGAGCTTCTGAAAGCTCGCTTTACACTCGTCTGACCACCTGAACTATGCACCCTTCTGGGTCAACCTGGTCATCGGGGCTGCCATAGATAAAAAAACCCTCCACAAACTGACGGTATAACCCATCAAACCCAAGAAACTCCAGATCTCTATAGCTGATGTGGGTCTAGGCCAGTGTTTGACTGCCTCAATCTTCTTAGGATCCACCCCAATACCCTTTGCTGATACAACATGACCCAGGAATGCTACTGAACTCAACCAAAACTCACATTTCGAAAACTTAGCATACAATTGGCTATCTCTCAGAGTTTGGAGAATGACTCGAAGATGTTGTTCGTGCTCCTCTCGGCTGCGGGAGTAGATCAAGATATCATCAATGAAAATAATCACAAAGGAATCCAGATACGGATTGAACACCTAGTTCATCAAATCCATAAAAGCTACTGGGGGATTTGTCAATCCAAATGACATTACTAAGAACTCATAATGCACGTACCGAGTGCGAAAAGCTATTTTAGGGACATCAGATGACCTAATACTCAACTGATGGTAGATAGATCTCAAATCAATCTTCGAAAATACCTTGGCACTCTGAAGCTAATCAAACAAATCATCAATCCTTGGAAATGGATACTTGTCCTTGATGGTGACTTTGTTCAACTGCCGATAGTCTATGCACGTCCTCATCGACCCATCCTTTTTTTCTTAACAAACAACACTGGCGCACCCCAAGGCGAGACATTAGGTCTGATAAGCCCATATCAAGCAAGTCTTGCAATTGTTCTTTTAATTCTTTCAACTCTGGCGGGGCCATACGATATGGCAGAAGAGAAATGGGTTGAGTGACCGGAGCCAAATCAATGCAAAAGTCAATATCCTTATCGGCTGGCATCCCTGGCAGGTCTGAAGGAAATACCTCGGGAAACTCCCAAACAACTGGCACAGAATACATAGAAGGAACCTCAGCACTAGAATCACAAACATAATCCAAATAAGCCAAACACCCCGTCTCGACCATACGCTGAGCCTTCATATAAGAGATAACCATGTTGGTAGAATGACCAAGAGTCCCTCTCCACTCCAAACGAGGCAACCCCGACAATTCTAAGGTCACGGTCTTAGTGTGACAATCCAATATGGCATGATAGGGTGACAGCCAATCCATCTCCAAAATGACATCGAAATCCACCATATCGAGGAGTAGGAGATCTACGCTAGTCTCAAGACCCCCAATAACAACCACACATGAACGATAGACACGATCTACAATAATATAATCACCCACCGGGATGGATACATATACGGGAGAACTCAAAGAATCACGAGGCACAACCAAATATGAAGCAAAATAAGAAGACACATAGGAGTATGTAGACCCCGGATCAAATAGAACTGAAACATCACTACTACAAACCAGAACAACACCTGTGATAACTGCATCGGAGGACTCAGCCTTAGGCCTGGCTGGGAAAGCATAACATCGGGGCTGGGCCCCACCACTCTAAACTACATCCCTAGGACGGCCTCTTGATGGCTGGCCTCCCCCTCTAGCGGCCTGACCTCCACCTCTAACACCTCGATCCCTACCTCTAGTTGGCTGAGCGGGTAGTGGAACACCCGGTGCCAGAACCATGGCACGAGAACCCTGATGCTGAGAATTACTCGAGGCTCGAGGGTAAAATCTAGCAATGTGCCTCGTATCACCACAAGTATAACAAGACTTCAGGTGCTAAGACTGCTGACCCTGAAACTGATCCTGACAGCCTGAGTAACCACCCTGAAAACTCTGGAGCGGAGGTGCACTAATAGGAGTTGGTGGTGCACTGTAGGGTAGCTGATCAGAATACTGCATATGAGAACCACGGCCACCTTAAGCACCGTGAGAAGCCTGAAGTGCTTAATGAAACGGCCTGGGAGTATAGCCTCTGCCAAAAGAATCCCTGCCTCCAAACGAGGCACCACTGAATATGCCACAATGATGAGGCCTCTTGTCAGACCCCTGATTGCTCCCCTGAGCTAGAACCATCTCAACCCACCTGGCCACATTGGCCGCATCCTGAAAAGAAATCTTGATCCCTGTCTCCTTAGCCATCTGAAATCTAATAGGCTGAGCGAGTCTCTCAATAAACCTCCTCACCCTCTCTCTCTCTCTCTCTCTCTCTCTCAGTGGGGAGTATAAGAAGAGCATGACGAGCCAAATCAATAAACCTTGTCTCCTACTGCGTGACAGTCATATAACCATGCTAAAGATAATCGAACCACCTGCGGTACTCCTCTCTTTAAGTGACGAGAAGGAACTTCTCGAGAAATAGCTGCAAGAACTGGTCCCAAGTGAGAGCTGGTGACCCAGCTGGTCTTGCCAAACAATAATCTCTCTACCATTTCTTGGCAGAACCTGACAGACGGAAAGCACCAAAGTCGACCCCATTGGTCTCCACTATCCCCATATTCTGTAGAACCTCATGACAGCTGTCCAAATAGTCCTAGGGATCCTCTAAAGATATACCAACATATGTAGTAATGAAAAGCTTGGTGAAGCTGTCCAATCTCCACAAAGCATCAGAAGACATAGTTTATCCATCACCAGTCTGAGCTACAACACCCGGTGGAACTACCCCAACTGGCTGAGCTACTAGAGTCTGAAACTGGGGAGCCATTTTCTTCGGAGTGCGAGTAGCGGGAGTTTGTGCTCCTCCCCCAGCCTGAGAGATGACTGGTGCTATATGAAGTATGCCTGCCTGAGTGACACTCTCCATAAGGCCCACTAGATGGACCAGAGCATCCTGGAGTACTGAGGTAGCAATGAACCCCTCTAGAACCTGAGCTGGCCTCGCTGGAACAGTCTGGGCCGGAACCTCATCATCAAACTCTACCCGAGGCTCTGCTACTAGTGTTGATGCTCTGGGCTGAGCTTTGCCCTTGCCGAGACCGTGCTCGGCCTCATCCTCTACCCCTTGTAGGAGCTGTCATTGGGGCTCGAGCTGCTGATCAGTTGATGAAGTAGCACATGTTCTCGCCATCTGCGAAAGAACAGAGTAGAAGTTCAATTAGCATTGAGAAATCGAACAGCACAACAGAGATGAATAGAAGCGAAATTGTTCCTAACTCTGTAGCCCCTAGGGGATAAGCACAGACGTCTCCGTACCTATCCCTCAGACTCAACTAAGCTTGTCCGTGAATTGTGAGACTTAAGCAACTTAGAGCTCTGATACCAACTTTTCACGACCCAAATTTTTCATCGTCGGGACCGTGAAGGCGCCTAACATTGTACTCGCTAGACAAACCAACGTTACAAATTATTTCACATTTTTCTTTTATCTTTTAACAATTTACATGTGAACAAAAGTAAATCAGCGGAATAAATGCGGAAGAATAGAATATAACGGAATATCTTAATACTAATAATGAAACCATAATAAAACTCTACCTAGAACTAGTGTCACAACTCACGAACAGTCTATGAATACTACAAACAATGGTCTGAACAAAGAAATATACATCTGTCTAGAAAGTAGATAAAACGGAAAAGAAATAGGAAGAAGGGGACACCAAGTCTTGAAGACGCCTGCAGGACTACCTTGGGTCTCCAATGGACTGAAGGCAGCCACCCGAACTCTACTCACAAGGTCTGGCACCGAGATCTGCACAAAAAGTACATAGTGCAGTATCAGTACACCCGACCCCATGTACTAGTAAGTGCCGAGCCTAACCTCGGTGAAGTAGTGACGAGGCTAGGACATGACAACCAACATAAACCTGTGCAGTTAGACAATATACTAACAGAATAACAATAATAGAAGCTAAACAGAAATTAACGGGAAGGGGCAACATGCTATGGGGGTACCAGAATAAGGAATCACAGTAGTAACAAAAATTAAATAATTATTGCACTTGAACCGATAACAGCAAATAATCACAGCAAATAGAAAATGCACGGCATCACCTTTCGTGCTTCTACTCTAAATCCTCACCATTCAATCAATAATAGAAATGTGCACGACATCACCCTTCGTGCTTTATCACTCTTCCTCACCATATAAATAATAGAAATGTGCACGGTATCACCCTTCATGCATTATCTCTCTTTCTCACCATATGCATCAATATAAATGTAAATATGCAAGGCATCACCCTTCGTGCTTTATCACTCTTTCCTCACCCAAACAATAAAAACAATAACATCCCAGCAAGGAAATTAGCTATAACCAATCTCGCTTCAACAGTTAAATTCACAATGTAAGTCTCAACTTGAGTCAACACTCAACAATAACCTAATAACAAGAAAATATAACCAAACTTGTTCAACATGAAGAGTAACCAGCTTAAGCATGAACAATACGTGATAAGAGACACAATGGTTACAAGTATAGGGCTCATTTGCATACTATGACCCAACAACAATGTATAGATACTCGTCACCACACCTATATGTCGTACTCAATAATCAAACACGTAGAAAGTAAGATAACAACACCTATTCCCTCAAGCTAAGGTTAGACCAAACACTTACCTCGATACCACGGCCAAAAATTAAGCCTCAATAACAGCTTTTCCTTTGATTTCCACTTCCAAACCATCCGAATCTATGCATAATTAACTAATTAACATTAATTAATGCTAAATAAACCAATTCTAATGCATGAGTATAGATTTCCCAATATTTTTCCCAAAAAGTTAAAAACCGACCCCGGGTCCGCTTGGTCAAAACTCAAAGTTCGAAACAAAACCCGACTACCATTCACCCACAAACCCAAATATACAATTGGTTTTGAAATCCGACCTCAATTTGAGGTCTATATCCCCAAATTTTGAAATTCCTAAATTCTACCCAAAAACACCCAATTTTCCATGAAAAATACTAGATTTTGAGATGAAATCATGTAAAAAGATGAAATAGATTGAAGAAAATGAGTTAAAAATTATTTACTTATGATTTGGGGAAGAACTCTCCTTTGGAAAATCGCCTATGAGAGCTTAGGGTTTGAAAAATTGAGAAATGAGTTCAAAATTCCATCCAAGTGATGTTTTGATCAGGTGCAGATGTCGCATTTGTGAAGCTTGCAAATGCGAGACAGACTTCGCAAACACGAACCTGCTGCATGTCTACTCCTCTCGCAATTGTGAGCAATTTGTCGCAATTGTGCAGGTTGACCCTCCCTGTTGACTTCGCAAATGCGAAGAAGTGTTCGCAATTGCGAACTATGCTGGCATGGGCTTCTTCACAATTGCGATAAAGCCCTCGCAATTGTCAAGCCTGTGAGGCTCGCAATTGCGAAGCCTGACCTCGCAATTGCGAAGCTTGACCTCGCAATTGCGAGATCAGAGCCTGCAACAAATACTAGATGCGACAACAATTTTTCTAAGTCCAAACTCACTCTGAAGCCTATCCAAAACTCTCCCGAGCCTTCGGGCTCCAAATCAAACATGCACGCAAGTCTAAAAACATCATACGGACTTGCTCGTGCGATCAAATCGCTAAAATAACATTTCAAACAACGAATTTAACACCAAAACTCATGAAATTCATAAGATAGTTCAAAATTTCTATTTTCTCAACTCCGATTTATATCAATTCTCTTTCGTTTTTCACCAAATTTCACAGATACGACTTAAATACTATATTAAACTTGTACCGGGCTCTAGAACCAAATACATTCCCGATACCTACGAGATTATACACTATTTCATTTCTAAAAATCCTTATATTTTCCAGCAAACAATTTTCTTCAAAAATTCATTCCTCGGGCTAGGGACCTCAGAATTCGATTCCGAGCATATGCCCAAGTCCCATATTTTACTACGGACTTTACGGGACCGTCAAATTACAGGTTCGGGTCCGTTTACAAAAAACGTTGACCGAAATCATTTTTAGTTAATTGTAAAGGCAAAATTATGTGAGCACGTGATTTTTGCCCCACATGAATTACTCCTACGGAATTCTAGAGAATTAAATTTTTTTCTTTTAGTTGTTTGTCATTTTAGTAATTATTGTAGAATTGTCTTAATTATTTGCATTTTTCTATGCATATTTAATTTTATGAAAACACAAAAATATTTGGCATTTGCATTTAGGATTTAATTTACATTTTTTTAGATATAAATTAGTTGTTTTACAAAATGAAAAATCACAAAAAATAACTCACTTTGCATTTTTACCTTTTTAATTTTGAATTTTATGGTTTTTCTCTTAATTTAGGAGTTATTTAATTTTTGTAAATGCTATGAATAGTAATTAGTTTAATTTTGTTTTAAGAGTTAATTTAGGTTTTAATTTAATTTGAAAAGAAAAGGAAATTTGAAATTGAAAAAAGAAAAGAAAAGAAAATGAAGGAAGGCTGATTTTTGGGCTATTAAATTTCCCCAGGCCCCAATCCAAGTTCCCCCAAGAGACCCATTCAATCCAGCCCAACTCCACCCCATACCCGGTCTGCCCATTTAAATTAACCAAATGACGTTGTTTGGAGTTCGGCCCCTTAGAATCGATCCCAGCCTTCCATCCCATCTCATCCACCGGCCACGATGACTTTCCCCAATTTAATTAAATATGCCCGAAACCCCTAAAAACAACCTAGTCCAAACACCCCTCGTCTGTCTCTCTCATCTTCCTTCGATCAAAACCCTTATGCTGCCTCCAAATTCTGCCATTCCCACCGGTTTGAAGCTCCAATCAACCCCAAACTTCGACCTTACAACCCTCACTCACCCCTGATTCCTAGTCTACCCCCATATCCTTTCAAATCCTCACCAAATGGAGCCAATCTTGGATCTGAAAAGAAAAAGCAGAAGACAAAGAAAATCACCCGAGTTTTTCCAGTTTTGACGAGTGATTAAGAGTCGAAACTGGCTTTGTTCGTCTGTTCTCAACAAGAACACACGATTAAGGCCAATTTTGGCTCAAAATCGAGGGTTCCAGAAGTCTTTTCAAGCCATTGCCCGCCTGTTTATTCTAGTTATTTCGGTGTTTTCCTCGTTTTGTCTTTGTTTATTCATATTCTCATCTTTTTCTGCTTCTTTCCTTTTCTTTCTTATTTTTTCTATTTCTTCAAATCATTTTGTATGCATGCTAGTTTTAGAATTATCTTTAGTTAGCATGTTTTTTAGTTTATTTGATTTTTGTTATTTAACTATGCTTGAGTTTCCATCTATTTCTTTTTGTTTCTTTAGATTACTGGCTTCAGAAGCTCCTTAGAACTCTGTTGGCCCAGTTTATGGAGTGGCCTTCTTCTGGTTTTGGAATCAAAACCTTGGGTTTTTCGTAGGTTAAAGGCCCAAAGAAAAAGGGGAGTCAGTCCGAGTGGCAAGCCCAGGTTTGGGGTTGAATCTTGGGTTAACTTGACCTATATTTAGTTTGATGGTAAACAACAAGGGTTACAAGGGCATTTGGGGAATTTTAAGTAAGGAGAATCTTGTTTAACTGATTTGGAAACTTCTTGGAAGGTGGGGCTTGGGTGTAGTTTAACAAGCAGCTTAGGAATTCTGGGTAAAAGTGAACAAAATGAAAATCAAAAAGGGTAATGGGTAAAATCTTGAACCATTTCTGCTGCCCTAGAGTTTCTCTATAAAAGGCATGTTTCTTCTTTTTCAAGTCAGATTTTTAGAGATTAAGAACACTGAAAATTGAAAAACGGCTGAGCTAAAAAGAAGACTGAAAATCTCTTTGTATTTTGGGTCGAAATCTGTTTGGTTTTACTGTTTAGCTTCATATCTTAAAGCTTTTCAAGAATTTCTAGTCCATTTTGGAATTCAAAGAATGGTTTAAAAGCTGGTTTAGTCGTTGTACTATTGTTGCTGACCTACTGTTGCTGCTACCTCTTGATCTCAAGCTATTTTTCCTGTTTATTTGCTATATTTGGGTACACATCTCGAATTCTGAAAGATGTAAAGTTTGTCTTGTTGGATTTGAAGAATGAAGATCCTCAGATTTTTACTTGATACTTTCTTTTGTTTTCTTTTCATGTGACTTGTTAGTTTATTTCCTTTGTTTTAACATATTAAGCACTGATGTCATACCATGGACATTATAACTTGTATTGGGATTTATATTTGAACTTTGTTTTGTTGGTCTGTTTCCAGCTTGTTCTTTAAACTATTTCTGCCAAGTTTTTTTTCGGTTACCTGTACTGTCATGTTGAGGATTCAATTGGGATAAGTAGCACTACTTTGGGCTTTGACTAAGTTAGTTCAATCTCAGTAATGTTTAATTTCAGGTTAACTTCATTAATAATTTTGGCTGTTTAGAATTTTCCTTTTAATTGAATCAACTCAAGGGCTATGGGGTCATTGTTGAGGACTTTCAGTTGAATCCATGTTACCAAGCATATGCACATGTTTTGAAATCTTATTAAGTATTCTGATGAAAACTGAAGTGAATCTTGTTATGTTTTGATAGTAAAATCAATTGTGTGTGAATCATTATAATGTTTAGATGCTGCACATTTCAGCATAGCATTAGGATTGGCCCTTAGTTTGTGTTTAAAATGTGTAAAGCGACTTGGGTGGCCTGAGGCAATATGGCTGTTGGGCCTCGAACGATGCCAGATATAGGCCCAAGTCGAATAGCCCAGTCTCAAGTTAGGCATTTCAGTTTAGGCATATTTGTTTCATTTCCCCATGCATAATTATATGTGATGAGTTACCTGAACTTCAGAAGTTCTTGTGATCATTTGGGTTTCAAGCTCTTGCAATAGGCCTCACAGCTGGGCCATTGTCTTAGCCCATTTAGGCTAAAATTCTCTCGTTAATACTGCTCTCAATTTGGGCTTCTTGGGAGCCCAGCTCTCTTTTGGTTTTTGCCATGCAATTTCGCAAGTGACACTTGGGCCTGCGGCAGGCCTAGGCCTTCCAAATAACTGAACATTCGACTCCTTTTAATGTTAGTTCTTTAATGATTAAGTTAGCTTGATGACATTATTCTAATTGACGAGACAAGAGACGGCGTCAATGAGAGGCTAGAGATTTGGAGACATGCTCTTGAGTCTAAAGGTTTCAAGTTGAGTAGGACGAAGACGGAATACCTCGAGTGCAAATTTGGAGTTGAGCCGACAGAAGCGGGAGTTGAAGTGAGGCTTGACTCTCAAGTCATTCCCAAGAGAGGTAGTTTCAAGTACCTTGGATCGGTTATTCAGGGGATCGGGGAGATTGACGAGGATGTCACACACCGTATAGGGGTGGGGTGGATGAAGTGGAGGTTAGCGTCGGGAGTCTTGTGTGACAAGAAAGTGCCACCGTTACTAAAAGGTAAGTTTTATAGAGCAGTGGTTAGGCCTGCCATGTTGTATGGAACTGAATGTTGGCCGGTAAAGAACTCACACATCCAGAAGATGAAAGTAGCAGAGATGAGGATGTTGAGGTGGATGTGCGGGCATACAAGGATGGATAAGATTAGGAATGAAGATATTCGAGAGAAGGTGGGTGTGGCCCCCATGGAGGACAAGATGCGGGAAGTAAGACTCAGATGGTTCGGGCACATTCAGAGGAGGAGCACTGATGCACCGGTGAGGAGGGGTGAGCGACTGGCTGTAGTGGGCACGCGGAGAGGTAGAGGAAGACCTAAGAAGTATTGGGGAGAGGTGATCAGACAGGACATGACGCGACTTAGGATTACTGAGGACATGGCCCTTGATAGGGAATTATGGAGGTCGAGCATTAAGGTTGTAGGTTAGGGGAGGGTGTGAATATTTCTACAGCACAATAGAGGGAGACTATCCAGTTAGGAGTTAGACTAGGAATGTCATTGGTCGTCTATTGATGCAGGGCTTTCCCTCTAGTTGTACTTATACCAGCCACCTATTTCGTATTTCGTATTTTGTATCCTGTATTTCATATTCCATATCTCTTATATATTGTTGTTGTTATTGTTGTTATTTTTATTACGCATTTTTTATGGTACTAATATATCAGTCTCCTATTGTTTTTTTTGAGCCGAGAGTCTCCTGGAAACAGCCTCTCTACCCTTCGGGGTAGGGGTAAGGTCTGCGTACATATTACCCTCCCCAGACCCCACTTGTGGGATTATACTGGGTCGTTGTTGTTGTTGTTGTTGTGTTAGCTTGAACTATTCGCCTAAAAATAAAATTCAAATTCTCTTAGTTTTTAATTAATTAGATTCCTTTAATTAGTTTGAGGTGTGCTGTATTAGCCAAATACATAATTTATGGCCCTCAAAAATTAGTTCAAACATCCTTTGAAAAATAGGCTTGAGGTGTGACATTTTCATTAAATAACCCATGGCCCTCATTTAATTAATAATAACTCTTTTAGAATCGAGGTGTGCCATTATTAAATTTTCTATGGCCCTCGCAAACTTTGCTAGTAATCTGAAATTTCGTAGTGGCTTTAGGCGCGCTATTTAATTTGATTTCCTTTATTTATTAAACTCGGGTGTGCATTTCATGTGACCCAATTTCAACTTTCAACAACGTTAAATAAAATGTATTGTGGACCGCTGGTGCATTTCATGTGGTGTGGTTCAAGGCGCGTTTTAAATGACGTTGAAGCTTCCTAAAATAATTAAAAGCGGTTAAATAAATTAAAATATACCATAGGCTAAAACATGTATTAAAATCAGATAATAGGCCAATTATATTAGTTTAAGCAACCGTGCTAGAACTACGAAACCCGAAAATGCCTAACATCTTCTCCCGGGTTAATAGAATTCCTTACTTAGAATTTCTGGTTCACAGACTTCAAAAGGAAAGTCGATTTTCCTCGATTTGGGATTTTAAAATAAACCGGTAACTTGGGACACCAATTAAAATATTCCAAGTGGCGACTCTAAAAATTAAATAAATAATCTCATTTCGAATAATGTCACTTTAATTGGAAAAACTTCTTATTTACCTTCGGGTGTGTAAAAAGGAGGTGTGACAGCTCTGTCGACTCTGCTGGGGATCCAAACTCAAAACTTCAGTTCAGGGTTTAAGAATTTGAGCTTAGAATAATTGTTACAGTTGGCTTGTTTTATCTGATATTTACATGTTGAGCCTAATGTGCTAAATGTCGTTTTTACCGCTTTGATATTGTTTGGATTGTATATAAATTGCTACAAAACCCTCTTCTCTTTGAGTCTTCTAAATCATCTGGGAAGTGTGCACTTCGTGTGACTTCTTTTCTATTAGAGTCTTATCCCAAATTTAGAACAAGGTTCGGACAAGTTGCAAAGCCGGTGAAGCTTCTGTATTCCCAGTACGCTGCCCCCCATCGGCTCGAGTTGTCCACTCGAGTAAGCTAGGTCTAGAACAATACACCCAGGTTTAAACCTAGTATAACAAAATCTCATGCCGGATCCTTAGTAGGAACGCTTGTTTACATCACGTGCATTTGACTTTGGAGACTCAACACAGGGGTTGGGTCTGTCTAGGACGGGTGTACCCAAAATGAAAAGACTATCCTGATGTATTCTACTTGCTACTTGTGCATTTATTTGCTTCGGATTGCATGTTGGCCGGCTTATGAATAGTGGAGAAAAGTTGCGAAAAAGAAAAATCAATTTGAGGGCTGAGAGAGATAATCACTTATTTTTGAAAAAAAAAACAATGTCTAAAAAGTACCGAAACTCTGCCGAAATTTTGGAAAAAAAAAGAAAATTTATTTTTAAATATTTAGTATTTGCTATGTCAAATCTGCCCAAACTACGCCAGTTTGATTCCCACCGGATGTGGGATACATAGGCAACCCCCATCGGGTCCAACTTCATTTTTGCAAAAATAACCCAAAAAGAACAAAAATTTTAGTGTTTTGTCAGGTGATGTCATTCTTGCCTAAAATAGCCAAATGTCCCCCAAAAGGGCGCCGGAAGGCTGTTTTTGCAAGAACAGACACCTATGATCTCTTTTCAAATTTTTGGCCGTTTAGCATACACAGCCCTAAAATCTTCTTTTCTGAAGTGTTGAAGAGCTGTATTTGCAAGGCCGGGCTTTTGTTTTGAAATGAAAAATTTTGAAAAAAAAAATTGATAACTTTTTCTTGAGTCAAAATGAATCATGCTCTTTTAACTGAATCACCCTAATAAATGTGCAGGATGAACACAAATGAAAATGAACCCTTTGCAGTTCTTGAGGAAATCCCTTTACAGCTCCATATGTGGTGGAACGACTTAGGAAAAGTCAGCAGAGGGACTGTGGTAAAAGTTTTGGGTGACCTCGTGGGACTTCTGAAAATCAAGCCGAGGTTGGATGTGATTGAGGCCTTGATACTTTTCTGGGACCCGACTCACAATGTGTTTCACTTTTCTGATTTTGAACTCACCCCCACGCTGGAGGAAATTGCGGGCTATGTCGGTCTTAGTGGGAACCTCAGAAGTCAGTACCCGGTATCGCCAAGAATAGTGTCTCCTCACAAGTTTCTAGATATGTTGAGTATTAGTCGGGAGGTTTAGGATGGGAATTTATCCGAAGGGTTTTGCACTTTCCACTTCTTGTACCAGCACTATGGCAATCCCCACGGTTTTGAAGCACCGGATACTGGTCTGACCCATGCAGGAAACAAAGATAAATGGGAGGCACGGCGGGGTTTGTCCTTTATAGTAGCATTCTTGGGTGTCATAATCTGCCCAAGAAAAGATGGCAACACAGAATTGGGTCTTGTGGGAATGGTCGTGGTCATGATTAAGAAAGCTAACGACACTCTTGTTCCAATGATCTTAGCTGAGATTTACCGAGCCTTAACCATCTGCGGATAAGGGGGAAGATTCTTCCAGGGATGTAACCTGCTACTATAACTTTAGATACAAGAACATCTTTGTCACCGTGTGGGGTATATGAACTACAACATGACTGGTCTGAATTGCATCGAAGAGTAAGGAAATCGAGTGGCGGGTGTTGAATTTACAGAAGGCATAGAGGCTTGGTTTGCGCACTTGAGTTCTTTAACTTCGGACAAAATTGAGTGGACTTTCGGATGGCTCCCTGTCACTGAAGTCATCTACATGTCAGCCGAGGTGTGCTATCTTCTCCTAATGTGTCTCCGGAGCGTTCAGCCATACGCTTCTCATAGGGTGTTTCACTAACTGGGTAGGTTCCAAACTATTCCCCATGACGAAGATCTGAGCCGACAAGTCATAGAATTGGGTCCAAAAGTTGTATTCCCAGAAGGAAAATTCATCAGATTTGGAATGAGTGCATATTTCTAGAACCAAAGAATCTGGTGCGGGATCTATCTAAAGGCGAGTTAGACCCTAATTACATGAATTGGTTTAGTAAGAGGTTTCAAATCCCTCGAGAGCCTGAAACGCCTGCTAAAAGACCCCACGTCCAGCAATTCACTGACGATTCGCAAGAGCAATAGGGGCTGGCTGGCGAAAGAGGCAAGCTATAGGGCCAAGATAAGTAAATTGGAGGGACAAATCAGGGACCTCAAATTTGACAATAGTGTACAAGCTGCTGCCAACGAAGGGGAAAAGAAGAAGCTGGCTCAAGAAAACAAAGCCCTTAGAGATCAGATCCAGAAAATGAGAATAACTACTAAGAACCAGGAAAGAAGTCGAGCAGATGAAAGGCTTATAAGTGGTCTTAGAAAGAAAGTAATCGAGTGTCAAGATGACTTGGAAAAATTTGAGGCTAGTCTAGCAAGAGCCCGAGCATAGCTGACAAAGAATGCATAAGGACGGGTGGAGTTTGTACGGTAGTTGAAAAGAAAATATGAGGGAACAGTCACAGATTTGAAGAGGAAGCTTAGCTGGAGGAAGATATGCAATAGTTGCAGAGTCAACACCATCATGACACCCAAGTGCTAGAAGCTAGGACTCAGCAAATCGGGTGTTTGCTATAAGAAAAAGGTATCATCCGGGAGAGGGTTAGAGCAATTGCTGACTACATCGTCATGAAGTGCCATGAATGTGAAGACATGACCAGAACCACTTTCTTTGCTGCAGTAATGACATTTGTTCACCAAATAATGAGTGATCTGGAGCGTCTTCAAAGGGATCTTGCATATAGGCTCGTGGCAAGACCAAATGATGTCCCACGGGCCCCAGGAGTAGAAGCACTTATGTACTCTTGATTTTCATTTATCGAGTCTGTATTTCAGTTTTTAGTTTAAAATATTGTTTGAGTATGTTTGAGTCTTTTGTAATAGAAAAGTTTATGAGTTTTATGAAAATTGAAAATTCCCAAAAAATTGTTTCCTTATTTTTCGTACTTATTTCTTGAACTACGTAATGATCTGATTCACGCGATGTCGTGATACGTAGGCAATCCTCATCGGATCCGGTCATGATTTTGTAAATAACTCAAATAAAAAGGGAATGTGGGAAGGAAAGAACCTAAAGAAAAACCAAAAAGAAAAAAAAAAGAGAAAAGAGAGCCAAAGAAAAACCAAAAGAAAAGCGAGAAGAGCAATAAAAGATAGAAAAACAGGAATAAGAGGAGAAGCATCAAAGATCCAAAGTGGAAAGAAAAGAAAATTGGGAAAACAAGCAAGAGCCGGGATGAAACATGCAACCGTTGCGAAACATGTAGAAATACCTTTAACTTTATAGGTGCATTCACATCCCAATGTGCGACTACCTATGTGTTAATTGCATCAAACTGGACGGTTTGTTGTCTACTGTTAAGTACAAGTTCTATATTAAGGTGGTTGGTTTTGTGGTAATCTGGCTTCACATCCGTACTTCACAAGGTCAAAAGGAAGTGTTGAAATGTCTTCGAAAAGTCATCTAACAACAGTTCCTATCCTGGAGGATAGCCCGATCTCGGCCATCCCAACTTCCAAGTCAGCAACTGTTGAGGAAAACAGAATTGTGCATCTCCGCATGATGGAAATATGGGACGCCTGGTCCAATGGCAGAGAACCACCGAGTGCGATACCTAGATTCCCTGAGCTACTTCCCAGGGCAAGTGGGACTTCCAACGTCCCCATAAGTTATCCAAATACCCCACTGGGATATCCTACCATCTCATCCCACTTTTCTGGAACACCTTCTGAGACTCGCCCCCAGGATTTAAAATTAGGTGCGGCCTCAAACATATTCACCGCGCTACCTTGTTCAGCTACGGCACAACCTACTATACCTGGGCCTAGCTTTGATCCATTATCCTTCACCTTTCAAGTACCATCTTTCCCACTGGAACCTATCCAGTTCACTACTAATTCCTACCCTCAACAACCCCGGTACGAGTTTACCGCAGGACAGGAGAAAACCACAAAGAACCCTGAACAAGAGGAGATTACCCGAAAAATGAGGAGTATGGATCAGAGTCTCAAAAATATACAGGGTTTGAGGGGGCAAAATAGTGTATCCTACGCTGATCTGTGTATGTTCCCACACGTGCACTTACCCTTGGGTTTCAAAACCCCGAAGTTTGAAAAGTATGACGGGCATGGGGATCCCATAGCCCACCTCAAGAGGTACTGCAACCAATTGCAGGGAGCAGGTGGAAAAGAGGAGCTTCTCATGGCTTATTTTGGAGAGAGCCTGGTCGGCACTGCTTCTAAATGGTACATGGATCAGGATATATCTCGGTGGCATATTTGGGACGACCTGGCTCGGGATTTTGTCAGGCAGTTTCAGTATAAAATCGACATAGCCCCTGATAGGAATTCGTTGTCGAATCTCAAGAAGAAGTCCTCGGAAAGCTTCCGAGAGTATGTTGTCAAATGGCACGAACAAGCGGCCAGAGTCAAGCCTTCAATGGATGAAACAAAGATGGTTAGTGTTTTTCTTCAAGCCCAAGTTGTTGATTATTTTTAGAATATGATGTGCGGGATAGGAAAACCGTTTGCCGAGGCCAAAATTGGTGAAATGGTTGAGAATGGTCTAAAAACAGGGTGCATATTGAGTCAATTTGCTATAAGGGCTACCTCCCAAGCAATTCAAGGTGGGTCTGGAGGTGTAACGAACCGAAAGAAGAAGGAAGAAGTGGCAATGACAACTTCAAGTGTAAGAAAACCCCATCCACCCAGACCTTACTTCCCTGCAAAAACCCCACAACATTCCTATCCCCATCAGGATGTGGCCTATTCTATGGTTCCTCAGCCATACGCAGTGATGAATGCCCAGCCCTACGTTAGGCCACAATAATAGTTCAACCAAAACCGAGCTCCATTTCCCAGAAATCAACCTCCTTGCCAAGCTCACTATAATCCCTAACCTCCACAAAATAACTTCCCCTACAATGCTCGTGCCCGGGAACCACCCAGGATGGCAAACTTCATGCCCATTGGTGAATCATATTCTAGCCTTTTCCCTAAACTTGTTCAGATGGGTCTGTTGCAGCCTGTACCCCAAACCAGGCAAAACCCAAAGTCGCCCTCCTACAGAGCCGGTACTCAATGTGCTTACCATTCGGGAGCGGAAGGGCATGATACAGATGACTATTGGACCCTGAAAAAGGCTGTTGAAAATATCATAGAACAAAAGCGGATAGTGCTAAAGGCCGAAGACATTCCTAATGTGACCAATAATCCATTACCGGCTCACAACAATGGACCGGTTATTGGAATGATTTACGAAGATAAGGAGTTTGATCATGCTTTGAAAGCCATAATTGCAATTACTGATGTTGAAAAGAAGCCAAAGGCTACCGCAAAACAAGACAAGGGGGAGAAGAATAGTAAACCCACCCCTCAAAATATAGAAAAAGAAGTGGAAACCAAACTGGGGCAACGCCCTCAAAAGATGACGTTCTCTATGTTCCCCGGGGTCACAGGAAAGAACAAGTGACATTGAGCCCTTCAAGAAGGTTTGAGCTAAACAAGGGATCTAAAATGTATGTGCCTAATGGGATCTATGTGGTACGGGGAATAGTAATTTCATCAAGGTTGAATGAGCCCGTAGTTATTGGCCGCGCACCGCAGAGGCCCATGACAGATCCTACTACCATCCCATGGAATTATAAAAAGGCAGTAGTAACCTACAAAGAAAAAGAAGTTCTGGGAGAAGCAAATGAAACCCGGATAAGAATACCTCAATCTAGAGGAATTAAATAATGCCACGAAGAAGCGTTTCCCCCTCAAGAAACCAGTTAGTGCCAAAGAAGCAGAAGAGTTCTTCAGGAAAATGAAAACTGCGGACTATGAGATAATTGACCAACTCCGAAAGTCTCATGCTCAGGTCTCTTTGTTGTCTCTGTTAATGAATTCAACCGAGCATTAAAAGGTGTTGATAAAAACCCTCAATGAAGCCTATGTCCCAATTGAAACCACTATTGAGCAACTGGAAAGGATGGCAAAGAGATTCTTCGCAATCAATCAGATCTCCTTCAGCAAGAATGATTTGCCCCCGGAAGGGGCCACCCACAACAAAGCCCTCCATTTGACAATTAAATGTGAGGGATACTATGTGAAAAGGGTCATGCTGGATGGCGGATCCGGAGTGGATATCTGCCCTCTCTCAACTTTGCAAAGAATGGAGATTGGGACTGAGAGAATCAGGCCCAACAATGTCTTTGTGCATGCCTTTGATGGCATTAAGAGAGACATCATAGGTGAGATTGATTTGATTCTGACTATTGGTCCGGTGGATTTTGAGGTGACCTTTCAGGTCCTAGACATGGATACTTCCTATAATTTCCTCTTAGGAAGACCTTGGATTCACGCGACAGGGGTCGTACCTTCTACTCTCCACCAGATGGTGAAGTTTGAATATGAAGGTCAGGAGATTGTAGTCCATGGAGAGGACGAGCAGTCGATTTACCAGGACCCGTCAGTCCCATGTATCGAAGCTAGGGAAGGAAGTGAACACATAGTCTATCAAGCTTTCAAGGTTGTGGTCTCAGACCAATGTGAAGAAGGAAGCCCTTGTCCTCAACCCTTTCTCTCAAATGCGTCAATTATGGTTGCCAAGGAAATGATCAGGCATGGTTATAAATCCGGAAAGGGGATCGGGACGTCATTGCAAGGAATCACAGAACCTATCACTCTGGCTGCTAGCGAGAAGTTCTTTGGTGTGGGTTTTTAAGCCACGCCAACGGATGAAACATGGGAAAATGAGAGAAAGAACAACGGTTGGGTCTTGCCTCAACCGATCCCGCATCTGTTCGAAACCTTCGTCAGGCCCAAGTACAATGAAGAGGAAGAAGATGAGGCCTTCACGGCCGAGGAAATAAAAGAAATATGTGGATCCATAAGGCAAATACTGTATGAAACCCACATGGTTCAGCTGGGAGAAGGCTCGAGCACTGCTGAGGTGTTGTATATGGGGCCCAATGCCAAGTTACAAAATTGGAAGGCTACTCCGTTCCCAGTCAGGTGGGAATCCCGGTAGTTCAGTCTTGCAACCTTTTCTACATCATGAGTTATTTAGGGTGTAACTCGGATGTTTCTTTTAGTTTATTGTCTTTAATTTCCAATGTAAACCCTGTTATCTTCAAATTTCAATAAAATGAAATCAATATTTCATCGTTCATCTCTCTTTATTCTTTCTGATTTTTGTTACTTTTTCTTATTTCTTCTTTTAGTTCTAAAAATGCGGCTTTAAATAACATGACATGGTTGTGTACTTCATGCCCAGATCTAAACACGTTGTATAATTGTGAAATAATGAATCAAGGACCGGAATATGATGAAGAGGAGGCTTTTAGGGAAATAAATTGAGAATTGGAACAATTTGAGAATAAACCTAAGCCGAAATTAAATGATATCGAGCTGGTTAATTTGGGTAGTTCTGAAGAAGTCAAACAAACCAAGATAAGCATTCACACAGATGAAAAAACCCGGGACACATTGATCCAACTTTTGTTTGAATTCAAAGATGTGTTTGCTTGGTCATACGATGACATGCCAGGAATAAGTGTCGATTTGGTAGTTCACAAGTTGCCGACCTACCCCGATTATCCTCCTGTTCAGCAAAAGCAAAGAAAGTTCAAAACTGATACCAGTGACAAGATTAAAGAAGAGGTCACAAAACAGTTGAAAGCGGGGGTGATCCGAGTGGTCTGATACACCACATGGTTGTCTAATATAGTTCCCGTACCAAAGAAAGACGGGAAAACTCGAGTGTGTGTGGATTATAAAGATCTGAACAAAGCAAGTCCCAAGGACAACTTCCCTTTGCCGAAATCCACATCCTTGTTGATAACTGCACCAAACATGAGATACAGTCTTTCGTGGATTGTTATGCAGGATATCACCAGGTGTTGATAGATGAAGAGGATGCGGAAAAGACAGTTTTCACCACACCCTAGGGCACCTACTATTACAGGGTTATGCCTTTTGGTTGAAGAACGCCAGGGCAACTTCTATGAGGGCCATGACTGCCATTTTTCATGACATGATGCACCAAGAGATAAAGGTGTATGTGGACGATGTGATCATCAAATCCAGGACCCAGGACGACCATGTTTAGGACCTGAGAAAATTCTTTGAGCGGCTGTGTAAATATGGTTTGAAGCTAAATCCGACCAAATGTGCATTTGGGGTTCCGTCTGGCAAACTTTTGGGATTTATAGCCAGTCGGAGGGGCATCGAGTTAGACCCAACAAAGATAAAGTCTATTCAATATTTGCCTCCTCCAAGAAAGAAAGAGGTTATGAGCCTACTGGGAAGGTTGAACTACAATAGCCGATTCATTGCTTAGTTGACTTCCACGTGTGAGCCCATCTTCAAGTTGTTAAAGAAAGATGTAACTATTAAATGGACGGATGAGTGTCAAGAAGCCTTTGACAAAATCAAAGAATATCCGTCGAACCCGCCAGTCTTGGTCCCACCTGAATCGAGGAGGCCTCTGTTCTTGTATCTGATAGTCTTGGAAAATTCCTTCGGCTGTGCCCTCGGGCAACACGATGTGACTGCAAAAAGAGAGAGCAGGCAATCTTCTATCTGAGTAAGAAGTTTACCAGTTATGAAGTCAAATACACTTTGTTGGAAAGAACTTGTTACGCCCTAACTTGGATCTCTCAGAAGCTTAGGCATTACTTATTGGCCTACACCACTTACCTCATTACCAGGTTGGACCCTCTGAAGTATATATTCCAGAAGTTGATGCCCACAGGGAGGTTAGCAAAATGGCAGATCCTGCTCATTGAATTTGACATAGTCTATGTCACCCGCACGGCAGTGAAAGCCTAGGCTCTAGCAGATTACTTAGTTGAAAACCCTGTTGATGATGAATACCAGCCTTTGAGCACATACTTCCCGGATGAAAAGGTAAATTCAATTGAGGTAATATCCGAAGACACCAATGCTTGGAAAATGTTCTTCGATAGAGCTGTGAACGCAAAAGGCGTTGGAATTGGGCAATCTTGATCTCACCCACTGGTCAGCGTTATCCAGCCACAGCCCGGCTTTGGTTTTTCTGAACAAACAACATTGCCGAGTATGATGCCTGCATTACGGGTATGAATATGGCAATCGACCAAGATGTGGAAGAATTATTGATCATGGGAGATTCAGACCTAATTATCCGACAAGCTCAGGGAGAGTGGGAAACTCGAGATGTCAACCTTATTCCTTATAGGAAATATGTGGATGATCTTAGTAAACGGTTCAAGTCAGTCGAGTTCAGGTACATTCCTCGTTTTTACAATGAGTTGGCCGATGCACTCGCTACTTTGGCATCAATGTTGCCATATCCAGGCAATCTCCACATTGACCCGTTGGAAATCCAAATCCGAGAAAGGTATGGTTACTGCAATACGGTTGAGGCAGAACCGGATGTTCAGCCATGGTATCATGATATCAAGAGATTTCTGAAAACTAAAGAATATCCTGATCTAGCCAGTGGAGGCCAAAAAAGAACTATTAGATGACTTGCAAGCGGTTTCTTCTTGAGCGGCGAGGTCTTGTACAAAAGGACTCCAGATCTCAACTTGTTAAGATGTGTTGACGTCGAAGAGGCCGGAAGAATCATGTATGAAGTGCACGCAGGAGTGTGTGGACCCCACATGAATGGGTATGTTTTGACAAAGAAGATATTTCGAGCAGGCTATTATTGGATGACTATGGAAAAGGATTGCTTCAGTTTTGTCCGGAAATGTCATCAGTGTCAGGTGCACGGTGATCTGATCCATGCACCACCTACAGAACTACATCCTATGTCAGCACCTTGGCCATTTGTTGCCTGGGGTATGGATGCCATTGGATCGATCGAGCCAAAAGCTTCAAATGGACATAGGTTCATATTGGTCGCCATCGACTACTTCACAAAGTGGGTTGAAGCAATTACTCTCAAATCTATCACTAAGAAAGCGGTGGTAGACTTCGTGCACTCCAATATCATCTGTCGTTTTGGTATTCCTGCAACTATCATTACGGATAATGTTGTAAACTTGAATAGTCATTTGATGAGGGAGATATGCGAACAATTCAAGATAACGCATCAGAACTCTACCCTTTATTGGCCTAAAGCTAATGGTGTTGTTGAGGTAGCAAACAAGAACATCAAAAAGATTTTGAGAAAGATGATCCAAAGTTCCAAGCAATGGCATGAAAAGTTGTCGTTTGCATTATTGGGATACCGCACTACTGTGCGCACATCAATCGGAACAACCCTATATCTTTTGGTTTATGGCACAGAAGTCGTGATACCCACAAAAGTTGAAATCCCTTCTCTTCGAATTATTGTTGAAGCTGAAATTGAGGATAGTGAGTGGGTTAAAACCCATCTAGAACAGTTAACCCTAATTGATGAAAAGCAAATGGCTGCAGTCTGCCACGGGCAGTTGTATCAACAAAGAATAGCCCGTTCCTACAACAAGAAGGTGCAACCTAGGAACTTTGAAGTGGGGCAACTCGTTTTGAGGCGTATTCTCCCCCATCATCAGGAAGAAAAGGATAAGTTCGCTCCTAACTGGAAGGGCCCATACATTAGCAGAAAATAGTTGCCAAAAGGGGCGTTGTACCTGGGAGACATCGAAGGAAATGACCCTAAAATATCTGTAAATGCACACGCAGTCAAAAGGTATTATGTCTAGTCTTTCTGCAGCAACAACATTATCCGTTTGGGATGACGAAGGCTTTCATTCTCGCTACCCCAAACACTCAATCCTTTGCTAACCCTTTGAGTCGGTTACCTTTCTTTCATTATCCTCTTTGGAACCTGAAGACGTTTGTAAAAAAAATCATCATCAAAACAAAAGAGAAGGAAAAAATAAAAAAACAACAAAACAACAAAACAAAATATTTTCCTGAACTACGTTCGACTTGATTCCAAAAGGATACGTAGGCAGCCTCTCTCTGGGGTTTAGTCATACCAAAACAAAAATACAATTTCCCCTAGAAGTGAAACTGGGGCAGATGTTATAATGGTTCGGCGGTGATCCCGCCTGAATAGTTCCAAAGTTGTAATTTGATCCAAATTCTTTTTACCCAAGCCTTGTTCAAGTCCTTCCAATCAATCGGTGAAAGGTTTTCAAAATCGGAGAATGCAGTTGTTAGATCCGATGCAATCAAGATGAGAGAAATAAAATGAGAGAATCTTATTGGTGAAAACCCACGGGCACCGTAAGGCGATAGTGAGCAGAGAATTGAAATGAGAGAGTCTTGTTAGTGAAAACTCATAAAGAGCACTATAAGGCGACGGTGAGAAGAGAAATGAGAGAGGTCAATTGGCGAAAACCCGCAAAGGGTGCCGTTGATCGAAAAGGAGAAATCCCTCACCACCGTTGGCACTGAAAGAGTCCTGGCAAGGTTTCTCAGTTTTAAAACACGGGTCATAATGAGTTTATGAGAAGTTGGATAGTTGTGCAGATCAGGTATCTAGTCCAAGAAGCATGTCATGTCTATTGAAGTTTGCAGACACTCCAGATAAGTCCTTCTTCCTCCCCGAAAGGGACACTTCTCTTTCAATTCACTTTCTTGTCCTTTGTTTACTTTTCTTTGAATCTCTTTCAATCTAACGTTGTTCCGAAACTAATACAAAGAAAAGGTGGCAAGATTAGTTTTACAAGGTTCTGCTTAACAAAAGCCAAATCCAAAGAAAAGCACCCAGCCTCAGCGGGTGCATCAAGTCGATCCCGACTGACCATGATGGTCGATGCTCGGAAGTTGAAATTATTGAAAATGAAAGGCAAAATACATAAGTTGCCACCTGACCTATGGCCTAAATCCTTGTTACACACTTTCTAGGAACGAATATTACTTTACACACCCAAACTTTCCAAAGTGTATCTAAGACACACCACTTTTTTCTTAACCAGTTTTTCAGAATATGTGTAATATCATGTACCAATAAAGTCATGACACATGTCCTAACTCAAGGAACAAAAAATTAAAATACTAAATTTACACTACAATTGATATATTTAAAAGAAAAAACGGAAAACAACCCCCTCCCCCTCCCCTACGTCTCTCATCTTCTTTAAACTCACACACCAAGCCTCCTCTAAACTCCATGGAAATACCCACCAAGCCTCCTCTAAACTCCCACAGCCATGGAAATACCCACCAGAAAAAAAAATATTCAAATGAATCAAGTGTTGGCCATGGCAACCACCACTATCGCCATGGCCAATATTCACATAGATCTATCACATGGTGCTTTAAGTATTGGCCATGGTAGCCACCACTATCGTCATTAATTTTTAGAGCAAAACCTACACTATAAACCCTTTCTTCACACCCATTCAAAAAAAAAAATTTTTGAAGTCAGAAAAAATCAGCAGATCTAAAAACAAAATTATGAAAAAAATGGAGAAATCAGTCACTGATTTAATTAGCAGATCTAAAAATATTTAAACTTGAAGGAGATGACTAATTAATTTGAAACTTGTACCTAGCTCTAAAACTATTTTTGTGTTTCAGAGTTTAATTAATGAAGATGACAAAGTAGGTGTCCAGGGGAAGAAGAAAATGGGGGGGGGGGAGACCAAATTATTTGGAGATGAAATAACTAAAAATAGAAAAGAAAAAAATAACAAAGGCTAGGGACATGTGGCATTTAGATAATGGTTTAGACCCGAAAGTTTTACATTCACTCGCCTCTTTTTTGTATAAAACACGCGCGTGTCAGCTGCCAAAAGTGGTGTGTCTTAGATATACTTTGGAAAGGTTGGGTGTGTAAAGTAATATTCGTCCCTAGAAAGTATGTAACAGGGATTTGGGCCATAGGTCAGGTGACAACTTATGTATTTTGCCAAAATGAAAGAATCCCAAAGTCAAGTGCCCATAAAGGCAGAATAAGATGAAAAGGACAAAGTCCCACACGAGCGAACCTCATGTGCAATTTTGGAAGTCGAGGTCCTCGGTTTTTGAAGAGAGATCGATCTCCAGAAAGCCAGCAAGCAGCAAAGGTTCTCATCAAAAGAGTTGGGCCGAGATTAAGGGATCACAACAATCAAGGCCACAAAACCAACCATCGTTTCAAACTAACAATTGTTCTTTATTTGAAAACCTAAAACAGGTGCAATCCAAAGCAACCTTGCAAGAAGCAGGTGCAACCAAAAAAAAATGCGCAAGTGCTAGGAACAGCTTTGCAGCAACAATCCATAAAAGGGAAGTCCCCTTTTCAAAATTCTTTCCTGCATTCATTCATTCTATCAAAATAAAAATTAATAATAAGAAGAAAAATTCAAAAAAAATGGTACCATAGGACCCCCGATCTCTATTTTTACGTTTTTCCAACATAGGGTCTCCACTCCCTAGTTGAGATTTTAGACATAGGGTCTCCTCTCCCTAGTCGCCTTTTGCCAACATAGAGTCTCCACTCCCTAGTTGAGATTATTTTAGACATAGGATCTCCACTCCCTAGTCGCCTTTTGCCAACATAGGGTCTCCACTCCTAGTTGAGATTATTTTAGACATAGGGTCTCCACTCCCTAGTCGCCTTTTGCCAACATAGGGTCTCCACTCCCTTGTTGATTTTTAGTATAGATATAGGGCTCCACTCCCTAATCTCTTTCCCAATGATACATAATCCTGATATTTATTGCTTCCAATGAAGAAATAGTTTAGATTGTTGTTACAAATAACTCACGAAATTTTCCTAGTGAAAACTAGGGCAGAAAAATTTCGTTCGTTTGCTTGTTTTGGTGTCTGAGCAGGTTTTACCTCGAGGCACAGGGTTCGAGATGACCAAAAGAATGAGTCTCAATCCAGAATAAAGAAAAAAAGAAAAAGAGCAAAAAGAAGTGAACTCAAAGTGTTGTAGCGGAGAAAGATGCGGACTGCTCAAGATATGATTGAAGTCACAAGCTTCGCATGTCCCGCCTTGATCCAAAGCTGAAGAATGAACTGGAGGCTACAACTGACGAGCATCAAGATTCAGATCGGAGTCTACAACAAGAACCATCTAAGACTCAAGATCAAGCTTCAAAAGATTTATAGATAAGAATCTTATAACTCGTAGTGGATAGGCTTAGTTAGTTTAGTTTTTATTTTTCATTTTGGTGTAATAAGGAGTTCAACAAGCAATAGTAGTAGTGAAGTCACAGGCTCACAACTTCCTGGTAGTCCCAGCTACCAAAACTTCCAGAACTACACTGGCCTGATTCCTTTATAGCCAAGGATATGTAAGCAACTTCTGAAGCAAGGTTCGGTTAGGCTCTTTTGAAAACTTTTCTCATGGAGTTTCAAATGGGCAAAAATCCCTCGTAATTGCTCATTTTATCTTTGCCTAAAAACCCTTCGTGTCTCCGAGCAAAGAGGGGCAACTGTGAGTACGTGATTTTTGTCCCACATGAATTACTCCTACAGAATTCCAGAGAATTAGATTTTTTCTTTTAATTGTTTGTCATTTTAGGAATTATTGTAGAATTGTCTTAATTATTTGCATTTTTCTGTGCATATTTAATTTTATGAAAACACAAAAATACTTGGCATTTGCATTTAGGATTTAATTTTATATTTTTTTAGATTAATTAATAAATTAGTTATTTTACAAAATAAAAAATCACAAAAAATAACTCACTTTGCATTTTACCTTTTTAGTTTTGAATTTTATGGTTTTTCTCTTAATTTAGGAGTTATTTAATTTTTGTAAATGCTATGAATAGTAATTAGTTTAATTTGGTAATTAATTTGGTTTTAAGAGTTAATTTAGGTTTTAATTTTAATTTGAAAAGAAAAGGAAATTTGAAATTGAAAAAGAAAAGAAAAGAAAATGAAGGAAGGCTGATTTTTGGGCTATTAAATTTCCCCATGACCCAATCCAATTTCCCCCAAGAGACCCGTTCAATCCATCCCATACTCGGTCTGCCCGTTTAAATTAACCAAACGACGCCGTTTGGAGTTCGACCACTTAACCTCGATCATAGCCTTCCGTCCCATCTCATCCAACAGCCACAACATCAATGTTGCAGTAGAGTTTAACCACTGCGTTCATGATGGATTTAAGAGATTCCTCTACGCATAAGACAATAGAATATATCGAACCATGAATGAAAAAAGGCAAGAATAAAAACATATGACAAGTAATTTTATAATTGAGGGAGTTGTGGTTCTACTACGGGTCGTTACTTATAATTTTATCCTAATATCTAACTTATAGCAAATCATACTAACTAAGATTAAGAAAGAATTAAAATAATTTTTTTAGCAAAAAAATAGTACTTGAATATGAAAATGTTAGGAACAAAGAATCTCAAATGATGTACGACTTTAAATCATTTACTACTACTTAGATAGATGAATGAAACATCATCAGTCGTAATCTCTGCCCTCGAACCTCCTTTTATCCTCATCCAGACAACTTCCCCTTACTCATTTCTAGGCCGAAGATTGACTTCAAGTGTATTGACTTCAAGGATCTTGGTTTTACTCATTTCTAGGCCGAAGATGACATCTATTAGACGTTGATTAGTGAGTTAGCTGTATGATTCAACCTGCATCGCAAACAAGTGGACCATGGCTTGACCCTCTGTTGGGATCCACCTTGTTGTTCAATGCCATCTTAGGTGTGCCAAGACCAAGGAATTTATATATCAATTTTGTGGGAGCCCGAGCTAGCTTGTGAGTTGATTGAGCTGCCTCTGGTGTTGTCTCTAGGGAAGTAAGTTGAAGATGAGAATAAAAGTTGTGTATCACTGCATTATCTTTGTCTATGAGTGTACATGCAAATCTTGATTTGACTAGTTGTGGCCTTCATTCTCATTTTTATTCTTCATGTTCTCTATATATAATGAAAGCTCTCAAGTCTCATTTTTTTCCTTTTTCGTGATTCAGAGTGTTGTGGCCTTGTTGGTAATGACACAACTATAACATGTCGTTGGCAGATAACAATGGCCAAAAGCAGTGATGATTATATCTTGTCGAAGTTGACTTGACCACATATGATTTTTCTTGGCGGTAATATCGACATCAATAAGAGCTGTGGTGATTGTGTTTATGCTCGAAGGTATACCATAACATGCAAAGGTAGCCTAAGAGGTACATTAACGTCACCATAAATAGTAATTCCATGATTCGAGATATAAAGTGAAAAAAAAAAGATGTTTGATTAGAGGTTTGAATAATATGACCTTCTAATTTTTTTTGTTTTCATATTAAAAGGAGAAATACGAATGGAAGGTGTTAAACTTTTTATCATCTTGGTCGAGCTATTTTTTTTACCAGACCTGCCCTATCATATTGTTGTCGTAATAGAGTTTAAATACCGATTCCAGAATAGATTTGTGTGGTTCCTATACACCTAAGGTGCCAGAATATATCAACCATGAATAAAGGAAAAAACGCATATTAATAAGTGCTTGCAAGGCCAAACGAGCTCAGATTTTACTATAAGTCATTCCTTGCAACGTCCTAGCATCTACCTTCGAGTTGACACTTACTCTAAATTAAGTTATGATAATCTTATAGCAACGCATATTTTTCCGTTCCAATTTCTTGGAGGTCATCAAAGGAACCTTATAACAACACATACTAGTTAAGAAAATGACAAAAATTAAGTTTTGGGCATAAATATGGACCTAAAGGTGAAAAAAGAAACATAGAGAAACTCAAATGATGTACGACCTTAGATCATTTGTTCATTACTACTAGGATGGATGAATGAAATTCCATCAACCACAATCTCTACCTTCAGGCCTTTTTTTGTCCTCATCTAAACACCTTCCCCCACTCTCGCAACCTCCAAAACCAAAACTCCCCACAACAGGTGTGTATTGACTTCAATTTTAAATAAAGACAGACTATGTACAAACTACACTTGTAACTCTTATTGGAGGGAAGAGGAAAAAAAAATACGGAGCAGTGAATTAATTCCACCACCATCCCCTTTCCCTTCTCTCTCTCTCTCTCTCCTTAGCTTGAAGAACAAGAGTTTGAGTTTAGTACTAGCAACTCAAGAACTGTACAAATTTAACCGAATCTTCCTTCTTCTCCCCACCCCAACCCAAACCCCCTTTTTCTACCCACCCCTTTTCCTCATATCCCCAAATTCTCTTAAAAATTGAGTCTTTTTTTGTTCTCTCCCTTCCATGATACTTCACCATGTCCAAAATGAAGCATTTACTCCGTAAACTTCATATCGGCGGTGGTGTAGCCGATCAGCATCCCCACCACCCTCCTCATCACACCCCTCCTCCTCCACCTCATCAGTCTCCTCCGCCTTTGCTTGATCCGAATCAGCAAACAACGAACCGGTTTGAGCAATCTGGGTCAACTTCATCTGTGTCCCCGACACAATCTGGGTCAACTTCATCCGCATTGGCTAGAGCCGCGGCTGAGTCGAATTCGGGTTCGGTTTCAGATTCTGCTGACTTTAATTACTTTGAGGAGGAGTTTCAGGTTCAATTGGCTTTGGCGATCAGTGTTTCTGACCCGAATTCTCGTGAAGATCCAGAAACGGCCCAGATCAAAGCTGCACAAGAGATTAGCTTGGGCTGTTCCCCTTTGGAAAATCCTGTTGAGTTCCTTTCACTTCGTTATTGGGTATGAATCAATCATCCTTTTGGTTTTCCTTATTGCTTTTGCAAATTCTCAATTTAGGTTTAATTTCAACATTTTTGCTTATGGATGGAAAAAATACTGAAACTCTGCTTCTTCCTAATTGGCCACATAAATTATCTAAAATTAGACTGCCTGACCTTTTTTGTTATTATTTAGGGGATAAGGTAAGGGGATAGTGAGAATCAAATCACACCTATTGAACGAAAGACCCCACCGATACTACTCGGCTATACGCGTCTTTCATAATTGGGCTGCTTGAACTTGTGCTTCTAGATAGCATCTAAATCATAGGCCTCTGGTAATAGGATCAAGCTATAAATCCCAGAAATTTGAACTTGACAGCCAATTAAATTATCTTAAAATTGGAAATTAGGCTTTATATTTGAAGCTCTATTCATTTCATTGTAAGTGCTCTAGCTACACAGACCTCATCTCCACCTTACCCATGTTCCTTGTGTTTGCTTAGATGTATGATGTAAGCATCAATCCCACCGACCCCGGGGAATGCATCTTGAATGGATTTTAACCTACATTCTTGTAGCAACATCTAATTTTTGTTTTGTGTACGTGTCTTGTCCTAAAAACCTTTTAATTCAATCTATTTCCCTTTAATATCGCCTCGTATAAAATCTTTTAGTATCCCCTATAAGAAGACAATGAGTGTAGGTTCCAACTATGAACTATGGGGTTGATCTAGTTGCTATTAATCACTTTCCTCCAAAGCCTTTAGGCTAACTAGCTATTTCAAGTAACTAGATAGTAGATTCCACAAAAGTCAGATATCCCTTTTAATGCATCAATCGACTGGGATCTTGTTACATTTAAGTTGTAGATTACCTCATTATAAATGCTCTATCTTGTAATCGTTGTCGTGTTAATTGAAGCGTTATCCATCCACCTACATTTTGTATTTTATTGAGCCATTAATGAGAACCCCCACCCATGCACGACTCTTAATTTTTTGGTTGGATTCAAATACTTTTTTGATAAAGTATCCTTTAATTGTGAATTCTGCAATAAAGCAACAAAAGTAGTTTCTAGCTATTTGACTATCACTGGTGGTGTTTTATTAACCCGATTTGAAACTTACAATTGCATGTATTACATTCCACTAAAAATGCTTTACAAGTTTTAAGTGAAAACAACTTGATTCATAACTAAAATTAAAAATAGCCAGCCTAACAAAATAACATGTCTTTAAAGTAAATTAGTATGTTAATGTTTTTAAAAGATTGTTTGAAAATATACAGATGCTAAAAGCTTATAAGTATGTCAGATATTAAGAAGTGAACAAAACTTAACATTTTGGTTCCGAGTTTCCTTTTGTACATAGAAGGAGATAGCTACACTTTACATTCAAAAGTAACGTGCAGCCAATGCTTCTTAATGTTTCAGCTCCGAAATTAGATCATTTGAGTACTCATAAATATGAACCTGTAGAGGTTATTTCAGATTTAGTATAGTCAAACAGCCCCTTGTAACAATTAAAAATATACTGATAAAAAAACAATTAACAATATAAGCTTGGAGGTCAATTTAAATTACATTCTTCATCTTTCGTGACAACACAATCATTTCATGGAACTAAATAGATGCTTTATGAACCATTTTAATTAGGCGTTATCTAGAATGTAGAATTTATTAGGTATTTATGTTTAGCGACGCCTAGTATCTTCATGTGGGTTTGACTTAGTTTATCCTTTTGATAACTGAAAAATATCCCTTGGCCAGTGGCACACATTTTGAAACTCGGTGGATAATGGCTCACCTCTCTACCCTTCTCCACTTAAATATTAGGCTTTTATTTGTGAAATTGTGGCATAGTTCAAGCTCGTGATGTGCGCCTAACCTACATCACATGATTTATTCTTTTTTTTTTTTTTTTGATTTGCACCGGGTGTCCGAGTCTCTAAGAGCCTCCCGACTAATCCCGGGGGTGCACTCACATGATTTATTCTTACGACAAAAGCCTAGGGGCATGTGGTTTTGACTTAGTTATGTTAAACATATGACATTCTCTACCTTAGTCTTTTTGGCTAGAACTATTAGGAGCAGTGAATTTTGTAAAGTAGGTTCAAATGATTCAATTTGATTGAAATTCAAATTTTTGAACATTAAAAACATATTACCCAAGCCTAAGGTTGGTTTACTCACTATTTCGGATTGATTTAGGCAATAATAATCTAAAATAATCTCAAAGATCTTCAATCAAATCCTTGGGACTCCAATTTGTAATCTACATAGGTACAAGTATTGGGTATTGGTGCATGTCGATGTACTTGATCCTCCTCTCTGAAGTGTATGGTACATGGATATGGTAAACGTTGGTGCTTGCAGGTTGAATCATCACAAGTAAGCACTAGAAGATTGATATAAACATTTCTATGTATAACCTTTTGCATAGTTGGTCTTATGCTTCTAGGAGTTCCTTAGGTACTATTTTTGAGTTTTCAAGATTAATAAGTGCAATACCACATTTAAATCATGGGATAGCGCTACTAATATAGTGGATGAACTTTGGAGTCTTCTTAGTTGCTATAATTGCTTTCGTCCAAAGCCTTTAGGCTAAATTGGCCATTTCAAATGGCTACCCTCTAAAAAGTGAGATGTTCCTTTTAATGCATCAATCAATTGGGATCTGGTTACTTTTAAGTTTTAGATTCCCTCATTAAAAATGCTCTACCTTGTAAACTTAAAACTTATTGGCCAAAGAATTAGTTTGCGGAAAATCTAGCTATAAACTTAATTTAGTTCTGAAGTTGTGTTATATTACTTTTGGCTATGAACTCATATCACTTAAATCACTTATATCATCTTCGCCATGCACTAGTCCTTCTACTTTGGCATCAACCCACCTGTAGGACAACCTGCTCCTCTACACCAAAAGAACAAAAAGAATAAAAAGAAAAATGGTAGGGGTGTGCAAATGTTGAAACCTATGCTCTTGTTGAGATGTCTAATTTTGTGTGTCTGCATGGTTTGTTAAATGGGAGCTTATTTTGGTCTATTTTTAATTGAAACTAGTATTCATACCCGCGCGTTGCACGGAGAATAGTAAATACAATTTTTATGAGAAAATATTACTTGAAAAATACGATACACACAAAGAAGCATGTAAATGATATTATTTTATGGACGTGTAAATGCACTTGATATCCATACATTTAAGTCTATCTAAATTCTACTATTTTTTCTTGAATTACAATTTTATTATTTAAGTACTTGAAGAAACTGAAAAAAATCAAGATAAAGTTTGCATTTAAAATGTTTAAAAATAGTTATCATCTTTTTGCTTTCTTCAATGAACTAGTAGATAATATTATTATATAAACCCATTGACTGATAAATGTTGGTGTAAAAATACGAAAACAGATCAGTAATAATATAATTAATAGGTTGAAAAGTTGCTTCTTTTGATAGATTTATATCCCTTGGAGAACACTTTGGCCGACCAAAAAACCTTGCTATGGTGAACAATTCCATTTTTATATTGTTCGTACCGATTGTCACCGGTTGCGAGAATGCTGAAATTTGCTGGCGTATTTCGGATCATAGAATAATAGGTTTTTAGTTAAGAGGACATTGGTGATGGAGTCAAGGGAAATAAATATATTTTTTTAAAAGACGTGGGTTTTGGGGTTAGATGTTTTCTAGGGATAAGGTTAATTACTTATCTTTTGAAATTTAAATGTTAATTAACTTTTTAGGCATTTTGCCGCTTGAATAGTTTTTGCAGATTTTTGTGTTGATAGTTACAAAATTACATCCAACTTCCACATAACTTAGCAACAAAAATCATAAAAAGAACTTTCACGTCTAGTATAATTAGAAATGCTGCATTTCACAACTATATTAGCAAAATTAACCGCACTAATTCTAAACTAACTAATTTTATTATATTATTTATTTATCTTATCCTAATATCACCAATTGTCTTGAGCAATGCCAAGTGACTTATTATTAGGCTGTCACTTGGCTTAATGTGGATACTTGAAAGAAGAAACCGCATAAATAATTATTTGCATAGGAGAACAGGAATAAGAATCAATCATGGAGGTAGGATAGAATTGTTGTTCCAAGCCCGCATTTTGGAAGATATCAATCGTGAGGTTGAATTTTCTGGTGATTTGTTTTTTCCGTCCTCTTGTTTCTGTGTAAAAAATGTTAAGTATATAAATACATTACAAACTGCAACACAAAAAACGTGGGAAAAAATATTATATTTCTTTTTGCATTGGAAGGTTTAATAAATAAATCAAAAAACTGCCAAACAAATGTGGGAGGAAGTATTAATTTTTCTTAAATGTGGAAGGAAGTATTAATTTTTTAGAATTGGCAGGTTTAATTTTTTATTTTAATTTTCTATCTTCTATTTTAAAATAATTTTGAAACTTTTGTTGGAGTTTTGTCCTAAAAATTTAAACTTGATATGTTATAGTGATGACACTTAACACAAAATTTTTCGAAATAGTATCAAATCTTTTTGTACAATTCAAAAATCTTCAATTGTCTAAATTTATCAGTAAATTTTTTGAGTGATTACATTATTTTTTCAATCAATTCAAATTATAAATATTCAAATATTATAATTATTTTCTCTTTCTGTACATTTTTCCTACTGCTATAGGATTAGTTTTCCCATTTAGTATTTTACTTATAATTAAAATACCCTTATTTATTTTTTATTAAGTTGTAATTTTGAATTCATCAAAAGTATAAAGAGAGAAACATTTTACTCCATTATTTTGTTCAAAAGTCTAAATAGAGAAGCCTTCTATTATTCATATTCTTCAATTTGTCTTAATTTATAAATAATACTTTGTATATTATAATTTCCTACTGCTATAGGATTAGTTTTCCCATTTAGTATTTTACTTATAATTAAAATACCCTTATTTATTTTTTATTAAGTTGTAATTTTGAATTCATCAAAAGTATAAAGAGAGAAACATTTTACTCCATTATTTTGTTCAAAAGTCTAAATAGAGAAGCCTTCTATTATTCATATTCTTCAATTTGTCTTAATTTATAAATAATACTTTGTATATTATTTACATCTTGGTTTTTTTATGGGTGCTTAACATTTTTTCATGAATAATTGTAAAATTTATCAAGTGGCTTTGTAGTATCTTGACACTTAGCTTAATCTTATGAATACGTATTTTTTTTGTCCTAAAATTGCCAAATGACTTTTTACTATGCTGCCACTTGGCTTAATATGGTGTCTTTGTCTCTCTTTTTAATATATATATATAGATTACATATTCCTCTCATTATTTAACTTAGGTAAACACAACTTCAATTGACTCTATTTTGTCAGAAGTGATAAATCCTTCTAATACAATGATGACAACAATTATGCATATATCTCAAGCTAGTTGGGCTATTAGTGATATTACTAATACCTAAGTTTAGATTATAGTACATTTTTTTTTGAGAAAGGTAACAGTGTTTTATAAATCTCCAGCACAAAGACTGTGCTAGGAACGATATTTACGATTCAAAAAGCAAAAGTAATCCTTAATCTTTTTACAAGGATTCAATAATGTCTAATAAAAATTCTGCCTCTTCCATGATTTATTCTTTACAACAAAAATAAAAAAGAACAGACAACTCATCGTGATTTTCTGATTTGGGCTGCTACAGTGTTATCAAAGGCGCAAAGCGCAAAAAACCTCTAAGGACTGTTGGGGCTTTAAACGCAAAGCGCAAATAAAGTGTGGGCTTTAATGAAGAAAGGCGCAAACGGAGAAAAACTACAGATATGTATGTGTAGTCTAAGACTAATATCTATAAGCTTGAATACTAAATATACGGACAAAAAAATTAAAGAAAATTTACGATAAAGTGAAATATCAATTATTTAGTGTCGCCTCTTTCGAATTACGCTCATTGGCAAGGAAAAGTATGTTTTAGAGCCTTGATGACAACACTGAAGCGCCCGCTAAGCGAGGCGAAGCGTTCAACATGTTTTGAGCCTCACTTCAGGGCTTAAACGCGCCTTTGATAACACTGGGCTGCTAATTCCTTCAAAACATCTTGAGTTTCTTTCCCTCCAAATTGTCCACCAAATATTTGCAGGTAATATTCTCCATCATCTCATCTACTTCATAGTTCCTCCCATTTGTATAAATTAGCATTGTCAGAGGTTCCTTGAGATGCCCTTACGCCTTCATTTAGAAGGCACTTCATTGAAGGCTTCACTATGTTTAGGCGTCTGCCTAAACATAACCAATCAACATTCGTGGAATGCAATCCTATCTAATCTCACGTTAATTTTGTTCTTACATGTTGGCTAAGCTTCCGGTGCATATATATTTTCTTACTTCTACTTATCGTAAACTCTTACTCTAGAGTGTTTCACCAAGACTTAAAGGTAAATACTATAAAGTAGTTGTTAGACCGACTATGTTGTATGAGGAGGAGTGTTGACCAGTCAAGAATTCTCATGTCCAGAAACTGAAAGTAGCTAAAATGAGGATGCTGAGATGGATGTGTGGATACACTAGGAGATAGGATTAAGAATGAGGATATGCGGGATAAGGTGAGAGTCGCCTCTGTGGTGGACAAGATGGGGGAAGTTACACTGAGATGGTTCGGGCATGTGAAGAGAAGATGCATAGATTCCCCAGAGTGTGAGAGGTTGACTATGGTGGGTCAAACGACAAGTAAAGGTAGGCCAAAGAAGTATTGGGGAGGGTGAAAGACAGGGCATGCCAAATCTTCAGCTTACCGAGGACATGATCCTTGATAGGAGGGTATGGAGGTCGGGAATTTTGATAGAGAGTTAGTAGGTAGTCGAGCGTATTTTTCTCATACCAGTAGTATTAGTAATTTTCTTGTATTTCCTTATTCTTAGATTTCTATTACTACTTGTTGCTTCTTTTGCTTCATTATCTTATTATTTTGCTATTGTTCCTGCTTTTTTTTTTCGTGGTTTCCCTACTATTGTATTTCTTTTTCAACACTATTTATTTTTTTCCTTGATCCGAGGAGCTATCGGAAACCACCTCTATATCTTCACGAGGTAGGGGTAAGGTCTGCGTACACACTACCCTCCCTAAACCCCTTTTGTGGAATTACACTGGGTTTGTTGTTGTACTTTTACTTATCCTAAACTCTTACTCTAGATTGTTTCCCCAGAGTTCAAGCCTTTGATTGACTCCCTTGTTAGTTCCATCAATTAACACGTTATTGTTTGCAACAACAAAACAACTATGCTTAGTCCAAAACAAGTTGGAGACGGCTGTATGTATTCTCACTGATCATATTCAACACAATACTGTATGCAAATAGTAAAAATGATGGAATCATATTGTACTATTGGTTAGTTCATCCATAACTAGAGTAAACAAGTGTGAGTTCAAAATAGATTCTTGGTTTAAACCAACGGTTATGGGGAACTCCGAACTCACATATATCCGCTTTGCTACTTCTAGCGCTCATGACAACCCGTTTGCATAAAACCTTTATGATATTTATGTACTTAACATGAAATTATGTCTTCTTTAGTACCCGTTAGAGGACTTTTTCCGACACTTTATCATACTTTTCTTTTGGGTCAATTAATAACATTTGGAGATTCTACTTACTCTCCCTGTGAGTTACCATACTTCTTAGTGAAAATATAGCCTATGTTATAATCTATTGAGCATAAATCCAAACTTGTTCGGTGTCACCCTTGTATAGTCTTTAAAGTCTACATTTTCTCACTCTTTCCCCAGATTTATTATGTTGTAGACACAATTAAGTAATTAAAAGCGAGTTCTCTCTTAACATTTTAAAGTTTTAGATGAGATAGTCACACTCTTCAACATGATATTTGAGCCAAACTCATCCCTGTAGTTGTGTTTCCCACTGCTGGGCTCCCGTTTTCAATTATTCTTGCTCCAGATGTCTGATCTTGAGCGTGTGAAGGGGTGTTAAAGTGTTCCATATTGGGTAAGGAAATGAGTTGTTTGTCTCTTTATATATGATCTTGAACAATCCTCACCTCATGAGTTAACTTTTATGGTTGAGTTAGGTGAAGGTTCATTTCTTTAAATTTTTAGATGAGATGATAACAGAATTCTACATGGTTTCATAGACAGATTTTGAGTTCAAGTCTTACCTCCACTCATTATCTAACAAAATGTTCAGGCACCTAGACCAACAAAAAGAGTTAGGTTTGTATGTAAGAGAGTGTGTTGAAGACATAATTAAGTAATTAAAGTGAGCTCTCTGACAAACTTTTTGATGAGATGATCATACATCTCGACACATTGTATAATCATTCTCATTGACGCTAGCATTTAATTAGCCGACCAGCCTAAAAGGCATAGCAAAGCCTAAGGCAAGCACAAGAGGTTGTTTTTGAACACAAATCCACTTAGTTTGTCATAGAGGTGATTGAACAGGGTTCTTGCTTTATAATATTGCCATTTTTCTCTAGCCAAATGCACCACCAATAGCCAATACCCCAGTTCCATTAAGCCTTTCTTACCGTGACCATAATAAACTTATGCAGCAAGGAGCGGGCCAATTATCCACTGAGTTTCAAACTGTGCGCTGGTTTGGCCCTCGAGATTTCTCGATTGTTAAAAAAAATTCACTTATGAAGCGTGAAGAGTTCAAGGAGTTCAGATACGATGTCTGAAAACTCAGGAGACATGTATTAAGCGCTTCTGTTTGTTTCCAGTTTAGCTTTTTTCATTGCTTACAAGACGGCATGCATGTCTTTGTTGTGTAAAGAAATGTAGATGTTTTACCACAATCGGAAACATGGTGTTCATGGAGTTGGGTCTAACTGGGAAAAGAAAGATTAAAAAGATCAGGGACATAATATTTTTTTGATAAGGTAAATTGTATTAATCAAAAGGGAGAGAACTCCCGTATACAAGAAGTATACTAAAAAGTAGTGAATTTACATCAGAACATGATTCTCTACAAAAGACGCCCAATCTTCTATACAAATAGGGGCTATATGAGTGCACCAAAAAGTGATCAAAGATAAAAGACTATTCTTAAGATGTGAAAAAGGAGACTCAATCCCCTCAAAAGCTCTCCTATTTCTCTCCCCCAAAACTATCCACATGAGAGCTAACGGGGCGAACTTCTACGCTTTTTGCTTTCTTCTTCTACGGAAACCGGCCCAGCTATATAGCATTTCCTTTACAGTGCTTGGCATCACCAATTGAACACCAAAAAGATTCAGGATCGCCCTCCACAAAGCCGAAGACACAGGGCAATGCAACAAAAGATGATCAACTTCTTCCCCCGAGCTTTTACACATATAGCACCAACTAACAAGTGTAATTCCCCTCTTTCGCAGATTCTCAGCCGTCAAAATCACTCCCCTCACTGCTACCCATGCAAAAAAGCACACCTTCGTGGGCGCCTTAGGAATCCAAATCGAGGAGTATGGAAAAGAGGCCTCCTCTCTCACCAACATACTCTGGTAAAAGGACTTTACGGTGAACAAACCATCGCCACGCAAACCCCATCTCCAAGAATCACAAGATGGCTGAGGCATGTCTTGCCCATATAATAGTGTCAATAAATCTTGGAGCTCCGCAATCTCCCAATCTTGCATGTTCCTTCTAAATGAGAGGTCCCATATTACCCCCTACATGCTCCTTACGAATCTGTTGGACCATCAATTCCTTCTGGTTTGAAACTCTGAAGACGTGGGGGAAGGAGACCGTCAGAGTATCCTTTCCACACCACCTATGATTCCAAAAGCCGATTCTCCTTCCATCTCCCACCCTATAAGAGATGTTGCCATTGAAGGATTCTCAATTCTTCATGATGCTCCTCCACATGCTACACCTGAAAGGTGTTGTGATTGCCTTGGTCCCCCAACCCCCTCCCGTGGAATCGTACTTTTCTACTATGACCTCCCTCCATAGAGCATGCTCTTCTACCCCGAATCCCCACGGCTATTTCCCCAACAAAGCTCTGTTGAATACGCTAAGATCTTTTACTCCAACTCCACCCCACTTCTTTGGGGAAGTGACTGTCCGCCAATTCTCTAGATGATACTTTCTAGTTCCATCCGCTGCATCCCATAGAAAATTCCTTTGAAGCCGCTCTAGTTTTTCTGTGATGCTCACAGTGGCTTGCAACATGGACAAGTAATAGGTGTGCATACTCGATAAAGTGTTTTTAATGAGCACTTCCTTTCCGCCTTTTGACAAGTACCGTTTCTGCCAGCCTGCTAATCTTTTTTCAACTCTTTCGATCACTGGATTCCAAACCGTAGTATCCTTATGCGAAGCGCCCAGTGGGAGACCCAGGTAAGTAGTGGGAAGGGAGCCAACTTACATTTGAGAACATAAGACAAAGCATCAATGTTAGCAACCTCACCCACCGGGAAAATCTCACACTTGCCGAGGTTGATTTTGAGACCCGATACTATCTGAAACCACTGCAGGACTTGCTTCAGGTAGGTCAACTGATCCATATTGGCATCACAGAAAATCAGGGTGTCATCCGCAAAAAGCAAATGAGAGACTCTTCGGGCACTGGGCACCCCGATCGAAGCTGAGAATCCTCTCAAGAAACCTCCGCCCGCTGCTCGATCCATCATTTTGCTCAAAGCATCCATCACTAGAATGAATAGCATGGGGATAGGGAGTCTCCTTGCTTGAGACCCCTGGAGCTGCCAAAGAAACCACACGGGCTACCATCAACCAGGACGGAGAATCTGACCGAGGAAATGCAGAACTTGATCCATCCCCTCCATCTTGCCCCAAACCCCTTCCGCATTATAATGAAATCCAGGAACTCCCAGTTGACATGTTCGAAAGCCTTCTCAAGGTCCAACTTGCATAGTAAGTCGGGATCTCTATTTTTCCTTCTGGAGTCGACAAGTTCATTTGCCACCAAAGCGGCATCCAGGATCTGCCTACCTTCCACAAACGCATTCTGGGAGGACGAAACAGATACGTCAAGAACCTTCTTGAGTCTATTGGAAAGCACTTTAGAAATGATCTTGTAAATGCTCCCCACGAGACTAATAGGCCTGTAGTCACTGATATAAGATGCACCTTCTTTCTTAGGCACAATAGTAATAAAAAAAGCATTGATACTTCTCTCGAAAACACCATTCACATGGAAGTATTCAATGGCTTCCATCAACTCCCCCTTGATGGTGTTCCAACAGAGCTGGAAGAAGGCCAAGGAGAAACCACCAGGCCCGGGGGTCTTATCACCAGCACAACTCGACACAGCCTCGTGCACCTCCTCCTCCTCGAAAGCCCTTTCTAGCCACTCACTGTCTCCCTCCCCTATGTGGTTGAACTTTATTCCCCCCAAAGTTGGCCTCCAACTAAACTCCTCTTTGTATAAGTTCTCATAAAACCCCACTATCACCCCTTTTACCTCCTCCTCTCCCTCAATCCTCACCCCATCCACCACTAAGGACTCTATGAAGTTTCTCCTTCGATTTGCAACCGCCACCCTGCGAAAAAATTTGGTATTCGAATCCCCTTCCTTTAACCATAACGCCCTCGATTTTTGCCGCCAACTAGTCTCCTGAGCTATTGCTAACTCGACTATTTCCCTCTTAACCTCCCCCAATCTCTCTTTCTTAGATTCATCTAACTCCCTCGCCCCTTCTCCTTTCTCTAGATCCCCCAATTCATGCATAAGCTCCTTCATTTTAACCTTTATCCTCCCAAAAACCTCCTTATTCTACCTAATAATATCTCCCTTGAGCAATTTACGTTTCCTCGAAAGACGGAATGAAGGTGTCCCTATACCCCGTAGCTTGTCCACCATTCTTTCACCTTGTCACCAAATCCTGGCACCTTCAACCACATGTTTTCGAACCGGAAGGGAGCACGCACCCCCCTCCCTCTGCATCCATCTAGCAAGATAGGCAAATGATCTGAAGTCAGCCTAGGTAAAGGAATCTGCAGCACATTCGGCACCAACTCATCCCAGGAGGGCGATATCAGAAATCTATCAAGTCTAGACCTTGAGTTGGAATCCTCCGCCCTGGCCCAAGTAAACCTTTCCCCTGACAGAGGAAGATCAATGAGAAAGTGATCATTGATGAAGTCAGAAAACTCCTCCATGGCCCTCGAAATGATACTACACCCTAATCTCTCCACCGGGAATCTAATAGTGTTAAAGTCTCCCCCAGAACCCATGGAATGTCCCATTCTCCCATCATATTGGCCAGTTCCTCCCAAAAAAAACCTTGGACCCTTGTCCTACCGCTCCGTACACTCCCCCAAATCCCCACTCACTCTATCTTTGACAAGAGCTGCTAAAGAAAAAACTCCCTTCTTAATCTCCTTTACCTCCAAGCTTCTATCATCCCACATTAGAAGAATGCCCCCGGCATTTCCCACTGCTGGAACCCAGTCATATTTTATCCAACTACCTCCCCAGACACTCCTCACAATCACATCCGACAAAACTTCCATTTTTGTCTCCTGAAAGCAAACTAGGTTAGCACCCCACTCTCTAACTCCCACTTTGATGATGACCCTTTTGTTTGGGTCATTCATCCCCCTCACATTCCATGAAAGAATCTTAACTTCCATAAGAAACAATATCCCCCTTCTCCCTACCCCCTCTAACCGAGGGAGATAATTAAAGGTAATGACCGGACGCAAAACATGTACTCCTTTTTTTCCAACTAGTTGTCCTATTTTCCTTTAAAGAAGGATATTCCGAGCCATGGCACACATCCCTTTGATAGCTTTGTTTAGCCTCCTTTACTATGTCAGTCCCTTTATATTGGTTATGGCTGATCTGAACTTTTTCTTTTGATAAATATGTCTAATCTAAATTTAATGTCTAATTTTTGGAGAAAATATATTTCTTATTCTTAGACTGAGTGGTATGCATGTCAATAGTGATGAATAATTTAAGACTTCTTTCTTCTCCAATTGAAGTGTCAGGTTAGTGTCATAGTAGTATTCTTAAAGTTGCTGCTTCTGCAAATGATAACATGCAGTTCTTTTGCTCCAGCTTTGCTTTATAGGTCCTTCCAAAAGTTCTTACTTTCTTAAAATGAAAAGAGTGTTTAATTTCATGTTAGTGAAAGGTAGGATTGGATTAATGTTTACATTATTTTGAAGTAAATACACCAAGAAGTTAAAGTTTATCTCTTTATTGTCCCCACTTTCACTTAATATTTAGTTCTTACCTCGATCCTATCTCCTATTGAATTAGAACATTCAACACTGACAAAGGCTGCAGTATAAAAGTATTAATAAACACAGTCGTTGTCTGTGTATAAACAGTTACCGTTACTAGTTTGAACTAAGTTTAGTTCGTAACACCAGAGAAATAGATTTTCACTTACTGTTGCCATGTTGAAGTGTAGTTTTGCACATGATTATGTCCTTGTGTTCAAAATTGGACTTTATTTCTGGGGAGGAATATACTTAGATCCTTAAAATTCTTGACAATCTCCTGCTACCTATATTTGCTGAAAACAATTTCAAGATCCATGCTGCTCTTGCATGTTTAAATTTTAGCAGAATTAGGGCTGTCTCTATTTAGTATTTTGTTTCCTGTATTTTTTGCTTAATTTTTGCATCTTAAGTTTCAATTGGTACTAAACCTCCTACTTGGTGTTAATGCAGAACTATAATGTCGTAAATTATAATGAGAAAGTGGTGGATGGATTCTATGATGTTTATGGAATTAATTCCAGTGCGGTGGTTCAGGGGAAGATGCCTTTATTAGTGGATCTAAAAGCAGTTTCAGTTTTGGATAATGTTAATTACGAAGTTATCTTAGTAAACCGTGCAGCTGATATGGAACTGCGACAGCTTGAGGAGAGAGTGTACTTCATGTCCCGGGAATGCCGAGCTTTGAAGAAGGTCCCGGTTACAAGTTTTTTAGTTGAGAAAATTGCTGAGCTTGTTGCTAATAGAATGGGAGGTCCTGTTAATGATGCAGAAGAAATGTCAAAGAGGTGGACTGCAAGGAGTTATGAGCTAAGAATTTCGTTGAAGTCTATCATTCTTCCCCTTGGCTGTCTTGATATTGGACATTCAAGACATAGGGCCTTACTCTTTAAGGTGACAACAGCTTCAATCTTCCCTTACATTTCTTTACTAGATTGATATGGATGATTAACTTGCTTTAGGATAAATCGGTGTTGGATTCAGTATCAAATGATTTGGTACTCATTACCATTTAAGTATCCAGAATCGAAGTATTCCTGGGCTAACTTCCACATTTTATCATCTGTATCACCCACTATTTACTTCAAATAGATCTTTGCATGTCTGTCTAGGTTCAGCGGTGAAATTCATGCTTTAGCATAAGGGCATCAGGCATCTTATTCAAAATAAAAAGCAGCGCTAATTCTATTGTTTTTCAATGTATTTACTCCTTTTGTGATCGAATGGAAAATATGGAAAATTTCTGACTTCCAAGGGTAAATGATACTTTCTCTTCTGTACTCGTTCATTGCTGAGCTGTTTTCTTTTCTAAAGGAGCAACCTTTTTCTCTGATTTCTGTTGGTGTCTTTCCCAGACTCATGCTTCTAACCAATATGGATCATTTTCTCTGATGATAGGTACTTGCTGATAGAATCAACTTGCCATGCAAGCTCGTTAAGGGAAGTTACTATACTGGCACTGATGATGGAGCAGTTAATTTGATCAAATTTGACAATGGAAGGTAAACAATTTTTTGATGGGCATATTTCCTGGATGTATATGTGAACTATAGTGTTTGCTGAAAATATCGGTTTGTGTTTTGAACTTATTTAAGATTTTGTTCTGCTTTCTCAAAAGTAATATTTCTAAGAAAAGCATTCACAGTGGCTATCGAGTTTTTTTATCTCTCTCTTTTAAATCTTTTCATCCATGGACCTTGGGCTAACTCAACTCCAAAAACTAGCCCCAGGACCCTATAATGAGACCACAATCCATTTCCTCAACTGATGTGGCGCTTAACATTCCCCCTTACACCCAAAACTGGACAACTGGAGCGTGAATAACATAACACACAAGGGCCCAACATGAGAATCACAACAACATGAATTGATGGTTTTGATGTCACGTGAAGAAATGGACCTTGGGCCTAACTAACCCAAAAAATTAGCTCATGAAGGGGGATTACCCAAGTCCGCAACCCATTCCCTCAACCAATGTGGGATTTAACGCTCTCAATTCCTTCTTCTTTGTTTTATTTCTGACACACCCTGTTGAAAATCATACAGCGCAGGTGTAAGGTTTAGAGGGTTTTAGATGGGTAAATGCTAGCTTCGAAAAAGATGCTGCACTCCTTTTAGCCTGTTCTCATTTTAAGTATTGAGCTGCTTGAGCGACTTAGCAGATCTGCTTTTGATTTTGAAACAAGTTTGTTGAACTTTCTGCACAGAGACTACTGCTATACTTAATACTTGCCGATTTATATTATTTTGCGAGAATAACCATTTTAGTTTTTCTTCTTTCTTGTTTCGGTTATCAAGTAGATGAAGGCATACCCAAATGCGTCTTTGTAAAATTTAGTACTGTTTATACTTATAAAAAAAGTATTGTTTATACTTGTCAACAAAAATTAGTACTGTTTATTTCCCACTGTACAATCTCTTTTCTGTTGTCAAGTAATTAGTCAAAAGTTTACTGTCTAAGGCTTGCTATTTTCATGTAGGATATTTGCTATTTGTCCTTTTGCCTTTATCTTCTATTTAGTTCTTTAACCTTCTCTCTGTAGAATTACGACCATGAAAATTTAGGCAATTTTCCAGTAGGATCTGATGATTATTGGTTTAACGTGCAGTGAATATATAATTGATTTAATGGGTGCACCGGGTGCCCTGATTCCCACCGAGGCATCAAGTGGTCAGTTACAAAGTTATGCAGTAGACGTGCACAGTGTTACACCACTTCCTGCTGGTGGTACTATCATTTCAATTCCGGTATTTGACACACAAACTGGGACGAAATCAGGTTCAGTTACTGCTGCTCATGGAACTGCCAATACATGGATTTCAAGGGCTGAACCAGCTTTCTACTGCATTGAAGCAAAGGGCGGTAGTGGAAATAGTTCAGTTAGACCTGGAAGCACGCAGTTTGAGCATGACTGTGGAAATCTCCTTCCATCATCGACTAGATTATGCGACACTTCAGCAGTTTCCCATGATAATACATCTATGGCACAGATAACGCAAGCTAGAGAAGCTTATGAGCATGTGAACGGTCCTGCAGAAAACACAGAGGTTAAACTTCAAGATGTTCTTCCAGAGAGTCAAATGTATTTACCATCAGATTTGATTTTAGGAGTTGTTGCTGGAAAAAATCAATTATCAGAGAATAGGGTTGTTGATACTAGACAAAGTTCAGAAAATAACAAGCAGTCTCTTATAGCCTTCACTGGGATGCAGTTCCCTTACAGCATCACCTATGAAACTGGCATTTTGCAGCACAAACAGGAGTATACTGTTACTGCACCTGGAGACAATGCATTAAATGATACTTCAGGTGAGAGTTTCCCACCTGTTAGATGTAGAATGGATGAAACAATCCAAACTGGTGATGGAGCATTTCTTGGATTTTACTTTATTCATCTTCGTGAAATGAGTTCCTAATTGGAATTAGGGGATCTTTTTTAGTTGATTCTTTATCACACTGCGATATTTTACATCCTTGAATGGGCCCATTCAAGAACAACTGGCTGATGACTAAATTATCAACGACGGACATTCCTAATTTCTATTTAACAACGTGTGCTGATACGTTGTTGTATTCCTGCAGATATTTCTCTTTCTAACCAAACAATTACTAGTACACCTATTGTGATTCCCCATACAAGAGTCAAAATGGGGACAAGCATCCATATGATCCCATAGACTTCTTAGAAGGATTCCAATTTGGAAAAGAATTGATAGTCTCTATTCCCTATCTCATATTCTCCATCCCCTAAATTAGCCTAGTTAGATTCAATTTCCTTTTTTGTGGATTTCTTGACTTTTCGCCATTCTAAAAGAACAATCTGAAAGTTGTCTTGCTTGATGAAGGTGATAAATGCTATAGGGAGAATTTTGGAAATATTTCAGATAACAATTGTACATACAAAGACAAAGAATCAGCTAGTAAAGCAAGGGAAATAGTTACTTGCATTCAGTCCAAGTCTTACACGGTGCAGAAGGAGCAGCTTCCAATGCTACGCGGGGTGGCAGAGTGGGAAATTCCATGGGAAGATCTCCATGTTGGTGAACGTATTGGTATTGGTAAGACCAAGTTCTTTAAGTTCATTTTGTGTGATTGTACATGGATGGGCAGTGCAACCTTGGAAAAAGTCTCGGTGGCTATATCTAAAATCAAATTTAAGCTTGCACCTTTTGCCTTTCTGTAGTAGACATATGAACAGCTATCTTGTTTTAAAATGATTGAAGAAAAATGGCAGACGGAATAGTTTTGTATGTTATTCTTAAACTATGTAGCTGACAGTTCATATGCAGTTACCAAATGATGCAAAGTTTACTGTTTTTCTTCATTACCTTTAATAAAAATAAAACTGTGTACATACTAGTGTCTGCTCGGCTATTTAGTATGTTTTCAGATAATAGAGCAACATCATATTTTTATGCTCTGTAAAAAACCATTTCTATTGATGTTGTTAAACTTGTTCATAAACAAAAAAAGTCGGTCATTTTCTTTTGTCCAAGTTTATGTGTTTTCAGGCTTATTCATTTTAGAATTTCCTAGTTTGAGAATATTTCTGTTAATAGGTCATAGGTGAATTTATATGAATAATAAGGTGTAAAATAGACGTATTTAGAGGATTTTGTTAGATTAGGTACTTGTCAAAACTGTCTTCTGTGTTAGTTTAACTGCTTTTATTCTTTTGGCAAATTGTAACTTGTACGTTGGGTTAGGGTGAATTGGCAGATGATAAGATCTTTTATTTTATGTATGTGCTATTAGTTACTTAGCCAACTCTTGGGGCTTTGGATCTCCTCCATCTAATTGATAATAGCTGAATGCATCACCTTTCTTAACATGATTAATACACTACTGCCATTCCAACTTCAGTTCATATTTGGACCAATTTCTGGAAACAGAATGATGTTATATATGTCAATGCCTTTTCAATATCTTATTACCAAAAGTTATCATAGTATCCCTTTTTTGGTATTATGTACACTCCAGTTCTATAAGTATACTTTGTTGTCACTGGCCACTCCCATTTCTCTATCACAACTTCATTCACAGGGCAAAATTTTTTGGGTGAGTGCCTTCAGTAATATTGTTTGAGTAGGGACTTTTAGTACTTTGCTACAGATTTCCCCCATCCCTCACCTATGGGGATTGACGTCCTTTTATTTGCTTACTTTTAGGAAGCAGATTATTTGTTTCTACAGTTTACCATGTAAATTAGTTATTTGTCTCTGCCTAAAGTGAATGTGAAAAACTGAATATCTTTAAGATGGAATGCTCAACATAATAACACTGAGGTGACTTTTCAGGGTCATTTGGCGAGGTATACCGTGCAGAATGGAATGGCACAGTAAGTCTTATTTCTGATTTATATATCCATCGTCTACCCTGAGTAGAATAAGAACCATAGTGCATCAGCTCTATTTGACAAGTCCCTTTTCTGTATGTTCCATTTTCCTAAGAAAGCAGAATGAATTTGTGTTTTTCTTGGATCAGTTTTCTAATTTTCTGAAGAGTTCTTTCAAATTGGAGAGTATTATAAAATTCATATATCTATTGTCAATCTTTTCCTTGTATTGTGAAACAGTAGGAACTATTAACACTACATTTGGGTGCATACACGCTTCTTAGCGCACTCTGTACAATCAATGACATGACAAAATATTTAGGTAGCTTGTACTACTCATTGAAGATATTTCAAAAGATGTGATTTGTGAAGGACAATGACAAAGGAAAAGAGAAACAAAAAGTAATGCAGCATAGACCTAACTATTCTTCTTTTTTGTTTTTTGTGCAAACAGATTTACATAGAAGATACATTGACAATCATAGACATACTAGGATCTTGCTAGGTCTCGAATTAGAACATCTACTAATCCTCTTCATGTAAATTTGGTTTTCAGTGCAACCTATGTACTGATGTTTTTAATATATACAATAGTTACCAATTCAAAAAAAAAAAAAGTAATGCAGCATGGAATCGTATGTGGTTCTCATGATTCTAAGGGGAAGGATAGTTAGGGTTTCCAGTCTACTTTAATTTTAGCAGCACTGCTGCATAAAGTTTCTGTTTTCCTACGTGATATGCTTGGAATAGAAGATGATAAAGCTAATTTAGAAGTCATTGGGCTTGCAGTAGCACTCAAACCAACTGTTCCTTCAGATAATAGTATGCAGTAAAGATAAGATCTCTTCTTTGGTCTCTATATGTAGCTTAATAGATAAGCTGATATTTTCTTCACGAGTTCGTTTCTTCCCATTAGTCCCTAAGTTGCAAATTAACTCTCACCTATGCATTTGCTCCTGATTGCATACATATACACTTTCTTTTTGGATAAGAATGCAAACATATACATTCACATCACGGGAAATATCTTGTACATGTAGTAATGATGGTTTCTCCATGCCAAATCAATCTACACCTAGCTTAATGTTTTAACCACTTTCATTCTCTCTTTATCTTAGATCATGCATTCCAATTCACCTTCAATTTTATGAGCTACTTTTATCCTCCTTAAGATTGAAGAGATTGCGAAGTAGTATAAAACCAAAAATGGAAGTAGCATATGAAACCTGATGTTTAGATATTATTGCAAGAAGGAGAAAAGAAGGGGCAGTTAAAAAGTTTCCCTTCTGTTACTTGGGTTTTCAACTTCTTTTGCCTAGCTCCCCAAATTAAACTTAATCAGATATTTCTTTTAGAAAGAAAAGAACGTAAGCAAAACAAGAGAATCTTCTTCATTTTAGGATTTTAGGACCTGAATTAGATTTTTTGAAGAACTTATCGAGAACCCTCCTGGCCGAAGCCTAGACACTCTAAGATCCTTCTCCAGCAAAACAAAAGAAAAGTAGAACTTAATTCTTTAATTTAGCTATTTAAATGCCCTCAAACTAAGTTCAGTAGAAGATGAAGAATCCTAGAGAATAATGAAGAATTAGGGAGAATGGATGAAATACAATTTTTTGGAAAAAGACTGGGCATAGTTGTAGGTGATTGACCAATTCTAGCATAGTCGGTGTGCCATTAGCCTGTGACTGTTGGAAGAGACTGAAAAGGAGATAGTAGAAAAAGTGATTCATTACCAAGTATATCATCAGAGGCACTTGAGTCACAGGTCTATGAGTGGAGGGTGAGAGATACAGGCCATGTTTCTGCTCACTCACCGGCCTGGAGGACGTCATTCAAACTCTGCCTTAGAAAAAGAGAATGTCTGATTGCTCGGAATACCAATGGAATTAATCTGGGCAACATGAGCCTTCCAATCACTTCTCACGAGTATAACCAATTTTATAACAATGAGTGCACTTAGGTCAAGAATTTCCAAAGCAACTTCCACCTAGATTCTCTACTGTCTGTGATGCTAGAAATGGTAACCACTGTGTGGCTAGGAGCAGTAAGAGGTAATAAGCGGGAGAACACCTCATCCACTGTAGGAATATTGGGACTAGCCAAAATCTGGTCTTGCACTGAGTCAAGATCATTTGGAAGCCTATCAAGTATGAGAACTAAGAACCTTTTTGTCGCTGTTCTAATTGCTTATTAAACACTGGCAATGACTGGCATCAACTTATTAAACTCCTTCATAACTGCTTGAACTTGTGCCTAATAAGTAGACATGTCTGATTCCTTCCTTTTCAAGTTAGTCATTCTAGAAATATCATTAAAGTGGGGAACATCTTTAGTATATTAAGCACGGGCCTTCACCCAAACTAAGTAACAAGTCTGGAATGGTCAAAACATGTCCATCAACAAAAATAACTGCACAATTTAGAAATCAACATTCTCTCCATGTGCTTGGCCTTTTCATCCACAAATTAGCTTGTTTAGTTAGGTGATCATGGACACGTTGACGCTTACAATAGAAGAAGCCAAGCTAAGTCGTTAGAACCTCCAACTGAGGTTCTCAAATAATCAGGGGACTCAAGTCTCCAAATCTCATGTTTTTGGACCGAAAACATCAATTCAAGTGACATAACGTTAGATTAAAAAGAGTTCTAAGACATATATAAACTCCATCGCGAATCCTTGTCGGCCGATATGAGACATGTTTCCTAAGTCTGCATGTCAACTTGAAGATTTTCTTTTTCACGGGTTTAACTGTTGAGAAATTAAAATTGCTTGATTGACTAGAGAGTGGGTTTGGAGCAGAGAAATAGGTCGAGTACAGGCTGAAGAGAATGCACGAATCAGAGAGAGTAAGCTCATCAGGATGAGAAATAGACATGGGGTTGAAAGAGAAGGCTCAAATGTTAAGGAATGTGCCTACAGCAGAGAGTAGATAATGGCTCGGTGGATTGGATTGAAAGAGATAAGTCCAGAGTGGTTCAATAGGTTTAGTTGAAAGAAGCGTAGAGTGATAACATAGGTTCTAATAATGGGTTTATCAAAATATGTCTCTAACACGATGTGAAAGAATTGGAGCACCCAATTCAAAATACAAAGGTAATTGGTAAAATAGCGAACGACTTTTATAAATCCCTTTAGAAATGTTTACAGAATCGATGTGGGACATGTACATTCTCTAATAGTTACGTAGATGGTAAGTTGAATAATATAGCTTTTTCGTAGTCTCTGTGTTCTCTGGTACCATGTCAAATCTGTGTTATGGTTCGTGGTTGGAGGTGTCCATGAAAGTTGACATGTGGTCCGACCACTGTCCATCCATTACTTTGAACTGATAGTTTAAGTATTAAAGAAATAGACTAGCATCCAGCACCTCTGTGCAAGTAGCATGAGAGTGGTCTGGAATGTTGACTGTAGTATTCTATAGTTATTTAACACACTTTTTCTGTAAACTTAAGTGAATGTAATTAATGTTACCGCATTGCAGGAAGTTGCCGTGAAGAAATTCATGAATCAGGATATTACAAGTGATGCCCTTGCACAGTTTAAATGTGAAGTAAGTTGTACATAGACGAAGATGTGATGTGGAGTAGTACTTAGTGCTTTATGAGCTTTCCTGAAATTTAAGGACTCTTTGTGTGCATTTTGTTTTGCAGATTGAAATTATGTTGAGGCTGAGACATCCTAATGTTGTTCTCTTCATGGGAGCTGTAACTCGCCCCCCAAATCTCTCTATACTGACTGAGTTCCTGCCAAGGTTGAGAACTCTTTTCTACTTGCACATTACTAACATGCTACGATTGAAAGTTGGCCCATCTCTTAAATGTTTAGCCTTGGCTTTCTAATCTTGGCTCATGGGATACATTTTTCAAGCCATTCTCGTCCCAGGATATTTTGGGCAATGTTGCAGGATCAGTAGTGACTTGTACCTTTTTCATTGTGTGCACTCAAATCTTTGTATATGCGTTTACGAAATCACGCTCTTGTTATTTCTTTGCTTTTTAGAGAGCAAATAGGTATACAATTTAAACATGCAAGAAGCTCTTATATCATATAAAACTCTATTGTTATTGATGCCAAGATGCTTATTAGTATATCGTGTTTGTTACTATTAAGTAATATATCAATTTTGTTTGCTCTTCTTGTCTCAAGTGTATCTGATACCTGTATTTTTGGTGCAGGGGAAGTTTATATAGGTTACTGCATCGTCCAAATATCCAAATTGATGAGAAAAGGCGTATGCGGATGGCACTTGATGTGGTATTTATTGGGTAGTGAATCCCTGGGTTTGTTTCAGTTTTAGTTACCTGTTTGCTAATTATCAACTTCGTGTAGGCCAAAGGAATGAATTACTTGCACACAAGCAACCCTGTCATTGTGCATCGAGATTTGAAGACTCCGAATCTTCTTGTTGATAAAAATTGGGTTGTTAAGGTGCGTCTGACTTGAATCTTGTAAATAATAGCCTATAAGATTTGTGAGAACTAAGCTTTTGTTTACAATAATCCATGCTTCTGCCATGCTTGAAGGTTTGTGATTTCGGAATGTCTCGCATGAAGCACCACACATTTCTCTCTTCAAAGTCAACAGCCGGAACGGTGATTGCATGTTCACTTTTATGACTCAGTTTATGCTATCTTTTCCAGGCCTCTTTTCTACTGCTCCATACCCATTTAGAACGAAAACAAAAAGTTGACAAAGATTATGTCTAAATAGGGTGAGAAAGAGAAAACTGAAATCTTCAAATTTGCTAATGGCATTCCATTAATTGCAGGCTGAATGGATGGCACCAGAAGTTTTAAGGAATGAACCATCCAATGAAAAGTAAGTTTGCTCTTCATTCATATCCGTCATGGCACTGAACTTTGTTATGGTTATTAGTTTTGAATTTTATTAAATGAGTTTGATTGCCTGGTTTGCAGATCCGATGTGTACAGTTTTGGTGTAATATTTTGGGAGTTGACAACTCTTAAAGTGCCATGGTCAGGGATGAACTCAATGCAGGTCGTTGGAGCTGTTGGTTTTCAGGGTAGACGCCTTGATATTCCTGCAACTGTTGATCCCATAGTTGCAGAGATTATAAGTGACTGTTGGAATCAGTGCGTGTCTATTCAACTCTGATATTATTTCATGAGTAGATGATTTTCAGACTTGTTCGTGTCCACAAGAGTGTTGAGATGTGCACAGTCTGAGAATTGCTGCAGTTTTTCTTTGTATTAAATGACTAATGCATTTCTTCTCCTGCAGAAATTCTCAAGCGCGCCCTTCTTTTGGGCAGATCATAACTCGTCTCAAGTGTCTTCAGCGTCTTAATGTCCAGGGATTTGAAACTTGTACAAATCAGCAATAAGGTTGACAGGTTAGGTATTGTTGTAATAATAACAGAAGGTTGTTTCTAGGCTCAAAAAGAGCCAGAGCAACTGAGAATTGATTGCAAAGTCTTGTGGATGCAAAGAAGCACACAAGAAAACCCTGGATTGGAAGCAGTTGGTTCATTCGAAGTGGGGACTCAACGCAACCAATTCAGAAACAGGCAGATATCTCCAAATCAATGGCTGCACGAAGTGCAGTAGTTGAAATTAGGTCATAGGGATCGTCGTATGGGGACTTGAACTATGTAAAATGAAAAGGAAAAAAAAAGAAAAGGAAAGAAGGAAATAAAATCCTTTTTAGTTAGTATTTTAGGCTGATGAATGTACTACTATTGAGATATGTAATGAGTTCAAAAAACGAGCAGCAGAGGAGAAGTCTCAATTCTGTGAAGGTCGTCAAAGGAAGCAATTGTAAACAGTCGGCCTCTGCAGGTTGTGTACCAACAGAAGAATAAATGGATATGAGGAAAATTTCCTGCATTACCATCTTCCTTCTCTTTGTTGTGCTAAAGACAGTTTTGTGTATAGTCATACTTGTACAGTGCTACACTTATTTGCTAAGGGGTAGAGCCACCAATTTGAGTAAGGAGCTTATGTCCCTGCGGATTCAACGCATTGCCAAAGAGGTATTAAAATGCCCCAACTACTTTTGTGGGTGAACTCTTCTCTTTTGCCTGTGTTGTCATTGTCTAAATGTTCTCTTACACTTAGTAGGCTGTAGCCAAATTGAGAGCAAGTGCCTACAAATTCAAAATGCAAATTGTTGGCTCCTTTTAACTTATTGGATTATTTGGTACAAACGGAATGTTGAATCTGTTGACGAGATTGTAGCTGAGTAAGTAATTTCTTCTGGTCAAGTGGTAGGAATATCAGTGTGATATTAACATTGTCTTTAACTTTTGGAGATTCACTAGTGCAGAACGACACACTATTAGGAAGAACAACAAACTCAGGCTTTGATTTAGAGAGTCTTAAACTTTTTGAGATTCACAAGAAGTACACATTATTATCAAGAACAAAAAAATCATGCTTTAATAACTTTGAAAATGAAACTTCTGATCTTAATTCTTTCATCTTAACTCGTTAACCACCAAGTCAATATTACATATTTGGGTTAAGTGAGTAATACAAGCACCAGCTAGCCGAAACCCCGACCCCAACACTTAAAAGTGCCATATTCTGATAAAAAAATCTTAACTAGGGGTATTAACTTTTACCTGAATGTTATTCTATGAATTGCTAAACAATAAGCAAACAAAGCATCAGAGTACTATTAGTATTTTGTCAAATCTTCTAATTTTGGTCTCCTTTCGAACATCCGATTAGCGGAAACGGCATTAATTATTACCAAACACAACTTTTTATAATTAAAATTTTTAAAGATTTTTTAAAAAATGTTGTAGTGGAAAAAAACCATTGTTCAACTTCTCAACTAGTAAGAGTATCATATAAAGTAGAATAGAAAGAGTGAAAATATGAGGAAAAATTTATTCACATTATCTATCTATATTATATTAAAAGCACGAAGCCCCTATCGAAATATCATTTACCTTTTTAACCCTTGTTATGTGCATTCTAAGTTGGATATAATTGTAATTGTGGTCACCGTTAAATTTTAATTTGGGAAAAAATAAAAAATTGCTGTGCATTTATGTTTAGGATTCTTTAAGTTTTTCTTTGGCCAGGATTAGGATTTGTAAAGTTAAATTATTAAAACTTGAATAGAATACAACAATACATATTGGCTAAAAATAGAAATCCAAAAGTTATGACTAGGTCCCTATTTTTGACGATTCAACTTTTCCTATTTTCTTCTGACATCAACTTTGGCACTATATTTTCTATCTTTCTAAGCTTGATTTTTTTTCTCTTTCTATTGAGTTTGTGAATATTATAATACTTTCTTGATTTTATGACCAATAGTCTAAATGTATTGATCCAAAGTATTAGACGAAAATAAAGGTGTTAAAAACAATAAACTGTCAAGTCTTGAGATTGATTTTGATGGCAGAAAGGTGGTGGAAAGAAAAAGATAGGAAAAAAATAAATTAAAAAATTAGAAGATTTCAGTGGAATATTTTGAAATTCACAAGTGGGGATATTTTGGAATTTATGTCATTGATAAATGCAGAATGCACGTACAATACACATACACTAAATCTAGTTTAATAAATGCATAACATATCTTTTTACTTATATACACTACCATAATTAATTACTCCTTCTCACACCAATTTAATTACTTAATAATATTAGATTAATGTGGTTTGGCGTAAGAATAAATGCAATTTAACTTTTTTTTTAAAAAGAAAAATGCGTGTCAAAATTAGAGATCTAACTTGGGCAGAATGGTATTTACAGTTCTCCAAGTTCACTCAACTCTTGATATTTTTTCCATTCAATATCACCGTAGACTTTTCCAAGATGAACCAACACACGTCCAACATCACAAGCAAAAAAACAAAAAGAGAAAAGAAATGTACAAACATAAACCTTATTATTATACCTACTAACTATTTCAAAATCAAATCGAAAAAGAAAAATAGTAAGTGGACTTAACAAATGGCCACAACAACACTGGTTCTTCGCTCCCTAAAACCATTCTCACAAAACCCATCTCTCTCTTTTGCTTTTTCATCAACCCATCATCATCTTAAAATCCACCATTTTCATAACCAAAGATTTATTCCAAGAATACCCTTGTCATCTTTCAGAAATAACAACCCGTTACCAGAAACTGAGTGCCCGGTCCCACTTGAGCAGCAGCCCGTTAACGAGTTCAAGGCCCTTTCTGATTCTTTCCCGTTTTCATGGGCTTCAGGTGACTTGGTTGAGTATTGTTCCCGTCTTTTTGCTACTGGGCTTGCGTTTGCCCTCTTTGTGGGCCTACCCGTTAACTTATTCGGGTCGGTTGGGCCCGAACCCGAGCCCCTTAAACCTTTCTTGGGTGCTGTTTCTGGTGGGGTTATTGTAGTCACTTTTGCTGTTGTGAGGATGTATCTTGGTTGGGCTTATGTTGGTAACAGATTGCTCAGTGCCACTGTTGAATGTAATTTTCTTACTATTTTGTTTGATTGAGTTTTTATTAGTATTATATTTTCGATAGTAATGTCAACTAATTGTTTTCTTCTTTGGATTTGCTTGGTGATAGATGAAGAGACAGGATGGTATGATGGGCAGGTACTAATGCTTAAGTTTTCTTGAATGTATGCAATTGAAGTTGTTATTTATTTGGAAACTTAGTACCTTTAGCTAATAGCATTGGTACTTTATGAATTAACTCTTTAATGCAATGCTACTTGGCTTTTTGCCCGCACTTTTTAGCTGCAGAGAATATTCCACTTTTTTCTTTTGTGAGAAGTTCTGATTTTATTAGGATTAGTTGTACTAATTTTGTGAAAAGTTCTGATTTTTATTAGGATTAGTAGTACTAGTTGGAATAGGATGTGCCTAATGGAGCAAAAGGGATGTAGAAGATTCATATATTTGATCCCAACTACTGTGGGGTTGGTATGTTTTAGTAGTAGTAGTAGTAGTAGTAGTTGATGATGGTAAAATATAATGATTTACTGGAAAAATTGTTGTCTATTGATTTTTATTTACTAAGATATTGATTAGTAAATAGAAATGAAGTGGGTTGAGAGCTTGAGGTCCAAGGTTCGAATCCTAGCGGAGACAAAAACACTAGGTAAGAGTTATGTAGTATGTGTTCCTAGTGGGAGGTGGCAAATATCCCATGGAATTAGTCGAGGTGCGCACAAGTTGGTCAGGACAATACAATTATAAAAAAAAGATATTGATTAGTACCTCTCATATTCATAATTAGGAATAGAAGAAAGTAGCGGAGCCTGAGTAAATCCTGTTCAAGAAACCTGCAACTTCATTATAGCATCGGCTAATCTTTTTTACTTTCTCATTATGGAAGAGTTTTATTTGGAAGTTGGATTTTGATGTAAAGAGCAGATAATTCTATGGTGAACAATAACGTTGTTGAGGAAGTAATATGAATACAGTTCCATATGTTGTAGCAATGATGGTGCTATTTGTATGGGTCGAAATCTGACCAAACAAGAATCTGCGTAAAGAGGGACGGCAAGTCACTTAGGCTGAAGTCGTATTCGTACAACGCTATAGCAACAAGCACCTCGGCCACGGCCGAGATCGTGTACTCAGAAGGCTTGTACGGTGAATTGGATGTCATGGCATTTCAGAGGGTCAATTTGTAATCCAGTTTAATGACTTAGGCACTCTGGCTAATGACCGTTGTGCAAATGAGAATACTCAGTATATATACTAGGTGAGAGAACGAAGGAAAAGGTGGGGCAGAGAAAAACGGACACACATGTAGACTTTTCCGGAGAGGAAGAAGGATCTTCAACTCTCTCTTCTCGCAAAGGGGAAAAGGGAAAGGAAGCTTAGATCTTCAGTATGCATCATTAATTTCATTATGTCAAATGTATGGGGATCAATCTTATTCAAGAACGGTAACCTTTTTTTATCTGTGTTCTTCATTATCATTCAGTGTTATGAAAATCACCACCCTTTTCTTACATTACGGGATTCAATTATTGCTATGGTTAAATTTCATGTTCAGCTATGCTTGTTCATTCTTATCTGCTACCTCAAATCTAGGATGAATTATCTTTGGCTAGGATTTACCTCAAATCTTCCTATTTAATTAGTTCACGAAAAGATTTAACACTTTTTGATCGAACAATTTAGTGTCGTCTGTGGGGACTTTCTAGCCAAAGTTTTAGTTTCCTCTAGATCTAAAGTTAGCCAGAGTTCCACTTCCCGGTTGTCGTAGCCTCGCCCTCTCATTGCGAACACCAACTTGAGAAATTCGTAGGCAAGCTTTTGAAATAACCGAACCAACCAAGGTCAGATCTTTGCTTGAAATCAAAATTATGTCTGATATCTGTACAAAATCCACGTCTTACTGTAGCGATGGGTTTGGCACGTCGTGAGTATGAGTTGTCAAAGTGGGATTATGGCCACTACGCACTGAGCACGTCCGCAATCCTATTTGCTATATTAACGTTAGATTCCGATCTATACTTCATGCACATTGCCCCTCTTAGGAAGGGACGATAACCTATTGTATGATTCTTTGAAATAACAAGCTTGTCTTACCCGTATGTACGGAGTATAACTTATGTCTCCCTTATTTTTGTTCCCGTATGTACGAAGTATAACTTATGTTTCCTTTATTTTTGTACACCTGGGACGGGATCAAACTGGGACTCGAGCTCGAGATCCCAACGGGCAAAGTAAGTTGTCAGCCCATAAGAAGCCCAGACTCGACTAACAGCGAAGCTAAGCACGAGGCTATCAACTCTGAAGCCGTCATTAGAGTGCGGGGCAAAACGAGTCGTTCTACAGCGCCCCTTTCCCCTCGCCAACCAATCAGGTCAAGGTAACAAACGATTTCGTTTGGGTTTGACTAGTTATTTTTCTTTTTTGGATTGGGATAGGAACATGAGCATTCTCCCAGGTACGCGAACAAGGAACAAACGCCACCAAAACAACACATCAGGAAAACGTTCCGCACTATATCATCCCACAAGCAAGCTAAATTCGACCTTATTCGAATTCCCAACTAAAAATCAGTGACTCATCACGGAAAAATCTAAAGATCTTTTTCAAAAAAAAAATGATGAATGAGAAAGAAAGTCTGAGATATGCAATCAAAGGCAAACCAACTGTCTTATTCACAAGATATACATACACGATAGCGTCTTACAAAAGACCAAAAGCGGCCCCCCATAAAAAAGAAAAACAAGCAACAACAAACGAAAGAAAAAAAAAAGCTAAGTACAAAAAGCTACCGAAACTTCACTCGGCCTCATCTCTACCACCGTCCTCGTCAGCATTATCATTATCAGAAGAGAGCTCATCTTCAATCTCAGCACCCCCACCGGCCTCCGGTGTCGCAGGGTCATAACCGCAGGCAAGACGAGTCTCGCGTGCCTTAACCCGAGCATCTTCAAAAGCGGCCTCAGGAACGCTCCCGCCGCCCACAAACCCTTATATATATCTCGTTGGGCCTCAGCATGGACCCATAGCTCATACAAATGGCGGGGGATAGCAGCAGCAGAGACAAATTCTTGAGGGGCCTGAGCTAACAATTGCGCCTTCTCGGCCTCGAGAGCCATAACTTGATCTCCCAAGTTTGAAGCATCCCGCTCGAGCTCACCGATCCGCTCCTCGAGCCTTGCCTCCCTCAGCGTGGCCGTCGCCCTCTCGGCTTCCCGCTCAGACCTGAGGACGCGGATAGTGTCTTCTAGCGCCGCTACCCTCACCAAAGCCGCCACTCGGGCTCCCTCGGCCCTTTCGAGCTCGGCCGCCTTCTCCGTCCACTCTGCACTTAGATTGGCAACTCTAGTGGCATTCTGCTCAAGCTGGGCTCGCAAAGATAACACCTTCGCCTGAAGATCCTTACATTCTGCCGCAACCCCTTTGCCCACCTCGAGTTCCTCGTCTTTGGCCCTAAGCAGCCTCTCGAGCTCGCTACATCTGCAGATAGACCGCACCAGATCCTCGTCCTTCATCTCCAACTCCTCCTTGAGGGACTGAGTATTATTGCCCGGCCTAAGCTGCACGTGCATCTCACAGCACTTGTTGCGATAGCGTCTCAGCCCGACGAGCACTGTCGATCTCCAGCATGCAAGTCTGAGAAGGAAAAAAGGAAGAATCAGCGAAAGCAAATGGCACAAAACAAAGAAAATAGCAAAAGGAAACTCACCCTCAAGGCCATCCCGGCCACACCGCGTGACAAACCGGAATCACTGATCTCCCAAAGAGATCTGCTTTCAGCGGTGGAGCACAGAAGGTCAAATTGGGGCACCAAGTCCACAGTGTCTTCCAACAAGTTAAAATCTGACGGAATTTCGAGCACACGAGAAGGGCCTTCCGCCCTCACATCGACCCTGGTAAAACCTTCCTCGAACATCCTCATGTCCTCAGGATCGATATCAGAATCAGATTCATAATCGTCTACCACTATGCCCTTCAACCTCTCCTTAGTCGAAGAGGGGGTGCGGGCCTTCCGAGACGTTGATGGACCGCTCGGAACAATCGCGGCAGCCCCCGAACTCTGTCTCCCCGCCATGGCAGCCTCCTCCATGCCCGAAATGGGCATCGCCTCCACACTCAGGCCGGCATCACCGCCGGCTTCAGACACCACCGAAACAGGGTCGCCCTTTGAGGGCATTTCAATAGAAGACGCCCCCTCCGACATTAATCTCTGCCTCTTTGACGAGATCTCTTTGCCACCACCATGAGAAGGTTCGTCCGCCGAACGGACTGTGGGAACCGGAGTGTCCGGCCGAAGAGCAGCCTCCGTACGAACAGGTTCGGATGCAGACGGGGTCCGCGGAATAGCTAGACTTTGGACACCCTCATCCACAGCTACCCTTGGCACGAATCGGGCAGAAGAAGCCGGCTGATGGAAAGCAAGGACGGGAGCCCTCGTCCTTCTCGCTCCTCTCCGACCTGCCAATGAGAGAAATTCGACCAAACGAAGATATAAGGTGAAGAAAAAGATGGAGCAAAGAACAAAGCAACTAAGGCTGAAACAAGCCGACTCACCAGTAGAAGGTTTGCGCCCAAACCTCTTGTGGAAAGGCGCCCATTCGTGAATCCCCATCTTGTGGGGCAGAATCGAGCTCACCCACTCGCGAATATTAGCAACTTGCGAAGAAGGTACTCTCTTGGCTGCGAAAACAAAAAGAAAACACTCGACAAGATTACTAAAGGGAGACGACGAACAACCATTTTCAAAAAAATATATATAATAAAAGGAAAGGAAGACCTACGGGCGAAATTCCACGCTTTAGGAAACCCCGCGGAGTTCGATACCACGGGCTCTATTCGGACATAGAAGAAGTTTTCCCAAAAGCGGCGATTGGCCTTGTCATCCATCTTCACCACCAAACCTTTGGTTCCTCGGTGACGAAGGTGAATCATTGTGCCCATATAAAAATGGGGGGCGAAGAGGTGAAACATGTGTTGTAGAGAAATTCCCTGATCGGCCAGCTCCGCGTACTTGATAAGCATAAGGAAGAGTTTGTATACGTACAGGGAGAGCTGAGCCGGACACACCTCGTAGAAGCGGCGGAAGTCCAACACCAAGGAAGGAAGGGGAAGCGTGTATCCGATGACAAATGGATATGCGTAAAATGCACAGTAGCCCGGGCGGTGTATATGCACTATGTCACGACCCGCCGGAACTAGTTCAATGTGATCAGGGATCCTCCATTTGGTTTTGAACGCCGTGAGCGCTGCGGCATCCATCGTAGAAATGACTGGTTCAAACTCATCCTCGGCAGGGCTCTTGAAGTCATTCCTTGCCTTCCCTGGGCGAGGAACTACCTCATCCACAGTTAGAAACTTCTCGTCTTCCGCCTTAACTACACCCTCTTCATGTGGAGGCATATCAATTTCGGGCGCAAGGGCACCAGCAACTCTTTCTGGGTCAGAGGATCACTAGCTATCTCTTCTCTGATTGCGAAAATTGGGAACGATAAAGGAAAAAGGTAACGACAACAAGAACTCTTAACATAGGGAAATGTGAGAAACTGAGAGAGAAGAAGAAAAATTGCAAAAATCTCTTGAGCGATTGGGAAACACAGCATTCAAATGTAAGAAATTCCCCCATTTATAGGGATATAAATACCCTGAGCGGGAAAACCAAGCGCCACCATTTTGAAAACGGAAAGGGCACGGGAAACGATGCAACGCACAGAGAACATGCGCCATAATGACGCATGACAAATTAATGACATTTCGAACTGACGCAACGGTTTGGTGCAGCTTTCGAAACGTCACACCGTTATCTCGCCATGGGGTATTCCCCTATCAACCAAAACGCTCAGATTTCTCAAACTCTCGAATTGGCAAGGTCCGTCTACCGAGCTCGCCCAAGGTGATCCTGACAGACGGAGGGACTAACTGTATGGGTCAAAATCTGACCAAACAAGAATCCGCGTAAAGAGGGACGACAAGTCACTTAGGCCGAAGTCGTATTCGTACAACGCTATAGCGACATAGCACCTCGGCCACGGCCGAGGTCGTGTACTCAGAAGGCTTGTACGGTGAATTGGATGTCACGACATTTCAGAGGGTCAATCTGTAATCCAGTTAAATGACTTAGGCACTCTGGCTAATGACCGTTGTGTAAATGAGAATACTTAGCAGAGGCGGATCTAATGCAAGGTTGATGGGTTCCCGTGAACCCAGTAACTTTTGTGTAAACTTTGTATTTATACTAAAAACTTCATTAAAAGTATAAGAATATTTAACTTGGAACCCACTTCGTTGATCCAATTGTTATGTATATTAACTTGAAATCATTGTAGGAACCCATAAATTTAAAATTCTGAATCCGCCTCTGATACTTAGTATATATACTAGGTGAGAGAACGAAGGAAAAGATGGGGCAGAGAAAAACTGACACACACATGTAGACTTTTCCAGAGAGGAAGAAGGATCTTCAGCTCTGTCTTCTCGCGAAGGGGAAAAGGGAAAGGAAGCTCAGATCCTCAGTATGCATCATTAATTTCATTATGTCAAATCACCACCCTTTTCTTACATTAGGGGATTCAATTATTGCTATGGTTAAATTTCATGTTCAGATATGCTTGTTCATTCTTATCTGCTACCTCAAATCTAGGATGAATTATCTTTGGTTAGGATTTACCTCAAATCTTCCTATTTAATTAGTTCACGAAAAGATTTAACACTTTTTGGTCAAACACTATTGTGCTCTTTATGCTGATATGAAGGTCATTAAGTTTTGGGCTACGACTAATCAAATAGGCCACCTTAGCAAAATTATATAAAAACGAACCAGAGGCATGACCTCCACTGATAATGCACTGGTGGAATTTCTCCTGGACATTAGCTTGAGCTGGTATTGCCACATGAGTTGGTATTGCTACGCTATTGGTTCAAAGTATGAGTGTGGATTCTGATTAGTTGATTTTTTGTATTCCGGGGAAATATTGATCCTTCACTTTGTGCTATGGTAGGACTTACGTGAACCAAAACCATTTCCTTCTCTTGACCCCTATGATTTAATTTTAATTTCACTTCTTACCTCTTACCTTTTAACCAAGCATATAAAATGTCCCAGCTCCCTTTTCTATTCATCTCTGCCTCATTTTACCCTTACCAAACATAGTTTAGGTCCAATTCTGTTGTGGGAGTGGTAAGGTCTGGTCTTGCTTGGATTATGTTCAGCTGCACCGTCCAGCTATCCAGTTCTTGGTCTTGAGTGTTGCCCTAAAACATATGTTTAACCTAGAAGCAACTGCCTACTGGCTACAACTGCAAGTCTTGTTTGTGACCAAAGTTGGTTTGCTTTGCTGATATTCCAATGATTTATCTTGTTTGTTCCCCGATGAGTCATTTATTCTATGGTTAATGGAATCATCTGTTGTATATATGTCGCCAAGCTTCACATGGAGTTAGAAACAGTTACATTGTGTTGAATGGAAGAATATACCTTAGGCTAAATGCTTATATCATCATATAATTTGCTAGTATTAAGCTATTTTTGGATGAGAAGATCTCCACATCCTTTGGTACTTGAAGGAGATTTTTCCTTGCTGATATGGGTGAAGGAGTATAGCTTAGGCTAAATGCTTAATTCATGCATGTAATTTTCTAGTATTACTAGGCTAGTCCAAGTTATTTTCTGATGAGAAGATTTCCATATCCGTGGGTACTTGAAGGAGATTTTTCATTGCAGATATGGGTGAAGACTCCTGAAGTTTTGGCACGAGATCGCCTTTTGGGTTCTTTCTCTGTAAGTAATAAAGTTGCTAACTTGGATAAACTATCTCAATGTCCGACAATGCTGTAGTATATTTCTTTTCTAAATAAACGGTATTGTAAGTCTGACTAAAATGGTCTAGTGATTTTATTTACTGACCAAGTTTATTGCTTGAAATATGATGCATTAGTTATGTAGGAACAGCTAGCATTGATTTTTCTATTGGACTTGGATCATGACATCTTCTTCTGGCATAGTCTAGTAAGGACCTACGTTGCGCTGACTGTCCAAAATATTGTTACACCCGTGTCGGATCCTCCAAAATATGCTATTTTTGGAGGATCCAATGCGCGCCCGACGACATTTTCGGAGAGTCAGAGCAACATAGGTAAGGACGGCAGATCTTAGTAATTGAATCAGCAGATTTTGTTCCATGCATTGTCAAGCACAAATGATAGAACTTTTTACCCTATTTGATTCATCACAATTCAATACAAAAGACTCGATTGCTCATAAGTCCCTGATATAATTGACTCTGAACCTTCGAACGAAAGATGCTTGTAAGCTGACAGCCAGGAAATATAGGAAAAGGTTTTCAGTGTAAAATTTGTTTCCCTGGGATGGTAGTCTTTCCGAGTGCTACCGATGGAATTGTGAAGTGACTCTGCTTGCAGGTGAGGCCTGTTCTGAGTAGATTAAAGAACACATTGGTGGTTCTTGCCACATCATTGCTTGTGTGTGTCCTCGTTTTCGTCAATGTCGAGAACCGCCAAAAGGATGTTTATATACCATCAGAAGAAGCTGGTGGTAGATCAGTACCAGGAGTATACAATGATGAGTCTGCAAGATCATTTGAACCAGATGCATTCTGTGGTGAACCTGCTGCTCCTTAATTCATAAGTACTAACTGCTAGCCATTCTTCTTCATTTACTTCTCTGTATATGTTATCATGTATTATGTCAACCTCACCTGTATAGTAATAGATACAAAGTGTATATTGTTCTATCTCCATTCCCCTCTTTCTGTAAATGCATCACGTTGTGAACTTGCATTAAAAGTACCATTATTTTTAATACATGGATAAACATCTATAAAGATAAAACTGTCCTTTCAAAACCTGTAATACACCAAACCAAACACTCGATAAGAAATAATTTTAGTGTAACTAATCTCATCATTACTAATACACATATTTAGTAATGATTCTTATACATCCTACCAAACGACCCCTCAATAGTCAAACATCAAAAAGTATTTTTATACTTTATTTTCCACTTGCAGTTACATTTTTTCGTGTTTATCTTTGACCAAGCACAAACAAATGATCTCCATATAAAAAATGTGACCTTAAAACACAAGTGATATTGTTAACAAGAAAAAAGAAAAAACAATTTATACCAGATATGTCGTATTCCATGGAAGTGCCAAGCAGGAAATTTACTTGCTAATTGTCTTTGGAAAAAGACCATTTATGTGAAATGCAAGAAAAAAGAAAAAGAATGAAAGCGAAAAAAAAAGAAAAAAGAAGAGTTGAGACATCCTTACGTAAGTCCGTCTCCGTGAACTTTGCATACATTGTCAGTCTTAAGTTCAAATAAAGGAAGAGAATTGTGATAAGCTAATAACAGAGAAGGATTACGATAAATTGACAATCAGCCTAAACTAATCAATTTATGACAGAACAAGTTGTTATTGGTGTTGACTAGGGGTGTACATGGACCGGGTTGGTTCGATTTTTATCAAAACCGAACCAAACCGACTATATCGATTTGGATTGGTTCGGTTTTGTCGGATTTTTCGGGTTTCGGGTCTTTTTGTTACATGTATATTATTTCTATCTTACTTTGTTAAAATTATAGATAAAACTTCGATAAGTGAATATATGTTTAGTCAATATGGAAAAAATTGACAAACATATGATCTATTAAAATATTCTAATAGGAGAATATTTTTAGTAACACAGATAGTTATTTTCTTAGTCGTCTAACAATAATTTATTTATACTTTCAAGGTTAATACATGAGAGGATCCCAAATATTTCTACACTTTCTAAAGAAAATTCACTATAAAGTTTTAAAAATATAAATAAAATTTATATATTTATATGTCGGTTTAGTTCGAGTTTTTTTACTCAATACCAAATCAAGTCAAACCAAACCTAATCGGGTTTTTTAATCGATTTCGTTTGGTTTTTGGGTTTGGTGCCCCTAGTGTTGACACAACCTCTCGTCTCTGGTGACACAGCTTTCTTTGACTAATAATTGCTCTTAAGCATACAGATATATGACCACAATCGCAAACAAAATGATGTGTTTTGGTGGTGGCATGAGGATAATATGTTGGATTTACTTAATAAAGTCGGTTGAGAACATTAGGTTTAAGGTTTAAATTCTAGCGAAAATAAAAAGACTAAGTGATTTTTTTCCAGCCGTTCAGATATATGAATAGCAGATATTCCGTAAAATTAGTCGAAATGTGCGTGAAATGACGCGAACACACAATTATAAAAAAGTGTTGGATTATGACCAATAATTCAATATTCAATGTATGAAACCTCACGAAGGTTCCAACAAGTAACACAAGATTCACAAGGGAGGAAGTTCACCTTCTGGAAGCTTCTTTTAGGTGTCTATGTTCTTTTAATTAATGCTTTTTAATTCAACAACACATATTAGCTAATCTCTTTATGGTCAAATACACGTTCTGTGGTTGCAACTTTGCAATTTTTTATATCACCGTTGAAACCTCTTCACACCATTTCATTGAACTTTTTCTCACTTTTCTCTCTCTGATTTTTTTAATTTGGTGGGGCCCTATTTTTTGAAGATCAGATTTTATTGTTTTTTTAAATTTGTTTACTTGCCCAAAAATAAGATGATATTATTGCTTGAATAATAATTTACATAATAATCCTCCTATTTGGAAGATCCTAACTAGTATTACTACTCGCACGATGTGCGGATAATATTATGATCCTGTTAAATTCTTTAAATTAAAAGAACAAATCATATGAATAACTATTGTGATAAGCGTAAATATTATAATCTCATATATAGCCGGTGATACAAACAAATAAAAATACAATATGATTCAAAAATAAATACTCCTTCCCTTTCAATTTACATAAAATATTTTTCTTATTAGTCTGTTCCAAAAGAATGACACATTTCTGTATTTGGAAATAATTTATCTTTAAATTTTTTATTTTACCAATTTTACATATAATGAGAAGTTCTTACACTCATACAAATATCATGGTCCCACAAAACTATTAGGATAATAAGTTTCAAAAGTTTTCTTTTTCGTTCTTAAATTTTGTGTTAAGTCAAACTATATCATCTATATTAAAACTGAGTGAAGTCATACTATATCGAGTACTAACAAATAAAAATACATTTAGTAATATCTTAATTTAAATTATAAAAATATATTATATTATTATCTCAACATAATAAATTCTCACATCAGCGTCAACTTCTACCAACCTAAAATTACACGGTGACAAATTAATATATACATATATGATAATTTATTAACAACCAATATATTCCAACTTTTGGGAATTACCAACTTGGATCGTAATTTTGCTCAATAATTTTGCTAGTTACCTCAACTTCAACCACACAATTAAAGTTACATTATTTTTAACAATTTAAATGATACCTTTGGGATATAGTTAAGATTAATATATTATAATTAAATAAATATTAACCTACTTTAAATATTTTTCTTCCACGATGCACATGTACTAAAAAAAAGATGAGTTCTTATATGTAATTCTTAATTAAATGAATCTTATCTTATGATGTTATGATTCACTTTATTTTGTGTAAATAGCAATCCCAAATAGTACAATTATATTCATCTATGTGTTTACCCTATCCAAATCTATTTCATTCTAATTGACACACACACAATTTGAGAGAACATAATTATCAACAACGCGCTAAAAATATATATATATATATATATAATATTCGAGTGAACCTTCGGCCTCTTAAAAATATAGTGCCATTGAGAAGAATCTATCCTCCTTTTTATATATTTTGGCATAGCAACTGTTAGCACTAATAAAAAAATAAAAAAAAATAAAAAAAAAAGTATGTATTGCTTCCAAACAATTGAGGTATAATATAAATTATAAAATATTGGATAATTAATTTTACCGTAAGACAACACAATTGACATTTGTTTAGCCAATGTTTGAGTCGATTCATATTTAAACATTATCCCTAAGGTAGTTATGAAAGTTAAGTTTTGATCCAACAACTCGGTAATTACGATTGTGGGTTCGAACCTAAATATTTTAGTCTTATTTCTAGTAACCAACATGTTTTTATTTTTTCTGTTATTTTTGTTGTGAACTCAAATTTCAAAAAACTCTTTCTCATTATTTAGAACAACTCGCCTCACTCGTTAAGCCTCCTATTTGAATTGGAACATTTATGTGTTGATTAGCTTTCCTAATTAATTAATCAATCAATTCAAATTTAACTTTTTTCCATTCATATTCAAAAGAATCTTATTTACTATCTTTCTATTTAAATTTAAATAAATATCATGTCTTTCAATTTAAATTAAATACTATAACAAATATTGTCATAATTTATCAAGTGGTTTTATATTAGCTTGCCACTTGGCTTAACCATAATGCACACTTGCTATATTTTCATGAGAGTTTTTATTAGCTTATGGAGTTACTTAATGTCCTTACTCATTGCTCTACTTTTAGTATAATACAATGAATATAGTTTTGTATTACCATAAAATTTAATTTAACTTTGTTCTTTTGTTCCGTAGCTCCAATCGTTTTGTTTAAATTTATCAATAATATTATTTTTTCTATTTAATTATTTTATTAAAAAAATTTAAAGTGTAGACTCCTTCACATTATTTTTATTCTCCTCTATATACATTATTTTCTATCATATAATATTTTAGTTATTTTTCACATTTCGTGTTATATCTATAATATAAACATTATCGTATTATTTTTCTAATTCTTTTGAAAATGTGCCAAAGTTTAAACAAAGAAGCTCTTTTATTATTTTTCATAAATCTACACTTTTAGTAATTATTATTTAGTATTATATACAATAAGCAATTAGTTTTTTTCCTTTTGTTTTCGTATAGAGTTTTGACTTTAATTTTGTTTTATAACTTAACTACATGACAATTTTAATTACATCTTTATATTGTTAATTTGTTGCTTGGCATTATTTCATTGTAAATATTTTAAATTTTAGGTTTATAAATTATATTTTCAGTTGCGTGATATTATCCACATAATTTATTTTTTCTCGTAATAATTAAAAAAAGTTTTCTTATATCAATTTTAAATGTCTAATCCTTCTATATATCTACAATTATATTATTTATTTACAAAAAAAAATCTCTATTTTTTTTGTTCTTTGTCTATTGTTACTGTGTTACCCATTACTTAATATGGTTACAATATTACTTAACTTTTTATTAGCTTGTCACCTACTTTATATATAATATACTATAACGAATATGGTTTTTCTTTCTCTTAAAATAATATTTTTATTTATTTTTAATCTTTCACTATATAATATTTGAATTTATCAATAATATTTTTAGTATTAATTATTTATTTGCTTTATTTTATCATTTAAGCTAATTCAAAGTATAAATTCTCTCACCCTATCTTTATCCCCCTCTTTCTAAATTGTTTTCCCTAGTAAGTATGATATTTTATTTAGTGTTTTATTCAATAATAGACAAAAATAAAAGTGCATATGATCAAACTATATAGTATTTCACCAAAATATTATGGTATTTTTATTATTAAACTTCTAGTAATTATTATTTTTGTTGAAGCTTTTAGCCTTTAAAATTTTTATTTCTATTGTATATTTGTTTAAAATTCAGAAAACTTAGTCTAAAACAGATATTTTGGATTATCCATTATGAAATAAATAAATTATTAAATATATCTTTATTTTGAACTTTAGTTTAAAACCTTAAAATATATTCTTCAACTCATTAAAAAGTATTGAATTTTTAAAATAAAATTAAAACTACACATTAGATTATGGTAGGATATAGTCTTCTCAGGTAGAATTGATATCAAAATTCTTTACTTTCTAAACAAAAAACTTCAGTTAGAAAATATTAGTACAGTGATTCAACTTTATTTTTTTAAAAAAATAATTCTTATTTCAATTTAATTTCAATAAATGGAATTTTATATATAGTTCTTAAGTGATATTTCCTTATTTGAAAATCTCCCACAAACTCTTTAAGATTGCCAAGTGGCTTTATAATAGCTTGTCATTTGACTTAACCACAATGCAAATTTTCTTGCTTTAATATATATATATAGATATAGATTCCCAATGGATAAGCATAATAGTCTTACCTCCATTGAGATCTCCTTTTCAAATTTCGATTGCACATTAAAAGTACGGTTTCAGATTTATTTTATTTGGTTGACGTAGAGTTTAAGATGTCAATTTTGTATAGATAAGTGTAGGTAGAAAAAATATTACAAAGTAATTTATTTTTTCAATAATTATTCTAAAACTTTCTCTAATTCTTTAGCGTTTGATCAAATATTTTCTCTAATTCTACCTACATAATAGTTTGATAGACAATTCTTCGATAGTTTAAATTTCAATTTCATGGAAGTTATGAAATGATATTCTTATGAGAATGAATAAAATATTTTCAAATGTAATTAAATAGCAAGGATGTCATATAAATAGGGATTAAAGGAGCACTTGATTTCCCCTTTAGTTTAGATTGGCATTTGAAAAATAGTTATGAAAGCATGTTGTATTAAAATATTGAGAAAAGTATATAGAAGTTCAAACTTTGAGAATTAATTTTAAAAAAAGGAACGAAAAGAAAATCAAAAAAATCACAGATAAAGTGGGGACCACAGGTGGGTCGGTGTTGCCAGGTTCATGTATCTAACCCAACTTCTGTTTTTCCCCATAATATCTGAAAGTAGAAGATAGTATTATTAGTATTAATCAATATAATAATAATAATAATAATAATAATAATAATAATAATAATAATGATGATGAATAAATGCGAAAAGAAATCAACCAAATATTTTCCCGTTCTTCTTCATCAACCCTATTTGCCATTTTCAAGAACAATTTGGAAGTATAAAACTATACAACTTACTCATTCAGGTATAGTTTCATCATCTTCTTGTCGTATAAGCTGCTGAGTTTTATCACTTTAATTCCGTGCCCCATTTACCGACTATTTGCAGGTGCATTTTCCTATTTTTCATTCCTGAAATTTAGTTAGTTGATTCTTCCATCTTTATTTATTCTCTGCAGTATACATCAAAATGTCATTCTTGATGTTGATATTTTAAGTAAGAAAAAGGGATTAAGGTTTTGAACCATTAAATGATTGTTTAAGCACCATATTTCGGTGCCAAGTGAAATAAGCCTTTTCAATTCTCTACTAAATCGTTGATTATATGAATTTGGTATATTTCTTATTTAGGTAGATAGTCTGCAAATGTGAGATATTCTTGGGAGGGAGTGCAATGCAGTCTTAACTAACTATGAAGTTAAGATTCTCTTATTTTAAGCTGCAAAGAGGAGAGGATGCTCTCAATTCTATCACAAGGTACTTATAAGATCGAATGTACTTCCTAGATCTAATAGAATGAATTTCCCGCATCCGTACTAATACCAATCCAACCCATTTCATGAATAAAATGTGACCAATTGACATCCAATAAAGTTAATCGGGGTGGCTGGGGTGGGGGTTAGGTCCTAAAACAATTTTAGTAGGTCCTAGTTAGCAGCTTCTCAAATTGTCCAGTAAGAAGCCAAAAGGAAGTTATATCACTGCAAAATTCATCAAAATACAATGCAGAAAATCTTATTGTTTCCACTTGTTTTTTTATTTTTTGTGCTGATATAATAGTAGTGTCACTGTACTCAGGACCAGTTTCCATCCAGAGGCAGATCTAGGATTTGAGTTTTATGGGTTCCTACAACGACCTCAAGTTCATACTACAATAACATATGGGTCCATAGTCAAATATCTATAGATATTTGGTGGATTTCTTATGTGTATATGCAAGGTTTAAGCAAAAGCTACTAGGGTCACGTGAACCTATAAGCAACACCGTGGTTCCGCCCCTGTTTCCGTCAACTACAATCTGGTAACAACATGAAAATGCAATAGTAGGTCGTCCGCATGTTTGCGCATCTATACATGAAGCACCAACTGACATGTATGATCTTTTTTTTCCTCAAGTTCTCAGCTGTTAAGATGACCCCCTTTACTGTAAACCATGTAAAAAAGCCATATTCCTTGGTGCCCTTGGAATCATGTCCAATAGGTATTGGGAGCCTGACTATTTATCACCAGAAAATCTGTGGAAGTATGATTTAACTGAGAGCATACCGCTTCTTTCTCTCTCCAATCTCCATCTCCAAGTGTCCTAGCTAGTAGTGTTGATTCCATTTGTAAAGAAGTCAATCAAACATTGTAACTAAGCTATTTCTCAATCCAGTAGGTTTTCCCTGAATCTCCGCACCCAATGAGCTCCCCCATTTCGTTTCCTGCGGATCTGTTGTACTGTCATCCCCCTCTGACTCGAGATTCTATAAATGTTTGGGCACGTGACTTATAAGAACACTAGTATTGGAAGTTTGGACTTAAATAATAGGAAATGCGTATGACAGAACACACCTGGGATAGAAAGGTTAAAACCCCTTCAGATTCTTTTCCTGTCTGTTAGTTGAAATAGGTTGGGAAATTATTCCGAGGCAGTATTATATCTGTTTAGTTTCTTGCTACTTCAGATCTACAATGTCATGGACTATTGAACATACCTAGTAATTTAATGCTAAAAATGCTTCTTCTGTTTTCCAAGCACCACTTCTTGTGGCTCATATCTGACTTCAAATATAGAGGTATAGTGTCATTCATTCACACAATATCTTTTGCTCGAGGCAACTTGTTGATAGGAATGTTGATTCCCATCTAGATGATGATTCCATTGCACTGGCACACTTTATTAGGGTTAAATACTCTGAAATCATCCCTCCACATGTATTCTGGACAGTATGGTTAAAGAGAAATGATAGGCTAATCCTCGTCTTTTGTAAAGTTCAAATGTCTACAAAACTAGTATTTTTGGTGTAGTAGACAGGCTGTATATGATTCAGATCAAATGTTGGAATTCTTGGATTCCTTGGATTTCTAGCATACCATGCATTCTTTTGTAACGTTTCAGGCTCTTTCTTGATGTTGTGTTAGCAATAAAATTATATTTTGTCAGTCAATGGAAAAACATAGTAGTGTGAAATCATTCAGTGTGATTGAATACAAAACATACGTTTTACCAGTACCTGTCATTTGTTTGTCGTTCTTCAAAGCTATAAGCAGATCCCAAGTGTTGCCTACTTCTAGAAGCCACTTCTCACTATCCAAAAAATGAAACCCAAAAGAGCAGGATTAGGAATCACCAGAGAAATACTTTGATTTTTTTTAAGTTAAGAAACAACTCAGAGAATTCTACTTAGTCATTTCACAAGAATACCAAAATACCACATATGCAGCTCAAATGGCAAGCACAAACCTGGATTTAAATATTGAATTGCAAGAGCGCAAAGGATTCCTGGGGAAGAAAGAGATCGACACAAATTTTTTGCAGTGAGCTGTAGAGCAGATCATTGTGAAGATCTAATATCCCATGTTCCTTTTTATAAGGAAGCACAAACCTGAAAATTTAATAGCAACAGTGCAAAGGATCACTATGGAAGAAAGGGAATCGACAGAAAGTTTGCTGTGAGCTGTAGAGCAGATTATTGTGAAGATTTAATATTCCATGCTAAATAGGGACACTGAGACCATGCAGTCAAAACTCTAGAAAGAGAGTACAATTCTCTAAGCTGTGATTGAAATTTTACTGAAACCAGTCATTAACTGTAAGCTTGAAGGAATGGTATCAGTTACCGCATTTTATATGGAAGAGAACTTTCCCATTTCTTAGAATTGATGAATACGAGTTGTATCCAATGAAGTTTCTTATTATTTTTAGATGTTTTATCTTCATTTTCAAACTTCTTTAACCATCATCAGCCATGGATGTTGATGCTACATCTGCTGATCAGTTGGTGCAGTTGTATAAAGTAGGACAATTGATACCTAATGTCTTTTGATAGCTGCCTCAACTGACTTTTGTTTTTCTTCTTTTCGTGCAACAGAAACCTCTTTTTCATGACTGCAAAACTGTATATTGCCCTATGCCATCAGGAGGACTTTCTTTAATGGATTTGGAACCTGCCTACAAAGTGGAGAGCATAAGAACAGTCGAAGACATTCAGCATGAATTTTGGCCTCTTAACGAAATAGATCCAGAGAATGCTAAGTTCCCCTGTTGTTTAGTGTGGACTCCTCTACCAGTGGTCTCATGGTTGGCACCTTTCATTGGACATGTAGGAATATGCACAGAGGATGGTACTGCTGTCGGCTTTTCTGGTTCCAACTTTATTAATGTTGATGATTTTGCATTCGGTTCTGTGGCCAAATACCTTCAACTACACAGAAAGCAGGTATAACTTCTTGTGACATGCTCTAAGCCTTTGAATTGTTATTGTTGAATTGTGTGGCCACCACATTTAAAGGTTTAAGTTGTTAGAGAGAACACAACAACAGGCCAATGTAATCCCACAAGTGGGGTTTGTGGAGGGTATTATGTATGCAGACCTTACCCCCCCTACCTTCAAGAAGGTAGAGAGGTTGTTTTAGAAAGACCCTCGGCTTAGGAAAAATAAAAGGAAGGGCTGCAGCAATAAGAGAGAATTCAATTTTAGTTAATATATTATGTTTTCAGTACGCCCCCTCACGTGTGAGCTAAACATGTGAAAATTCGTTTTGATAATGTGCGGCAATGATAATTGAATTCAGGACCTTTGCCTACTCGGATATCATGTTATATTATGTAACTACCTCATCTCAAAGTTTAAATTGTTAGAGGGCATACTGTTTTGTTAATTCATTATATTTTCAACAGTTAGTTGTAGCATTATTCCTGTATTCCACGCACTAACCACTCCTATCTCCCTTAGTGCATTGGTGTTGTTTTTTCATTCACATGTTAGAATTCTTAAGCAATAGAGCTGATTTATCTTACCAATATAATACTGACAGAATTGCTGATTGTTGAATTCCTGGACAGTGCTGCTTTCCACGAAACCTTGCTGCGCACACATGCAAGCATGGCTATAAACACACAGAGTTTGGGTCTGCAGTTACTTGGGATGATGCCATTCAATCAAGTATCCGTCATTTTGAGCACAAATCGTATAACTTATTCACATGCAACAGCTATTCGTTTCTCGCTAATTGCCTGAACAGGCTCTCTTATGGTGGATCAATGAACTGGAACATGATCAATGTTGGAGCTCTTTTATTGTTCAAAGGACATTGGGTTGACAACATCTCAATCTTGAGATCATTTTCACCTTTTATTCTAGTTGTATGCTTTGGCATTTTCATGGTGGGATGGCCGTTTTTGGTAGCATTGTTGGCGTTCTCGCTTCTTCTTTTAGCATGGTTTGTTTTTGGTACTTACTGTGTAAAAAATCTGTTGGATTCCTAATTTATTGTATCACACTGCTACAAGATTTAAACTTTTTAATTCTTAACGCACCAAGAGCTCCAGGTAGAACTGCATCATGACACCTCGTGTGACCCGAAATTGTGAATTTGATAACCAAATTGCCAGTACCAAATGAAAGAGAAATGACATGGAAATGTGCATTGCTGATTATTAAGTTGTAGTTATTCCTGAAGAATGTGGAAATCTCTTCATTATGTTTGCCTTTCTTTTCTAAGTGAAGTTATCGAATTACCCTTAACACAGAGCTTTTATCAGTGCCTTCCACGAACTTCATCATGCTCCACATTTTGTAGCCTTCCATAGCCTAAAGGCCACCATATTGAAATCTATCTGTTGATATCACAAGGTTTGAACCCTGATGTTTAAAATCTTTTTGAAAAGATGACACATAATTTTAGTGCCATAACCATCCATTTATATGAACCATAGAATATTCTTGTGAATAATAATATATTCAAGCTAACACTTTAGTCTAGCAAATCATGAGAGACGACAGTACAAATTAGAGCAGAGACGAAAATATTTGGTGATTTTTTTTCATCTGCTCGAGTCTTCGTAGGTAGAGTTGCTCAATACCTATGCTCATGGGAGATAGCAGATATCTAGTGGATTAATAGAGGTGCGGCTACTGGACTTTCGCTATCTTGGGTGCAGCATTCAGACTGCTTCGGTAGCTGCACAACGCTTGTATTGCCCTCCCACAATCCCGTTTTATGGTTTAGGCAACTCCCATTTTGTCCGTTGTTATTACGGGAATCGCTTTTGCTTTCTTTCCTTCTGGCTACTAAGATCTTCAGTTCGCCAGGTTTTCTTTTGCCTGCCTATGGCTTCAGCAGCTGCAAGTTGGCCGGACACCACCATTATAGAATAATACTGTTCAACAAGTTTTCAAAGGTGTTCCATGTATTTGACTAGATAGAGTAAGTACCAAATGAATGACGAAATATCTATTTCTGAGCCAATATTAACAAATGAATGACGAAATGTATTTGACTAGATATTTCAAAGGTCAATATTACCAAATGAATGACGAAAATTCCCAGAAGAATTAAACAACGGAGCTTAAGTAAGGGAGACCCCTTGCCTTTCTTCCTGGGAAGGCCAGGATGTGTCTCTAAATATCTATTTCTGAGCCAAAAATACTCCAGTGAAGTCAGAATATTTTAACAACATGATTTTGTTTTTCTTTTAGCAAAAGCAACGAGAATTTTAATAAGTGTAGCCATTAGTTGATCCATAATTAGTTCAGACACAAAAGTTGAAAACTGAAATTACACCAATATGGTATGGGTCATGAAAGAGTTCATAGCATTTTTCTCATATAGTTATTTTACTATTCTCTCTTAATATATTAATTGTTCTGAATTTTACAATTTATTTTTGTTTAAAAGCGTTTCTAACATATTAAAAATCAAGTGTACCTGTTAATTTTGTTTTATTACATTTACAGAAAACGCTTTCGGGGGCATATACTGATTGACATCTTTAACTCGATCTGAATTACAAAATCCGTTAATCCTTATTATAATATGTTGTGCTATATGTTCCCATCTTATCTTGTCTGTGAACCAGTGACTCTTTAAAAGTTTATTTACACTCATTGTACATTTTATCATGTATCAAATAACTCGTTCGTTTTTTCAAAACCAACATACTAAAATCCGATGAAGTTTTTGTTCAAAAAATAAATAAAATATCCGGTGAAGTTTATTTAAAAACAAGACCAACAGTTAATATTGCCAACCTTCTGAAACTACTGGATGAGATAAAGAGTCAAGTTAGATAATGGCATTAAAAAAACTCAACCAAATGATCATGTCAAAAATAAATACTCTAAAAAGAATGGAACGTTCTGACTCAGACAGTCAGGCTAATCCAGCCAAAACTGTACCACATCTAGAATGGCAATTCATGAAAAGGAAGGATTTCTGAACTGGAAGCATGTGAAAACACTATAAAGAAACAGCCACTTGACTCTAACGAACAAACTTTCTAATTGATTGAAAAATAGCACGAAAATCTCTATACAGCAGTGATGTAGAATAAGAACAGACCAGCTTTTCATAACCAAAAGAAACAATAATGGCAAAAATGTATATACATGGCAATTGGCTTTTTTTTTTTTGGTTTTTGAGGGGGTGGGGTGGGTGGGTGTAAGTACACACAGCATATTCTAACAAGAGTGCATAGGTTTGGGGGGGAATACATTTGAAGATTCACTAATCAATACTCTTAATCACCATCATATACAAGAGATTTTACAGATTGATTGTGAAAATAAATGAGATGCCGATGGCAGCTTAGGCCATTTCACCAGAAGAAAAGCCGCTGGCTGCTGCTTTAGACTTGATGACCAGCATGCCCCCTGCTATAATGGAGGACATTTCTTGCAATGGCTGAAAGTATTTAACCAGATTAAAGGAATTCCCAGCTCCAATCACATCGCAACGCTATGATCTAGCACACCACTTGTCACAACAAATGGCTTTTCTCCGAGTCCTCAACTTGTGTATGAAAAACAAAACTTGGGAATGCAGTAGTAATGTCCCTGTAAAATGAAGCACAAGAAATCAACATTTACAAAGATTTCCTTCTGACTAGGAAATGCAAGGGTTTTCACGAAAGCAAAAAAAATTTACTTCTCTGATTTATTACCAAAGAGATGAAGCAAAACAACACAGAAGAACAACAATTTTAGTTCGGCCACATAATAAGGCCTCCTCTGAGAGGAGAGAATTTGATCGATCAGATGACCCACCAAACAGAATAGAGTCCAAAGGCAAAAGAGAAAGAGGAATACACAAGATAAACTACTCAGGCGATAATGAGTAGGTACTACAAGCTTCAAACTACTCAGGAAATAATGAGTAGTACTACAAGCTTCCTTCTTTTATTTGGGGATCGAAACACCAGAATTTTTTTTTCCTATTAACCTTCAATTATTCTCTCCTGAACCAAATGAGAATGTTTTTTTTCTGTATAGAGTGGTCATTGGGGGTTTAGTTTCTCCTTCATTTTATTTCGCCACTCCATCCTATTTAGCAAAACAAGTATAGCGAAAGAAAGAAAAGAAAAAGACCTAATATCTGGTGGCTTGCATGGAGGTTGAATCAACAATAATAAAAGCACAGAAGCCACGATACAGAAGAACAGTTAACATACTTCAAATAGGGAAGGGTCATGTTCTTCAGCAATGAGGGGTGTCTAATGGCGAAGTCTTTCCAGTCCTTCTTATCAATCTTACCATCTCCATCGGAATCAGCATCAGCAAATGTCTGTCGGAAACATGGAGACATAAATATTATGATGCAGACATAGTTTCAGAAAAAAGATTCACCTTGGCGAAAGCATACCTTATCAATAATTTCCTCGACCAGTTCATCAGATAGCTTCATTTCAGATTCCATCAGAATTGCAATTACCATTTGCTTAACCTAAATGAGGAAACTTTCCGATCAATTCATTTGATAAAAGTATGTAGAAATATAGAATTAAATTAGATGTCAACTTTAATAAACAGAACATTGCAAGGAGATTCTGCTGAAAGTTAAAAATAATTGAAAGCATGCATATGGATTTCAAGGAAAGATTGGTCACGCTTTTCTGGAAGCTGCCTCTTCTCTCTCCCACCCAAAGACTCACACAACCTAGACCAAACATTCCCGATTTCAGTTACCATAAACTCAAAGGCTATCTATGGATTGCAACCTTTATTGCATCAATATATGCACAAACATTCAGTAGTTACAACAATGATCCACATATGTACTTTATTTAACCAGGACTGCATGAAACTAAGTGTCCGTATTTCAAATGAATCAACAACAGAAGAAAAAAAGGAGGGCATTCTTCCTTAATAGAAGGATAAATGATGACTTCTGATCAAGTTTTGGATCAGTATTTATCAGCTATGGAGTTGATCAAATTAAATGGAGCAGGTGTGGGAAAGCTTGCAAGTTCAACGTGCTTTCTAAGTATATAATGCTATCAAAAATTGGTCCTCATAGCATCTTAACTGCTGCCAAATATCAACTTCAACACTTGTACTTCTCATATATTAGCTGTAACAGCTTTTAATAAGTTGAAGTACTTGATTTATAGTAAATATCCTGTATGAACCCTTGTGTGGTCTCCCTCGTCTGTCCCACTTAAAGGAAAAAACAATAGTTTGATATTCTCAGATGTATAATCCGGTCTGAGTTTATGAATAATCACTTTTACTCACATTCCCATCTGACTTTACAAATCAATCATTTTTTATCCAGAATAGTTTTTGAGACATCATCAGATCTATATTCCAGCTTTCAGTTTCAGAACCAATCAACTTTCTAGGTTCACATTGGTGGCAACTTAGTTCTTTTTCTAATAAGTTAAGGGTTCACATTGGTGGCAACTAGTTGAAGTTATATAGTTTATGCGTGCAATTATGGCAGAAAAAGCTATATTCCAATCATTCCCAGTATTTGTGAATAGAACTTAAACACTAAAGAGTGCAGGTTATCAGTTATTGCTAGACTTAAATCGAAGGTAGTTATTTTAAACGCATCTGGTACTATCACATCTTTGGAGTAAATTAAAAAAGAATTTCAAACTTGTTTACTCACTTCTTCTCGCTCAATGAACCCAGTTTGTCGTAAATCATACAACCTAAAGGCAACTGCAAGAGAACCAAAAAGAAAAGTGATTACAATGAGTTACAAGCATCAGATGACTTGAGTTACTATTAACTAAAAGAACGCCTTGCACCCCTTACAGTCTATTTTGTCTTCTATTGGAGCATAGGGATGGAAGATATTAAGTGCATGGATAAATTCCTCAAACTCAATGACTCCATTCTGCTTTTCATCAAAAAGATCAAAAACCTGCAGAAAAGGAACTGGAAAGTTCATTAACGTGAAGCTAGAGACGGTTATTGATGAAGAAATAAGGTAAGGCAAAGTTGATGCAAGGCAGATTTCTTATAAACCTTTCCTCGTTTTAAAGATATCTCCAATTTGTGTGTCAACCACTAGAAAGGAGCATGTCCTCAATATAGTTTGAACAAGATACTACATGCAAAGAACCACAAAAATAAAAACATAGTTGCTTAACTTATTTAGAGTAAGACGAAATTCAGATGGAACAAATAAGGTTACTAAAAGGTCGGAATGACTGTCTTATGTAGATTAGGTTTAGGGTTTGTCTCCGGAATCAAACAATGATACCTGTTCAACATAATGAGGAATGCACATGAGTTCTACATAAATTTACAGAGTGAATAAAATAGACTACAAACACCAAGGTATCAGTTTATTTGGCATCAACCTGTGATCAGGAAAAGTATAATCAATCCAATGCATCCAGAGATACTGAAGCATCAAAGTGCACTTAAAGTGGTATTTTTAGGAAATTAAGTTCTTCTATTAGCCACTTATAATGTGCTAGCATTATCATTATTATTATGGAAAAGGAGACAGATCTTCCAAGAGAGAACATGAGATGAACTAGGAACAAAAGTTTTAGAGCATTTACCCGGTCCAAAAAGAGATTCTCACCATATGGAGTTTGAAATAAGGCTAGCTGAAGCTCTTCCTGAAAAAAGAAAGCAAAAGATTAATTTAACAAGACAATATTTTCAAAGATCTAAAAACTTGGCAGAACTGACATTGCCAATTTAGTAAAGAAGGAATAAAGAACATTGTTATCCCAAATTATCAATCGAGTAGAGGAGGTATCAGATCAAGTAATAAAAAGGAGTAATAACAACAAAACCAAAGGCAAAAAGGAAACAAGCTCACCTTATGTATCAAACCATCATCAATAATAGAACAACTCAACTTCTTAAACAACTCGTATAATGCTTCCACTTCATTTACATTAACTGCAAAATCAAATTCACAACCACAACAACAACAACAACAAAAAAAAAAAAAAAAAAAAAATCAACCTTTTTCAGTTCCAAAAAAAAAAAAGAATTTCAGTAAAAAGAAGGGGAAAAAAAGGAAAAGGGGAATATCAATTACATCGAGATTCGTTGGCAAGACGGGCAAGGTCGGTATAATCATAACCCAACTTCTTCTTGTTGGGACGGTACAAGTGCTGACATTCCAAGCAACCAGAAGCAGCGTAGATTAAAGCTTCAATGAGTGCTATTATTGGGAAAAATGCAGCACATATTTTCTCTGAGATTGTCAATGAACTCGAACTCTGAAGAAATCATAAGAGATCAATGAATACCCAGAAAATTATATTTTTTTTTTTTGAAAAAAAGGAAGATTGAGTTTGTTGAATTACCAGAGAATCTCGGGTTGAATCCATTGATTTTTATCACATTTCTCCCTTAATTGCTTCCTCGTACCAGCTGGTCCAGATTACAAATAATTCAGAGAGAGAGAGAGAAAGGAGACAGAGAGGAGAGAGAAAAAGAAGGTGGTGTGTGTGTGGTGCGCGGAAGATTGTCTTGAAAGGATTGAACACGATGTCTATTTATATTTTTTCTTCCTCGTCCTAATATTATTCTCATTTTCCAATTTCATAACTTTTGTATACTATTATTTTTCTCTTCATAATTTCAAAACTTAAAACGACGAACTGTTTAAGTATGCTAAATTAATTTCGTAACTATATATTATATGAAATAAATATGTTATAATGAATAAATACTGATAATTTAATCCATATAAGTTAAGCTCTCGATAGTAGGATTTATATATTTATCTTAGAGGTCGTTTGGTAGGTGTATAAGAATAGTGTTGATTACGGTGTATTAGTAATACATGGATTATTAATGCATTAATTAGTAATGCAAGTATTAGTTATATAGATATTATTTTTTATCCACTGTTTGGTAAAAACTAAAAGGCATTGCATAATTTTTAGGAAAATTAGTTGTTTACAAAAATATTCTCCATATTCTTTAGTTTTAAGGGACTTTAAAGACAGTTTCATCTTTAACCACGATAATGCATGCACTAATAGCCTTGATATTGCTAATACCACGGTCGGTTATGTATTAATTATACGTATGATAATACCAAATAGGTTATATAATTGATATTTGCATTAGTAATATATAGATTAAAAAAGTATACCAAACAAAAAATTCGTAATACCAAAAGCTAATGCATACATTGTTTTCTCTAATACCCGTTAAAGTTAAATGAAAGCACGGCTCTTTAGTGGGGTTTCTTTTTCTTTTATCAATCATTTGTTATGTGAAGTTTATTACGTCACTTTTATGTAATGACTACATACTAAACGACCTACAATACAAATTATTTCATAAGAACTACATATCTACAATGTGAATATTCATGTTTTCTCCAAAAAGCTTGATGAAATGAATTAGGATGAGAATTTACTCTATTTGAGATGTCATTGGAAGGATTCCCTGGGCCCATTTTTTGTTATACCTAGTAGGCTATATATAAGTTTTTTAAAGAAAAAGTTAAAGTGAAAAGGTTTGATTTTTTTCTTTAACAAATATAGAAAAAAAGAATTTGCAACTACTATGATTTCTGTCAAGGAAATCGCATTTAAAATGAATATCGAACCGAGATCACTAGATGATAAAATTTTAAAAAAATATTGTCATAATCTTAAATGTTCCTTAAAGCATAATAATCAATCTGATATTAATGGTTTAGATTTATTTTCTGAATTAAAAGTGTTAAGGAAAATAGTATCCAGGGAAAATGTAAACTGCACCAGGCAAGTCCGATGTGACTAGCTCTGACTGAGGAGTCTGTCGGTGAGGGGAATGGATCCTAGGTCTCCCGTGTGGAAAATCACTCACCCAACCAATTCAGCCAACCCTTGTGGGCTCCAAATGCATATAGTGCTTATAGAATTATGTTAAATAACTCATGTTATCGTTGCTTTAGTGGAAAGAAATTTTTTAAAATTAAAATTGATAAAAATTTATCTAAGATCAATAGTGTTTCAAGAAAGATTAAATGGATTAGCTATATTTTTAATTGAGAAAGAGTTATTAGTAGAAAATGACTTTGGTGATAGATGTTATTATATATTTCAAGAAATTGTGTCATCTAAGTTATTCAATAACATAAGTGGAAGGAGCATGCAAACGTTACAGAGCTTCAAACTTGAAGAATAAGTGAAGTGGCACTTTTATCTTTTGAGAACTCTTTAATTCTAATTCTAAATTCTTATCTTAGCATACAAAATTAAATTAGTCAATTATTTGGCGAATTAACAAATAACAATTATTAGGTACATCAGCTAAGATAAGTTTAAGTGGTCGTGTGTGGATTGTGAACACGCAACAATTGTCTTTAACTCTTGATTACGTGTAAATTTCTTTCTTTATTTTGTGGTTGGATTACGTGTAAAATGATACACAATTATTATTGATTACAATATCATGTGTTAGAAAAAAATTACAATAGCCTCTAGGTAAAAGCATAGATAATTAATTTATGTATATCGCAAAAAAAAAAAATTTACATACCAATGTGATTTTATTGATTTTGGCAAGTTATCTGTCTTATTTTCAAATACTAACTAATTTTGCTTATAATTGTAATTATTGTATTAGGTGACGTCATAAAATTCTTTTATGACCCATTTTGCTGAAGGATTTTTATACTTGCTATGTTCCTTATTATCAATTGTTTTGATAAATTGAATATCTTTTAAAAATCTAATATTTTAGAAGAGTATTTATAGATCTACTCTATTGTTCCAATCAACATGAGACATTTGAGGAGAAATAGATGATAATTCAAATAAATATTACTACGACTAAGGCTATTAATTTGTTAGATCTAGTTTTATTGATGCAAATAATATATCTATGTAGGAAATCAATTACAGAAGAACAAGGAATCAAGAAGATACTACAAGATCGCTGAAGTCAATCTTGATGCTTAAGGAAAGAAAACAATCTGCAAAGATTATGAATCAATCAGCAAATCTGGATGCCTAAGGAAAGAAATCAATCAATAAATCAATCAGCAAAGATTGCGGACAGTTGCGATGGAAATAATCACGCAAGCCTAAATTTAAGGCATTAATCAAGGCCATCATATCCGGGAGATCGAAGATCTTGTAAAGATTGCTAAGCGGCTAATTTCGGAAGGACCAACAATCAAGGAGTAAATCTTCATCATAAATAACTGTTGAAGGAAGGATATCAAGGAAGAGCAACGACTAGCTATCTTATTCTTGGATAGAATCAATCTCTTTCCAAGGATCAAATCTCTTGGGTTGTCAGGCCTCGTCAACAATCAATCTTCACCAAAGTATTTATACCCGGCTTTGAATCTTAGACAATTATACTTTGATCGAACCAAAAAACCCTCTTTTTGTTCTACTGCAAACATACATTGTAGTTCTCTAAGATCTGATGCGTAACAAGTCAGAGAAAAAAAGAGAGTACAAAACTGGTGAGGCATTGTATCAAAAAGAAACGAGTTAGAGGAACTGAGTTATCAAGTCATTTCCACTGTACTCGAAGAAACGCATTTACTAAAGAGAACTCTCTTGCAACCCAAGGGGACTGGACTAGGATTCACATTGAATCCGAACCAGTATAAAATTCTGGTGTCTTTAATTCCCGCACTTACTTTCTGTATCTTACTTTCTGTCATTATAACTGTTAGGTCATTACATCTAGTCGACTAATTGACAAACTAGCTAATAAGAGATTAAGTTTAAAAATATACAATTCACCCCTCCCCTTCTTGTACTTTCAATTGGTATCAAAGCAAAACTCACATTCTACTTTTGCTTAACAGCTTGTGAGAAAAGATCATGGCAAATCAAGTTATCATAGGAGCTCTCTTTCAGGAAGAAAATTCATAAGTTAGACCACCATACTTCAATGGACAACATTTCTCCCATTGAAAAGTGCGGATGGAGGCCTATGACGTCAAAGTTTGGAGAGTCATAAAAAAGGGGAACTATCCCTTACCTGCTGCTACTCCACCACTTGCTGATCCTGAAGATATAGATTCATATACAAAAGAGCAAATGGAAGTGGTAAGTGCTAACAATAAAGCGAGAAATTTGCTTCATAATGCTATAAGTGTTGAAGAATATGAGAAAATATCAAACTGTGACACAGCCAAAGAAATGTGGGACAAGCTTGAGGTCATATATGAAGGAACCAACAAAGTAAAGAAAACACATATCAACATGTTGGATCAAGATTACGAACTCTTCTCAATGAAAGAAGGAGAATCTATTGAAGAGATGTTTGTCAGGTTTAGCAAAATAATTAGCGATCTAAAGGCATTTGGCAAGCCTTATACCGGTGGTGATCAAGATAGAAAAATTCTCAAAAGTTTTCCAACCACTTGGCAGACCAAAGTAGTCACACTGGAATCTCAGGATCTAAACAAATTATCTTATGATGAGCTACGAGGAGAACTCATAGCTTTTGAAAAGATGCATCTCAAGAAGACTAGTCAAGAAGAAAAAAAGAAAATAGTTGCATTCAAGACCTCAACTGAAATAGCTGAAAACGAAATTGATGATGATCTTGAAGCTCTACAAGAAGAGATTGCTATGCTATCAAGAAACATGGATGGATTAATGAGAAGATTCTGGAATACAAAGAAAGGAAGAATTCCACCAAGACGATCTAGGCAATACAACGAATAGGACAAGAATGATGGAAAGTGCTATGAGTGTGGAAGATTTGGGCACATTCAAGCCGAGTGCCCAGAACTGAAAAGGAAGATCTCTAGAGGCTTTAACAAGAACAAATCCTTCGGAAGTTGGAGTGATGAGGACAATTCAGACCATGAAGAGATCAAATCTCTGCTTCATGACGATTCTGGAAAATGAAATGAACAAATCCTCAGGATGCTGGACAGATGAGGACACTTCAGATGAAGAAAATGAAAACTGTTTTTTGGAACGAGGTAAAACAAGTGAGGTAAGATCTTATAACTGTGAAAGATGCAATGAATTGCAGGATATTCTTGATTTAATTTTGAAAGAGTCTCAAAAAATAATGAATGAGCTTAAGAGACTTACTAAAGAAGTTAAAGACTGGAAACTTAAACATGAAGTATGTGAAATCGAAAAAGAAGTACTTCAAGAAGAGTTTGAGGAATCACAAATGCAACTCAATGGCATGCGCAAATCTACCACTCACAGTTCTGTTAGGTCAAACCAGACGACTTACAAGTTAACTGGAAAAGGACCAGCCAGAACTAAGTCGACTAATACTAGCACTAATGAAAGACCTAAAGGTGAGTCAGAAGTTAAGTGTCATTACTGTAACAAAAGTGGACATAGATATTCCTTTTGTTGTTTTCGTAAAGCAAACGCTTCAGGATGGGTTTGGAAACCAAAATAATTCTGAATCTGGTAACACTAACCCTCTAGGACCCAGACAAGCTTGGTACCTAAAAGAAAGTAATCATTTTATTTTGCAGGAACACCACAGAATAAGCCGCAAAGGAAAATAGTATCTAGACAATGCGTGTCCCAGTCATATGACAGGCGACAAAAACCTGTTCAAAGAAGTTACAAAAATTGATGGAGGAAGTGTTAAGTTTGGGGATAACTCAAAAGGCAAAATAATTGGTACTAGAATAATTCCCTTCAATAACAACTGTGACATCACTGAAGTTTATCTTGTCGATGGCCTCAACTACAATCTCTTGAGCATAATTCAATTTTGCGACTCAAGATATGAGGTAAATTTTAAGAAAACAGGCTGTGCTATTGAAGACGAATCAAGTAAAATAGTCCTTCCTGGAAAAAGGTATGGAAATGTTTATATTCTTAATGGTTTAGAAAAGATAGATGGTCATATTTGCTTAACTTCTATGTCTGATGATCCATGGTTGTGGCATAGGAAACTTGGTCATGCTAGCATGCATTTGATAGAAAAATTGTCCAAACATGAATTAGTTGTTGGTCTACCCAAACTGAATTTTTCTAGAACTCATATCTGTGATGCATGTCAAATGGGTAAGCAGACCAGAAACTCTTTCAAAAACAAAGATATAGTATCTACTTCCAAACCTTTGCAATTAGTTCATATGAATTTATTTGGGCCTACTAGAACTGCTAGTATAGGAGGAAAGAGGTATGCTTTTGTTATTATTGATGATTATTCACGTTTCACTTTGGTAATTGTCTTGTCTCATAAGGATGAAGCATTAAGAAAATTTAAAGTTTTCTGCAAAAAGGTTGAAAAAGAAAAGGGATATCTGATCTCAATAATTCAGAGTGACCATGGAGAAGAATTTGAAAGTAGGGTATTTGAAGATTTCTGTAATGATCAGGGATACACACATAATTTCTTTGCACCACAACAAAATGGGGTTATAGAAAGAAAGAACAGAACTCTCCAAGATATGGCAAGAACCATGTTACTAGATCATTCACTACCAAATCACTTCTGGGCAGAAAGTGTAAGTACAACATGTCACATTCTCAACCGATGCCTCATAAGGCCTATTCTGAAGAAGACTCCATATGAATTATGGAAAGGTAAACGTTCCAATATCAGTTACTTCCATCCCTTTGGAAGTAAGTATTTTATCCATAATAACGGTAAAGATAATCTTGAAAAATTCGATACAAGAAGTGACGAAGGTATTTTTCTGGGCTACTCATTAAATAGTAGATCTTTTAGAATCTATAATAAACGCACATTATATGTGGAAGAATTAGTACATGTTATATTTGATGAAAATAATCCCATGGTCGAGAAAGGAATTACTGTAGGTGATGAAGATCAAGCTCAAGAAATTCAGGAGACAAGCAAATCTCAAGAGTCGACTAATATATCTGTTGCGAAAGAGTCAACTGGTGAAATCAGCAGCAGTGTACCAGATCAACCAATCGAGTCAACTGCCAATGTAGTGCGTCCAAATGAATGGAGAAACGAGCCTGAATATCCTCAAAAATTCATTATAGGGGATCCAAATGAAGGAATGAAACCAGGGGAGCTCTCAAAAAGAAAGCAAATGTTGCATTAATCTCTCAGGTTGAGCCAAAGAAGATAGAGGAAGCGCTAAAAGATTCAGGTTGGGTTCAAGCTATGCAGTAAGAGTTAGATCAGTTCAATAAGAATCAAGTGTGGAATCTGATACCCAAACCTTAAAATGTTTCTGTAATCGGAACAAAGTGGGTTTTCAGAAATAAATTGAACGAGGATGGAAAGGTCATAAGAAATAAAGCCAAACTAGTTGCTGAGGGGTGCTCACAACAGGAAGGAGTCGACTACGATGAAACCTTCGCTCCACTAGCTCGTTTGGAATTCATATGAATTCTTCTGGCATACACATCATTTAAATGATTTAGCCTATTTCAAATGGATGTTAAAAGTACCTTTTTTGAACGGATTTATTGAGGAAGAAGTATATGTGAAACAACCACCTGAGTTTTTAGATTCAAAGTTCCCATACCATGTATACAAGCTCACTAAGGCGATGTATGGGCTAAAGCAAGCTCCACGTGCTTGGTATGATAGACTTAGTTCCTTTTTTGTAGATCATGGCTTCACAAGAGGTAAAACAGACACTACCTTGTTATCGGAAGGTAACCTCATTATTCAGATTTATGTTGATGATATCATATTTGGTAGTGCTAACCCTCTTATGTGCAAGGAATTTTCAAATCTTATGCAAAGCGAATTCGAAATGAGCATGATGGGAGAGTTAACATTCTTCCTTGGACTACAAATTCAACAATCTGAAGAAGGAACCTTTATATGTCAGACCAAATACACAAAAGAACTGATTCAAAAATTTGGTATGAGCAATGCAAAATCCATTGGCACACCAATGAGCCCTTCCACGAATCTAGACAAAGGTGAACAGGAAATCCCTGTTGATGAAACTAAATATCGTGGAATGATTGGATCACTACTGTACCTGATAGCAAGTTGACCGGATATTATGTTCAGTGTATGTAAATGCGTCATGTTTCAGTGAGCTCCTAAGGAATCCCATTTGACCACAGTAAAAAGAATCATTCGATATCTCATTGGGACTATATCTCATGGACTATGGTATCCTCGCTCTAACTCCTTAAATTAGAAGGTTTTTCAGATGCTGACCTTGCAGGTGATAAGGACGATAGAAAAAGCACAAACGCTTCATGTCAATTACTGGGAAAGGCATTGATATCCTGGAACAGTAAAAAACAAGCACCAGTTGCATTGTCTACTGCTGGAGCTGAATACATTGCCATTGGACAATACTACGCACAACTACTGTGGATGTCTCATCAACTAGGTGACTATGAACTTTCATTTAAGCCTATACAAATTTTTTGTGATAATTCAAGTGCTGTTTGTCTTTCCAAAAATCCCGTGAATCATTTGAGAGCAAAGCATATAGATATCAAGCATCATTTTATTAGAGATCATGTTCTTAAGGGAGACATAGAAATATATTTTGTTGGAACTACTGATCAGTTAGCTGATATTCTTACTAAGCCTTTATTAGAGGAGAGATTTTGTGATTTACAAAAGTTACTTGGCATTACTTGCTTTACTAATAACCTTTATGACCTATATGTACTGTTGATTCTTTTACAGGTGTAATGATTGTCCTTTACTCATGCATTAATTACGCCTCCGTTTTCCCCTCTCTTTTCTCTTCTTTCACATCAGTTTGTCGTTCAAAGTTGGAAAGCCAATCATCGCGTCCCTTCAACTGACATCTTTTCCTTTTCTGTACTCAACCGTTAGAAACTTTCTTCTTAAGGCGGAGAACCCTTTTCAATCACTTTCATCGTTATCCCCTCTCTAAAGCTCTAATCAAACCCCTTCCCTTCAATGGCCAAACATCCCAGAAATCCCTCTGCCTCCACCATAAAGAGACCTGTTCCAAAGCAAAACCCCATCTATGCCCCCAGAACAAGTAGACTTAGGGTCCGATCACTCTGAGGGTTTTGCCTCTTCTTAGGGAGATTTCTCTAAACACTCTCAACTCCTAGGAGAAAAAGCTGTAGGAAAACGGCCTATGGAAGAACCCCCTGTTTCCTCTACCCCAAAGAAATCCAAGGTTGATTTTTCTACCTCTCTCGAATCTGACCTAAACTTCTGGGATTCTCCAAATAGGGATCTTTTCATTGCTCTAAAGGACAAGCCCGTTGCTCATGGAAGGGTTGTCGACCTTGACGACATGGAAGCCCTCAATTGCAAGGTCAAAAACCTCTTTATTCATCAAGGGTGGGTTAAGTTCCTTTCTATTCCTCTGCCTAAGGTATATGAACCCCTGGTAAAAATGTTCTATGCCAATCTCCGTTCTAGTAAGCATGATAGGTTAGAATCCTTAGTGTTAGGTAAGCGCATTGTTCTTGATTGTGCTCTGTTTGATTCGCTCTTTCAGTGTCATTGTTCTGGTTTTCCTATGTTTTTTACAAATACCTGGCCTGATGACTTTGAAATTTCTTTTGACCAAGCCAAATAGTGTATTGCTGAGTGTCCCTATGACTCCTTTCCCAACCAGTTAAGTCCCAGTGATGTTAGTTTCGAAACTCGGGTTTTGGCCCGCATTGTAGCAACTACTTTGCTTCCCCATATTGGTTCCTTTTCAACCTTCTCTCAAAGAGACACCTTCTTCTATACTGCCTTGTGACCAAAATCAAAATCAAGTTGTCCTCCTGGGTTATTAATTTCATGATCAAGAGTGCTGAAGATCCCACCAGTCTACCCTATGGCATGGCAATCACTCACATTATGGAAGCTCATCAAATTTTCCGGTCCAACTATCCCTTCATCACAGTTTCAAAGTCTGACAATTCTAGAGCCTTTGCTAGTATGGGATATGTGAGTGTAAAGGGCTCTTGGGTTAAGAAGCACGATAGTGAAGCAAAGCATGCTCCTATAAAGCCCAAACCTTTACCCTCTGTTCCTCATCCCAGTCTTGGTAATCCTGATCTTGGTGACAAGCTTCGTGCCATTGACTTTTAACTCTCAGAAATCAAAAATCTTCTTACAGCCACTCAGTCTACTGTTGGTGACATTCATGCCATCTCCAAGGAAACAGGGTCTGATGTGTCCAAAATTAGAGTTGTCGTTCTCAGAGTTAGGGAGAATGCGGTCAAAGCCTTCAGGGAAATTCATGACAGGTTGGATGGAGTGAGCATCTCAGCCAATGCTAGCTTTGAACAATTGAAGGAGGCCATCTGCAATACCTTACTTATTTTCTGCGCTGTTAATGTGATTGTTTAAGACAATTGTTTTTTCTGTGCTGGTTGTGGGCTGTTTTCACAGCCATTGGATAATTTATTTTTTTGCTGTGCTATTTTTTGGGATGTTTTCTCAGCCATTGGATAATTTCTATAACTCTACTATTTAATGCTAAATATTCTGTTTAGTTCTTGGCTTGTTCCCTCTTTGCTGATGCCAAAAAGGGGGAGAAGAGTATATGTTGTATCTGTACAGGTACAGTTGCCCGTTGGCAGGAGTCAACTCTAACCATGGACTAGTCAACTGTATGAACTGAGGAGAGTACCATGGACTAGTCAACTGCATACATTGAGGGGGAGTAAAATATAGGGAAGTCAACTCGTCTTTACACCTATATATTATTTTGTCATCATAAAAAAAGGAGAGATTGTTAGATCTAGTTTTATTGATGCAAATAATATATCTATGCACAAAATCAATTACAGAAGAACAAGGAATCAAGAAGATACTACAAGATCACTGAAGTCAATCTTAATGCTTAAGGAAAGAAAACAATCAGAAAAGATTATGAATCAATCAACAAATCTGGATGCCTAAGGAAAGAAATCAATTAACAAAAATTGCGGACAGCTGCGATGGAAGGAATCAAGCAAGCCTAAACTTAAGGCATTAATCAAGGACATCATATCCGGAAGATCGAAGATCCTGTAAAGATTGCTAAGCGGCTAATTTCGGAAGGACCAACAATCAAGGAGTAAATCTTCATCATAAACAACTGTTGAAGGAAGGATATCAAGGAAGAGCAACGACTAGCTATCTTATTCTTGGATAGAATCAATCTCTTTCCAAGGATCAAATCTCTTGGGTTGTCAAGCCTCGTCAACAATCAATCTTCACCAAACTATTTATACCCGGCTTTGAACCTTAGACAATTATATTTTGATCGAACCAAAAAACCCTCTCTTCGTTCTACTGCAAACAAATATTGTAGTTCTCTAAGATCTGCTGCGTAACAAATCAGAGAAAAAAGGAGAGTACAACACTGGTGAGGCATTATATAAAAAAGAAACGAGTGTTAGAGGAACTGAGTTATCAAGTCATTTCCACTGTACTCGGAGAAACGCATTTACTAAAGAGAACTCCCTTGCAACCCAAGGGGACTGGACTAGGATTCACATTGAATCCGAACCAGTATAAAATTCCGGTATCTTTAATTCCTGCACTTACTTTCTGTATCTTACTTTCTGTCATTATAACTGTTAGGTCATTACATCTAGTCGACTAATTGACAAACTAGTTAACTAATAAGAGATTAAGTTTAGAAATATACAATTCACCCCCTCTTGTACTTTCATAATTAAATATATTACTAAGAGGTATATAAAAAACTCCAAAACACAGATAATATAATTTTCAGTGTGCTCATCTAAGGAATAGTTATTACAAAGAGTAAAAATGATTATGGGCAACTCTAATCCTACAAAAAAATACCCGTAGCCGCAAATATAATCTGATCTTTGAATCCTGGGTCGATCTCTCATAGAGCTCAGGACTAGTTTTACTGATTTAATTACTAAGCAAACTGTAAGGAACAGAGAATAAGATTGTCCAACTTTGAATAATTCAGGGGCAAACTGATTTGACATTGAGCAATCGAAAGTGAGGAGGAATATAATTTTGAATTACTTGGCTAACAACGAGGGCATTTTTTGTGTAATAAATGAAGCAAAGGACAAAATTATATCCATTCGAATAATTTAGGAGCAAAACTAGCCATTTTCCCGATAAAGACGGAGTAAGTTTTTGGAAAAAACGTACTATGACAAACGTGAAACAATAGAAAACGTCGATGGTAAATTCATATGCAGAAAAGAAAAGTGCCGCAAATTCTTATTTCTGAAAGTAAACGTGACAAAAGGTAACTTTTAGTTTAATCTGCAATTGGAACTAGATTAAACAATACTACATAAAGTTACCAAAAAAGGAAAGTTTAGGTATATTTTTTTTTTCTAATCTAAGAATGCCAATAATTTTTTTTTTAATTCTACACATGTATAATGATATTTCTCTGTCAAAGCCTGTAAATCTATAAATATTTGATTGAATAGATATCAAAAGTTAACTTTACTCTTAACGACAACCATATAAAGTTAACTATTAACAATATTTCTTGATGTCGTGTGAGTTACAACTTTACTCTTTATTGTTGATAGGCTGACCAAGTCAGCACATTTCATTCCTGTGGCAATCTCTTATTCTTCCGAGAGGTTAGCTGAGATTTATATCCGGGAGATTGTTCGCCTCCATGGTGTGTCCGTCTACCATTTCGGACCGAGGTACGCAGTTTACCTCACATTTCTGGAGAACAGTTCAGCGTGAGTTGGGCACACAGGTCGAGTTGATCACAACGTTTCATCCTCAGACGGACGGGCAGTCCGAGCGTACTATTTAGATTTTGGAGGATATGCTCCGAGCTTGTGTCATTGACTTTGGGGGCTCGTGGGATCAGTTCTTGCCTCTAGCGGAGTTTGCCTACAACAACAACTACCAGTCGAGTATCCAGATGACTTCTTAAGAGGCTTTATATGGTAGGCGGTGCCGGTTGCCGATTGGATGGTTTGAGCCGGGAGAGGCTCTGTTGTTGGGTACGGATTTAGTGCAGAATGCCTTGGAAGGTCAGGATCATTCCTGATAGGCTTCGTACAGCTCAGTCTAGGCAAAAGAGTTATGCCGACCGTAAGGTTCGTGATGTGGCATTCATGGTTGGTGAACGAGTGTTGCTTCGGGTGTCGCCTATGAAGGGCGTGATGAGATTTGGGAATATGGGCAAGCTTAGCCCTAGATTCATTGGCCCATTTGAGATTCTTGATCGAGTGGGAGATATGGCCTACAGACTTGCATTGTCGCCGAGCTTATCAGCCGTGCATCTAGTGTTTCATGTGTCCATGCTTCGGAAGTATCACGACGATCCATCCCACGTGTTAGATTTCAGCAATGTCCAGTTGGACAAGGACTTGTCCTATGAGGAGGAACCGGTAACTATTCTAGACTGGCAGGTTCGTTAGTTGAGATCGAAGAGTTTCCCTTCTGTTCGTGTTCAGTGGAGAGGTCAGCCTATTGAGGCAGCGACCTGGGAGTCCGAGTCCAATATGCGAAGCCGATATCCCCATCTTTTCTCCGACTCAGGTGCTTCCTTCTTATGTCCGTTCGAGGATGAACGGTTGTTTTAGAGGTGGAGAATGTGATGACCCAAAAGGTCATCACTTATTTTGGAAATAAATTCTATGTTCAGAGGCCTTAAAACCTCCCTTTTTATCTCACCTCGATTCACATGCGCAGTCCGGACGTGTGTCCGAAAAGTCACTATGTGAAAATCTATGTAAAATAATAAGTTTTGCTTTTAAAATGAATTTAAGTTGACTTCGGTCAACATTTTGGGTAAACAGACCCGGACCCGTATTTGACGGTCCAAGAGGGTCCGTAGGAAAATATGGGACTTGGGCGTATACCCAGAATCAAATTCTGAGGTCCCAAGCCCGAGAAATAAATTTTTGAAGAAAACCGTTTAACTGAAATTTTAAGAGTTTTTGGAAATTTGTATGTATTGGAATTTGATGATATCGAGCCCGTATCTTGGTTTTGGAGCCCGGTACAAGTCTTATATGTTATTTAAGTTGAGCCCGTAAATTTTGGTAAGAAATGAACTTGAAATGACGTGAATCGGACCATCGGTTGTTAAAAATGGAACTTAAGAGTTCATGAGATTTTCTTTGATTTTAATGCTAAATCCATTGTTAAAGGTGTTAATTTGGCGATTAGATCGCATGAGTAAGTCCATATGATGTTTTTGAGTTAGTATGCATGCTTGGTTTGGAGCCCCGAGGGCTCGGGTGAGTTTCGGATAGGTTCGGGATGTTTTTACACTTAGGAAAAGTTGCAGGTTCAGAGAAGTTGCAGGTCTCTGAAGCTAGGTCTTGTGGTCCGCAGTGGAACCTTCGCCACCGCGGTGGGATTTGTGCGGTCCGCGGTGAGCAAGGCCAAGTCTTCACGGCCGCGCTCGATTTCTTGTGGTCCGCGGTGGAGCTCCGCGACCGCGGTCCTTTTTTATGCAGAAGGTCTGATAGGAGTATATTTAAACGGGACTTTTCAGTTATTTCTCATTTTTCAAAACCCTAAAACATAAGAGACGATTTTGCAAGGCACGAAGGGTGATACCATGCATGATATTTGTGAGAGAGTGTAAAGCACGAAGGATGATGCCGTGTATGATTTTAAGAGTGTTAATGCACGAAGGGTGATGCCGTGCCAATATTGTGAGGTAAAAGCGCGAAGGGTGATGCTGTGCCGCACAATGTACAATTCTGTGCCGATTATATTGATTTTATGGTGGGGATGAGAGTAAAAGCACGAAGGGTGATGCCGTGCAGATTTTATTGATTCTTATGGTGAGGACGAGAGTAAAAGCACGAAGGGTGATGTCGTGCACTTGTCTTTTATTTTTGATTCTTGCTGGTAATTAAACTTTGGTGATCCTTAGATTTATCTGCTGTTTTTCTGTTATTATCTAATGTTCCCCGCAGTATGTTTCCCCCTCCCATCTTTAACTGTATATTTCTGCTTTTATTTTCCGCTGTATATGATTTAATTGCACAGGTTTATTTGGTAGTCTGGTCCTAGCCTCATCACTACTTCGTCGAGGTTAGGCTAGGCACTTACCATCACACGGGGTCGGTTGTGCTGATACTACACACTGCACTTTGTGCAGATCCTGGTGCTGCAGCTTTCGAACCACAATGAGGGTGCTGTCTTCAGTCCATTCAGGCGACCCGAGGTAGTCCTGCAGGCGTCCGCAGGCCCTGGCGTCTCCTTCTATCTTTCTATACTGTTTCTTCTATGTATTTCTGAAACAGCTTGCATTTATCTTTCGAACCCATATTTGTAGTATTGTTAGACCATCTGTGATATTGTGACACCAAATTCTGGGTAGAGTTATACTTAGACTTTCGCAGTTTGTATTAATCTAAATTATCAAATTCCGTCTTCCGCACTGTTTTTATTATTATTAATTCCGCTACTTTTGTTATGTTGTCTTGAAATTGCTAAGAGATTAAAAATGAAAATGGTTAAATAATTGGACTAATTGGCTTGCCTAGCTTTCACTAGTAGGCGCCATCACAACTCTCGAGGGTGGAAAATCCGGGTCGTGACAATGAAACTTGCTCTATAATGCTATAAGTGGAGAGGAATATGAGAAAATTTCAAGCTGTGATACCGCCAAGAAAATGTGGGACAAATTGAAAGTCACTTATGAAGGAACTAGCAAAGTAAAAGAAACACAGATAAATTTTTTGGTTCACGATTATGAACTCTTCCAGATGAAGAAAGTGAATCCATTGAGGAAATATTTGCAAGATTCGGCAAAATCATTGGCGTATTGAAAGCCTTTGGTAAACCTTACTCAAGTGGTGAGCAGGTTCGAAAAATCCTAAGAAGTTTGCCTACCACATGGCAGACAAAAGTAGTTGCACTTGAATCTCAAGATTTGGACAAACTGTCATATGATGAACTACGTGGAGATCTCATAGCATTTGAGAAAACACATCTCAAGAAAACACGTTAGGAAGAGATGAAGAAAACAGTCGCCTTCCAAACTACAATAGAAGGACCTGAGAACGATATTGAGGATGACATGGAAGCTCTTGAAGAAGAAATTGCCATGGTGTCAAGAAATATGAATGGATCGATGAGTAGATACAGAAACACAAAAAAGGGAAGGATGTCATCTAGAAGAACAAGACAATACAATGAACAAGACAAAAATGATGAAAAATATTTTAAATGTGGGAGGCATGGATATGTTCAAGCTGAATGCTTGGATCTTAAAAGAAAAGTCTCCAGAAGATTCAATAAAAATAATTCATTCGGAAGCTGGAGTGATGAGCATAGCTCAGAACATGAAGAAATAGCAAACCTGTATTTCATGACTATTTTAGAAAATGATATGAACAAATACACTGGTTGTTGAACCGATGAAGATGCATCAGACGATGAATGCAAAGAAGATGCTGAAAATTACTTTATGGAACGAGGTGAAACAAGTGAGGTAAAACCCCATAATTGTGATAGATGTAACGAATTGGAGGATATTCTTGACCTTACCCTAAATGAGTCTCAAAAAATGCTAAATAAATTAAAGAGACTCAATAGGAAAAAGAAGGAATGAGAACTCAAACTTGAAGTCTGTGAAATCGACAGAGACGTTCTTCAAGATGAGGTTTAGGAATTGCAAATGCAACTTAATGGCATGCGCAAATCCACCAATCACATTTCTATCAAGTCTAACCAAGCGGCTTACAAGTTAACTGGAAAAAGACCTGTTAGAACTGAGACCACAAGTACTAACATAAGTGGTAGATCAAAAATTGGATTAACCCCAATGTGTCATTACTATAACAAAGCTGGACATAAATATTCCTTCTGTAGATTTCATAAATCTAATGTTCCAGGATGGATTTTGAAACCAAAAAACACTCCTGACCCTAGTATAACTAACCAACAAGGACCCAAGAAAGCTTGGGTACCTAAAAGAAAATGATTCTATCTTGTGGGAACACCACAGAAAGAGTCATAAAGGGAAATGGTATTTAGACAGTGCGTGTTCCAATCACATGACAGGTGACAAAAATCTGTTCAAAGAAGTCACAAAAATAAATGGAGGAAATATCAAATTTGGTGATGATTCAAAAGGAAAGATTGTTGGTACCGGCACAGTTCCATTCAACAATAACTGTAACATTACAAAAGTATACCGTGTGGATGGACTCAACTACAATCTCTTGAGCATAAGTCAACTATGTGATTTTGGATGTAAAGTTATTCAAGAAAAGAACGTGTGTCGTTGAAGATGAGTCAAGTAAAATTATTTTTCCAGGAAAAAGTATGGAAATGTATACATTCTAGATGGCATAGAAAACCTAGACGGTCATATTTGTTTGGCAACAATATCTGATGATCCATGGCTATGGCATATAAAATTTGGCCATGCAATCATGCATTTAATTGAAAAACTCTCCAAGCATGATCTGGTTAGTGGCCTTCCCAAACTCAATTCTTCTAGAAATCATGTACGTGATGCATGCCAGCTTAACAAACAAAGTAGAAACTCTTTCAAAGCCAAAGACATTGTGTCCACAACCAAGCCCATACAATTATTTCACATGGACTTGTTTGGACCCACTAAAACTGCTAGCATTGGAGGTAAACAATATGTTTTTGTTATTGTTGATGATTACTCACGTTTTATATCGGTAATTTTCTTATATCATAAAGATGAAGCTTTGAAAAACTTTGAGATTTTCTGCAAAAGAATTGAAAGAGAAAAGGGATATCTCATCTCAACCATACAAAGTGACCATGGAGGAGAATTTGAAAGCAAAGCCTTTGAAGAATTCTGCAACGATCAAAGATATACTCGCAATTTCTCAGCCCCAAGATCACCTCAATGGAATGGGATAGTTGAACGCAAGAATAAAACTCTACAAGATATGGCCAGAATAATGATATTAGAACATTCATTGCCAAATCATTTTTGGGCAGAAGCACTAAGCACAACATGTCATATCATCAATAGATGTCTCATAAGACCCATCCTGAAGAAGAGTCCATATGAATTATGGAAAGGTAAAAGGTCTAATATAGGCTACTTTCATCCATTTGGAAGTAAATATTTTATCCACAACAATGGTAAGGAAAACCTTGGAAAGTTTGATCCAAGGAGTGATGAAGATATTTTTCTCGGTTATTCTATTAACAGTAGATCTTTTAGAGTTTATAACAAACGTACTTTATCTGTACAAGAATCAGTGCATGTTGTGTTTGATGACAATAACACTATGGCCAAGAAAGGAATCATTGCAGGCGATGATGTCAGTCAAGAAACATCATAGTCAAATAAGTCACAAAAGTCGACGGATATTACTAATATAGTCATAGAGTCGACTAGTGAACCTGTTAGTAACCATATTGAACCATAAAAGGAGTCAACTACTCCTGTAGGTGGAACACGACCAAATTAATGGAGAAGCGAACCAGAGTATCCTTAAAAGTTTATCATAGGGGATCCAAATGAAAGAATGAAAACTAGGGGACCTCTCAAGAAGAAGGCAAACATTGCACTCATTTCTCAAATCGAGCCAAAGAAGATTGATGAATCCTTAAAAGGCTCCAGCTGGGTACAAGCTATGCAGGATGAACTTGATCAATTTGATAAGAATCAAGTATGGGATCTGTTACCTAAGCCAGCAAATGCTACTGTTGTTGGAACTAAATGGGTGTTCAGAAACAAGTTAAATGGGGATGGAAAGGTATTCAGAAACAAAGCCAGATTAGTAGCTCAAGGATATTTACAGTAGGAAGGAGTCGACTATGGTGAAACCTTTGCTTCGGTAGCCCGGTTTGAATCAATTCATATTCTTCTTGTATATGCATCCTTTAAAGGTTTTAAACTTTTCCAAATGGAGGTTAAAAGTGCTTTCTTAAATGACTTTCTTGATGAGGAAGTATATGTAAAACAACCTCATGGTTTTGAAAACTCACAATTTCCTTAACATGAGTTTAAGTTTACTAAACCCTTGTATGTTCTCAAACAAGCTCCACGATCCTGGTACGAAAGGCTTAGTTCATTCCTAACTGATCATGGATTCACAAGAGGTAAAGTAGATACTATGTTAGTTATCAAAAGATCCTCTGAAAGTAATCTCATTATCCAAGTCTATGTTGATGATATTATTTTTGGAAGCGCTAACTCTCTCTTGTGCAAGGAATTTTCTAATCTCATGCAGAGTAAGTTCGAAATGAGTATGATGAGAGAACTCACATTTTTCCTTGGACTCCAAAGTCAACAATCTGAGCGGGAGATCGTTAGATTTAGATTTTAATGATAAAAAATAACATATTATTGTGTGCAGGATCACTTGAGATGTAAAGAAGGATGCGAGCAAATCTATCAATGATGTACGGACGAAGACAAAAAAGAAAAGAGGAAAAGAACCAAGGCAAAAGGCCTGTCAACAGAAGCAAGAAAGGAAGGCCCAAGATTAAAGCAATATGACAACCATGATAATTGGTATAAAGAAGGAAGGACCAAGATTTACAGAGATCTGGATTACGCCTCCCTTGATTGCTGAAGAAATGTATCGAAGAGAAAGCTATCAATCTCATGGATCATAGAATAACTTAAGGACCATTTATAGGGGATCCTCTTTCAAAGAAGGAAAAGACCGACAGTCATGGACCATCTATGGAAGCTCCGCACTTATTCTTGGAATGAATCATAATAGATTCAATTCCAAGGAACAATTCTCTTGGGATCGCAAATCTCTCAACGGTCTGTCAAAGATACGTCAAGTAAAGCTCAAGTATATAATGCAGATTATCAAGGAAGAAATCATATACTTTGATAATACCAACTTCATACTATTTGTTCTACTTTAAACAGGCATTGTAATCTTAGAAAGTTTACTATATAATCAGTAGAGAGGAGAAAGAGAGATAAACATTTGTGAGACATTGTATCGAAAATACCACGAGCATACTTTGATTCAAAAATGAGTTGGTGTTTGGAGGTAATATCAACACAATTGTACGAAACTTTCAAGGAGCTTTGAAAAGAGAACATCCTTGCAACCCAAGGGGACTAGAGTATGATTCACATTGAATCCGAACCTGTATAAAAATCTAGGTGTCTTTAATTCCTGCATTTTACATCTGCTTTCACATATACTCCGTCTTTATTTTCAGTCGACTAATTGGTAAACCTGTCAATTACTTAGGATAGATAAAGAAAAATCGGTAATTCAACCCCCCCTGTACTTTCAATTAATATAGTTAATTTCATTGTTAATTAATGCTAAAAGATGAATTGCTTAATATGTGTGAAAAAGCCAAAAAAATTATTAAAGTGGACCGAAGGAAATATTAATTTATAGGGCATTTGGTTCTTTGAAGTAAACATGGAATATTAGGATAAACTTTTTAGAATATATTTTTATACTTAATAAAATTTTAAGGGTTGTTGATGATGGGTTTGAGCAAAAGATAATGGGTAATTTTGTAGTTTAATGTTTAATCCATGTACGTACATAATCAATGTTATTCTAGAAGAATACATCAATTGGCATATTAAATTGTAGATGGTTAGATATGTAAGATTTAAATACAAATCAAATTGAACTATAGATAAAGAAATACCAAAATTTATACCACGATAATTTCATATTATATCTCATACCAAACGAATCCTAGTATTTAATGTTTATTTTTTCAAGCAAACCTTCCTTTATTTTAATTCTTCTCCAAGTGGCTGAACATCTTTATTTAATCAATTCATGTGCGTTTACAACTGTATGATTGATCGTTGCATGGTCATTTCAAGGTAAAATGCATACTGCAAACACGAAATAAATAGTAAAAAGGAACAAAAAAGGAAAGAAGAAAAAGAAGACATCGTTTCCATTTTCTGAAAATAAAACAATTGAGTTTTTTCGTTAAGAGTAATCCAAAAAAGACTGTTTCTGAAGGGAAGAAAGAACTTCCAGCTTACCTCTAATCAGTTCTTTTAAAACAAAATTCAAACGCACAATAATTTAAAGAAGATTCATACTTAACTGAGGTCTAAGATAATGCACATTAGCGCCAAATTTTTTATGGACATGAATCCAAATTGATCCACATGGATGACCGAATCCAACGTCAACAATAAAAGTAGCACTAATTTTTGGTATAGTTTTGGTTTGGAGGGTTGGTTCGGGTTTTTCAATTACCAAATCAAATTAATAGTGTCGAATTTTTAAATCATAAACCAAACTAACCAAGTCGGGGTTTTTCAATTTCGGTTTTTCTCGAAATTTTTATTTGTTCGGGTTTTTCTTCCGGTAAAGTTTTTATAGCAAAGATTATATAACTTGTACTCCAAATATTTCTTTAGTCCTAGTAGGATACAACTATATATAAAATATGTTTTCCAAGAAAATAACATAACATTGTACTAAAATATTCAATAATAAAGATAATAAAATCGCATAAACTAAATATTGCTAATTACTAACCATAATGAAAATGAACATACTCTAAAAGTATTAAGTCGTATTGAAATAAGTACGGTTAAATTACATCACTAAATACTAAAGAAAAAATAAACTATGTTATGCATTTTTATTACAAACCAATGCAAAACTATAAAATAGATATCTAACACATTATCATTCCTAATGTTGAATTAAATTTCCTTTATTAATATCAATATTGATTTGAACTTTATTTGAGTTACTACATTAAGTCCATATTAAAATAATATGTTAAAAGATAAAACTATGAATTTTTTTTAGAAATATTTATAAATTATATTACAACAAATAATTTTATATATAAAACTAGTGAATTGTCCACGCTTTGTGCGGTTATAAAAAAATATTAATAAATTTAGAATTAATATTTTTATAAGTTTAATCATGATAGAATAGATGGTTTTTTCTTGTATGTGCATAAAAGTTTTAATTTATTATATGTATTAATTACATAGATAATATTTTCATTGGAATTACATGTTATATGAATTGCATTTTTCATTATCGAATTTACAAACTAAATATGTATGTATATGCTTTATTTTGTTGAGAAAAAAATTAAACATCAAATGAAAACTAAAGAAACAAAAAACATCAAAAGCCAAACGATCAACTTATTGTTAGTTATATTCATGATCGTATGTCTTGAAATTTCAGGAATTGGTTTTTGCCAAATGAAGTACAGGATATCTACTTATATTATTTTTGCTTCTACTTCAATACTTCTTTTAAAAATAATTTACTTCAACTCAATTACTCATTCATAGATAGCCTAAAAAACCTTTATCATTCAAACAAATTGCAAAGGCCTTTGCACCAGTTGGATGTGGGCGTTAATTTGAGAAATCAGTTTGTAACTACTAATGTGCCAAGAGAGAATAGTCTAATTGCTACTAACAGTTATAATTACTAATGTGCTAAGAGAGAATATCATTACTGCTAACAAATATATACAAGTAGCTTGTGGTTCAATAATTTAGTAGGTATATACCCCCTACAAAATTAATTCTAAAGAATAAATATTCTGTTGAATATGAAGTAGATCATGAACTAAAACATGTCAAGAAGAAAGTAAAATAAGGTTGGAAGTTAGAAGCAAAAAGACCAGATACTATCATGTGGTTACCTTGATATGCTGATCTTATTTAATTTCAAGAACGCTAATTACATAGATTAAAGAAATGAGTTAAGGTGCAAATGCAATTAAGACTTGGCCGTTACTTTTTTAAGTTTAAATGTAATTATTTGATCGTGACTTTTCCAGAGACAAAAGGATTGTTCTTTATACGTTACAAATATTCTCCTTTTCTCATTTCATTTATGACGGAAATTATATGGAGCTATATTGGAAACGTTATTTCAGGCTTAATAATTGACAAAATGTTACGTTGTATAATGGGGTGGGGAAATAAATGCTCGTAGATCTAATATACTCTATTAATAAGCATAAGCCATAGATTGGCTAAAAAAGAATACAAATTAATAGAATAAGAACCAAAAAGAAAAAGGATGCACAACTTTGTTTAATGAATATCTGGTAATCTAAATGAGTTGCACCAAGCTAGTCATTGACTCAACCGGGCCAAATTACCACATTCTGCTTACGTTCTGCTCATCTTCATGCACTTTGCCTTTCCCCATAGCTTAGCTTTAGCATCTAGATCTCTCACCACAAACACTGAGCTTCTTCACCAGAGAATTCATCTTGTCGTCTGCATTTGAAGACTCAGACCCACAAAATTATAAATACCCATAAAATAACATTTAGGAAAACACACCAATCATGTTATTGTTATTAATTAGAGCAGTAAAATTGAAATATACAAATAAAAAAAAAGAATAAAAGATCAATGAACTTACAATATTTATGTCTTAAAATCAGCTTCCTCTCCTCCCATGAAAAAAATAGAGTCCCAAGAGAAAGAAAAAACATGGAAAATATAACTCACTGAACTGCATGTTTTAACATCTCCAAATTGGAAACCAAAATTGATGAAACGCAATTGCAGAAGGTTCTCTTTGTATACATAGTATCAACATATATGCACAAAGATAATACTCACTTTTTTGCCACCGAGGAGTACGCTATGAACCCCTTTTTATCATTATTCAGAAATTCTAATTAATTAATTCTAAAGAACTCCTAGAGATTGCAGAAGTACCACACTTGATGACACAACTCTTTCTTACTTGACCTGCAGCATCCAAAACTACTACTACTAAATCAGCTCCCATATATATGTGCCCGAAGCTACTACCTTCCAAGTTGTAGCAGAAACTATGGTGTATCATTCTTTTTGGCAGTTACAATAGGCATCCCACAACCACGATTCATTCGCCAACTGTTGCGATCCATGTTTAGGTGCACATCTATTTTTAATTTAAAGTGAACGTGTTAATTGCCACAGAGATTGAATGAAGATGATTTCAAAAGCAGCACTCTTTCCGGCTAACTTCTACGTTCTGCCATTTTAAGTTGACTTGTTGGTTGGTGGAGCTTTATTGCTTGATCCTTGTTATCCAAGTCTTGTGCTTCAGCACATGAGCCTTTTGTACGTACTAAATAGGCAGGAGGTGTAGAATATGAACAGTTTCACTAATGAAACGGCTTGAGAACTAATGTCTTTTCATCTTTGATTTTTTTGACTAACTGCCAACTTACCCTTTAATTGAGTAATTATTAGGTATTTTTAGACTTTTTAACCTAAGATAAACCAATAAAAGTAAGGGAAAAGCCAAAAAAATTGAGAAAAAAGATAAGTGACTTTCATGGACTACGAGAGGTATCACCTTTTCCATTCCCTCCTTTTTATATATATATTTTCAGAAATTATATGAATAGTGTTGGTTTGGTTTGGTTTCGCCTTGATTTTTTTTTTTTAGTTTAAATTAAACTAAACCAATTATAAACAAGTTCTTTCCCAATACCAAACGAAAGCAACTCAAACCACATTCGAATATTTTTATTCGATTTAATTCTTATTATCGGTTTGGCGCGAATACACCCCTAATTTTGGTTAAGTACCGAGCCTTAGTGTTTACATATTAAATGGAACTGGAGAAGACGACAAAGCTGGTAAGTCCCCTCCTGCTGATGATTCTTTGCTCGCATCATGACCAATTAGAAGATTTGTCAATTGATAACAATTTGAATCCTTTGCCCGAGGCCCCAAATTTCGATATATAAATCTTACTCTTACCTAACAATAATGATACTAATGGAGGATGCCTTCCACGTTTTCCTTATATTTTTCTTGTCAAGAATAACATAAGTAACTAATAGAATATTTTGCCGTCATATTTGTTGAAACTGTCAAAGTTAATTGTTTACCTCGAAAATATAAGTAACAATTAAATTTAATTTGTGATTTTAAAGATGGATTTAGTTCAATACCAATTAATATTCAAGAAGTATAAAGTATAAATGGAAAAAATGAATGAATCAAACCAGTGTTACTTAAACAGTGTCGACCTCGAGACCAGTAACCCCGAGGAGGGTTAAGAACAATGAGGCAAGAACAGTAAAACGAGGACAATAAAACTAAAAGACAATTCTGATGAACAATAAGTGAAAAAGTAAGATAGTATATTCTTTGCCAATGATTAGATGATGTTTACAAATGATAGGGGCCCCCTTTATATAATAGGGGGAACTCTAAATAAGATACATTTCTATTTACAGTAAGGAATTTTATTGGGACAGCTGTATAACCGCCTAGTACTGATTTGTACTAATTCGTACAAATCTATTCCGGAATTTATACCATGATCTTGGGGACATGGCGGAAATCTTGCTCATTCTGTTACAAACTCATAAAGGCATTATCTCGAGGCCGGTCACGTTCGGCCTCGATGTTCATCGGACACTTTGATCTTCGAAGCCTCTCATCGGGCTCGCTCCTGATCTATTTCGATCTCGTTCTCGAAGTGACCCTCGAGCTCACGAAATCAGGTAGCCCCGATTTCTACTATATACAGATAGTCCCCGCATTTCTTAGAGTATAACAACAAGAAACGAATTGAGTCCTTGATTTTTGCCCCGATTTGCCATGACATCATCATCATGACGCAAGCGACTGAGGAAACGAAAGCTTGGAAGCTGGCCGTTCCCGAGGAAAACTCAGAGAACTTTTAGCAAGCCCAGCGACGGGGAAGATTATGAGGGCGAAGACACTTCTGCCGATAAGGACCGTGCTGCTTAGGTTTCGTGCTCTTAGTAATATCTTGCTTTTGAGGTTGATCGGCCCTTGCGAGGAACTCTTGATCGTGATCTATAGCTTGTAAAAAGGTGCATACAAAGCCCCTTTCCTTCCATGGCTTCTGAATCTGTTACCTTTTTGTGCGGGTCAAAGCGTCCTAGCATAAAATTCCTTTTGAATGTCCAAAGTTTGAGATGGTAATTGTCACACCTCCTTTTTTCCTACACCCCGTAAAAGGGAGTATATAAGGGGAGTTTTTTCCAACTTAAAGTGACAATCGAAACATGATTATTTATTTATTAAATTCAGAGTCGCCACTTGGGATAATTTTATGGTGTCCCAAGTCACCGGTTCAAATCCCGAATCGAGGAAAAGTTTGACTCTGTATTACAGTCCGCGCACACAGAAATTCAGGTAAAGAATTCTGTTAACCCGGGAGAAGGTGTTAGGCATTCCCGAGTTCCGTGGTTCTAGCACGGTCGCTCAACTGTTATTATTGGCTTAATTATCTGATTTTAAACATTTTAAACCTATGTGCATTTTTAAAACTTTAACCTCTTTTAATCATTTTAGGAATATTACAACGTTGTTAAAACATGTCTTGAACCACATCACATAAATGCACCCGCGGTCTTCGACATATTTTAACATCGTTGAGATTTGGATTTGGGTCACATAAATGCGCACCCGAGTTTAGGAAGGTAAATTATTAAAATAACGTGCCTAAAGCAATTCCGCACTTTCAAGTTTGCGATGGCCATGTAAATTCTCTAAATGGCACGCCTCGATATCTAAGGATTAAAACAAAATAAATTAAGCGAGGGCCATGCAATTGTCATTTTTGTTTGTCACGGCACACCTCGAATCCAATTTTTAAAAGAAGCCCAATATTAAACTCTAAAGGGCCATAACTATATATGTTAAGTAGGGCACACCTCAACTAATTGTCTAAAATTTCTTGTTTTTGAAACCATGAGGGCCATAGGCTATAGGATTTTATTCGTGTATGGCGCACCTCAAATTATTTTTAAAAGAAAAGACTTGTATTCACATTTTTTAAAGGCAAATTAAAAATGCTCCTACTTATATCTTATTTAAAAAACTAAGTATCACAACCAAGTCACGAGAACCATACCCGTAGTTGTAATAATTTAATTGCGCGCCGGGAAGTTTGCTTATCCAGTCAGTAAAACAAAGAATATAGCGATCATATGTAAGTTCCCAGGCAAACAAATAAAGTGGAACAGTCGAAATACATATCGATAAGGCATTCTAGCTAGACTCATTCACATATTAAACAATTTCTTCTCTTCTTTTTTTCTTTCTTGAAGTCCAACTCTAGAAAAGGACAATTTTGTGAAAGTTAAATAAGTGGGACAACTACAAGCAGGCAAGAGAGAAGAAAGACAGTCAAATACGAGCTGGGAAATGAGTATGCCAGCAGCATGGAAAAAAAGAAAATACAAGAGACCACTCTTGCCACGCTGAATTCTACATCCACAAGATACGCTTACAGTAAAATCATATTAGTTTGAAACAACAAATCCTAGTTATCTTAGGTGCATTGCTCAAAAGCTCTTTTATCACATGAGAACATAAATATCAATATTTTCAAGGTCAAAGAACCAGATACCACACATCTGATTACTCATATATAGCAAATTCATTCTTGTCCTCTTTCCCAATTATCTAGATTTGAGTCAACTAATATTCAACCATCAATGTAGCAAACCAACAATTATTCATTCGGTCAAATTAAAACAATCAACTATGTTAAAACAAATAATTTCACATACAAGCATCACAATAGAATTATTAAAATTAAGAACAAGAGAGGGATAAACCTTTATTGCTGCAATTTTCTGCGAGGTACAACAAAATAGGATCTCAAAATCAGCCAACCAAACAAACGAACTTTTTGATCTAAACCTCGATGAATCCGCTGTTTTCTCTGTAGCTGAGCTTTTCCAATTACAAATTTCTTCCAAACAGAATACACAAGAGATGTCGACGGAAACTCGAACTACGAGCGACAACCTCGATGAACTCGACTCAACCCAGCCTTCTCATTTTTAATTCAGATCTGGCCGTTCCCCCCTTCGTATATGTGTGCGTTTGTACCTGGGCGTTCTTGATGGTGGTGGGGGGGGCAGGCTCGTTCTCTCTACTTTCTGATGGGCTGCGGCTGAAGGGTGAGGGATTTTTGGTTTGGTTGTTGATGAAGAAGATCGATGGGGGAGGGTCTGTGGTTTTCGCTGGTTTTCAATTGAAGAAGAAGAAGCAGGACGATGTGGTTTCTGTGTATTTGTTGAAGAATCGGCCCTTCAAAAAGTGTGTCCCCCTCTATTTAGGCATTAGGTACTATTATATAGGGGTAGGTATTAGGTTAGGGGTATGGGCCTAAGAATTATGGGCTAGGTCCAAAATTAGGCCGAAAAAATGGGTTGCTCGAGCCCAAGTTTTATTCTTTCCCGCGAACGAGATTAAAATATAATCTCATTTATTAATTAGTCCTACTTAAGTAAAATAGCTGTTAGAATAAGACTGACCGTTAATACAAAACTATTTTTTTGGTATTTCCAAGATTAAAAATGACTACAAAACATTAATAAAACTATTTTTTGTAATTTTCATTTTCTTGTAATAAAATAAAATAAAAGAGTAAAAATGAGTTGAAATAGCTATATTAAACCTAAATTAAATATTTACGTGCTAAAAAATGAAAAATATTGGGGAGGGTCAAAATTCACATGTCTACAGCTGCCCTTTTTTGACTGGAAAGACGAAGTATTTTCAGACAAAGAACGACTAGACAGATTTTTGACCCGACCCTTATTTAGAGAGACCGAAAGCTAAGAGAGAGGAGAATGTGACCGAGCCCTGATATCTGAGCTGCCTACATATCCTTGGCTATAAAGGAATCAAGTCACGTGTAGTTCAGAAGTGAGTGAGATGATGGAGTGCCGAGGAGGATGAAAGAGTCGAGTGAGGTTTTGTCCGAGGCTCCGGTCCGCAGTCCCGTGATTACATCAAAATCAAAAATGAAAAAGACTAACTAAGCCTATCAATATGAGTTACAAGATTCCTATCTATAAGTCTTCTGAAGCTTGATCTTGAGTCTTGAATGGTTCTTCATGCAAACTTTGGATTTGAACCTTGACACTTGCTAGTTGCAGGTGCTAGCTCATTCTTCTTCAGCTTTTCGGATCAAAACCGGGCATGCAGTGCTTGTGACCTCGGCCATGTCTTGAGCCACCCACATCTTTCATCAACTTCTGCATCTGGATTAACTTCTTGCCTTTCTTTTTTTTCTTTATTGTGACTAACTTCTGTTGATCACCTCGGACTGTTGACTCGCATTCTTGCCGCAAGCTTCTTTTGTTGCTGACTTGAATTGCATTCTGAAGTGAATTCCCTTGTTTTCTAGGTGGGTGCCTGATTGCCAAATCTTGAACTGTCTTCCTTCGGAACTACTTTCCCTTGACACATGAACTGTCTTCCCTTGTTCTCCAGGTGGGCGCCTGATTACTGAATCTTGAAATGTATTCCCTTGTTTTCTAGGTGGGCGCCTGATTGCTGAACTTGAAAATGTATTCCCTTATTCTCCAGGTGGGCGTCTGATTGCTAAACTTGAATGTATTCCCTTGTTCTCCAGGTGGGCGCCTGATTGCTGAACTTGAAATGTATTCCCTTGTTCTCCAGGTGGGCGCCTGATTGCTGAACTTGAAATGTATTCCCTTGTTCTCCAGGTGGGTTCCTGATTTCAACAAAATAGACAAAAACAAAGAAAAACTTCTGCCCTAGTTTGGTAGCTGGGCACATATCTGAGTGTTAACTGAATCATGTTACCAAATATCAGTAAGAACTTGAAAGTTGAAACTTGAACTATACTCCCTTGTTCTCCAGGTGGGTGCCTGATTGCTGAACTTGAAATGTATTCCCTTGTTCTCCAGGTGGGTGCCTGATTGTTGAACTTGAAATGTATTCCCTTGTTCTCCAGGTGGGCTCCTGATTGCTGAACTTGAAATGTATTCCCTTGTTTTCCAGGTGGGCGCCTGATTGCTGAACTTGAAATGTATTACCTTGTTCTCCAGGTGGGCGCCTGATTGCTGAATTTGAAATGTGTTCCCTTGTTCTCCAGTGGGCACCTGATTAAACCAAAATAGACAAAAACAAAGAAAACTTCTGCCCCAGTTTGGTGCTGGGCGCATCTGTGAGTGTTAATTGAATCATGTTACCAAATATCTATATAAATTTGAAAGCTAAATCCCATTATCCAAGAGGGTTCTAAAAACTCCTAGTTAAATAACGGCTTTAAAAATCTAAATCATATCTTCTAAAGGTGTTACTCCTGCTACATCTTGTAATCTAAGAAAGTCTTAAACTACATGTCATTATCCAGGAGAGTCCTGACAACAAAAAATTAAATCCCATTATCCAGGAGGGTCCTAAAACTTAAAACTAAATCTCATTACCAAGGTGGGTCCTGAACACTTAAAACTAAATCCCATTATACAGGGGGGTCCTGAACACTTAAGACTAAATCGCATTATCTAGGCGGGTCCTAAACACCTAAAACTAAATCCCATTATCCAGGCGGGTTCTAACCACATAAAACTAAATCCCATTATTCAAGAGGGTCCTGAGAACTTAAAACTAAATCCCATTATCCAAGAGGGTCCTGAACACTTAAAACTAAATCCCATTATCCAAGAGGGTCCTGAACACTTAAAACTAAATCTCATTATACAAGCGGGTCCTAAACACCTAAAACTAAATCCCATTATCCATGCGGGTCCTAAGAATTTTTAAGATTAAATCCCATTATCCAAGAGGGCCCTGAAATTTTAAAATTAAATCCCATTATCCAGGAGGATCCTGAAAATTTAAAAACTGAATCCCATTATCCATGAGGGTCCTGAAAACTTAAAAACTAAATCCCATTATCCAGGAGGGTCCTGAGAACTTTTAAAGCTAAATCTCATTATCCAGGAGGGTCCTGAAAACTTAAAAACTAAATCTCATTATCCAGGAAGGTCCTGAGAACTTTTAAAACTAAATCCCATTATCCAGGAGGGTCCTGAGAATTTAAAAACTAAATCCCATTATCCAGGAGGGTCCTGAAAATTTTAAATTAAATCTCATTGTCCATGAGGGTCTTGAAAACTTAAAAACGAAATCCCATTATCTAGGAGGGTCCTGAGAATTTAAAAACTAAATCTCATTATCCAGAAGGGTCCTTAGAACTTTTAAAATTAAATTCCATTATCCAGGAGGGTCCTGAAAACTTAAAAACTAAATCCCATTATCCAGGAAGGTCCTAACAACTTAAAACTAAATCCCATTATCTAGGAGGGTCCTGAGAACTTAAAACTAAATCCCATTATTCCAGGAGGGTCCTAAAAACTAAAAAAACTAAATCTCATTATCCAGGAGGGTCCTGAGAACTTTTAAAACTAAATCCCATTATCCAGGAGGGTCCTGAAAACTTAAAAACTAAATCCCATTATCCAGTAGGGTCCTGAGAACTCTTAAAACTAAATCCCATTATCCAGGAGGGTCCTGAGAATTTAAAACAAAATCCCATTATCCAGGAGGGTCCTGAAAACTTAAAACTAAATCCCATTATCCAGGAGGGTCCTGAGAACTTAAAACTAAATCCCATTATCCAAGAGGGTACTGAGAACTTTTAAAATTAAATCCCATTATCCAGGAGGGTCCTAAAAATTTTAAATTAAATCTCATTATCCAGGAGGGTCCTGAGAATTAAAAACTAAATCCCATTATCCAGGAGGGTCCTGAAAACTTAAAAATTAAATCCCATTATCCAGGAGGGTCCTGAGAATTTAAAAACTAAATCCCATTATCCAGGAGGGTCCTGAGAACTTTTAAAATTAAATCCCATTATCCAGGAGTGTCCTGAAAACTTAAAAACTAAATCTCATTATCCATGAGGGTCCTAAGAACTTTTAAAATTAAATCCCATCTTGAACATGCAAACTTTGAAACCATCTTCTATTCCTTGGGGTATGTTTGTGTTAGATTATGCTATTTCTGAATTTTAAACTAGGTCCCATTTTCCAGGAGGGTCCTGAAAACTTCTAATTGGATTCTATCTCAAACATGCAAACTTTTAAGGCAACTTATATTCCTTTGGGGTACATTTATGCCAGATTATGCTACTCACGGTTGTTTTGAATTTTAAACTGAGTCCCATTTTCCAGGAGGGACCTGAGAATTTTAAATTAAATCCCATTATCCAGGCAAGTCCTGAAAATCACAAGTCAAACCTGTCTGGTGCTTGCCTTTCCCCAGCGGAGGATTTCTCCGGAACAAACAAAATTTTCTGCCCCTGTTTCAAATCAAAGAAAAATCTTGTCAGTTTAAAATATGGTGGTTGGTTTGTGGCCTTGATTTTGAGGACGGTTGCTCCTTCACTTCTCATGACAACTGATTTCCACCCGAAGACCTTGCTTGTTCCTTACCTAATCACTTTCTCTGCCATCCGTATCACAAAAAATACCTCTTCTCCGTTCAGGCCCAATACCCTCTATCTGTTGCATTACTCATGAACTGACATTTACCAACCTTTGTGTCTCACATGAATCCCAAAGAACGTCAATTACCGTCCACTCAATGTGCATGTTGTCTTTCCTGACTTAACCCAACGGCATTGGCCTTGAGGTCTATTGCTCCTTCACTTGCCATGATAACTTTGATTTCTGCTTGGAAGACCTTGCTTGTCACTGGTTAACCACTTTCTTTGTTAATCTTATCACAGAAAATACCTTTGATCCGTTCACCCTACACCCTCCATTTGTTGCATTGTTCATGAATTGATATATACCAAACCTTCGTGTTTCACCGAAAATACCTTTGATTCGTTCACCTAACACCCTCCATCTTGTTGCATTATTCCTGAATTGATATGTACCAAACCTATGTATTTCACAAGTATCCCAAAGCATGTTGATTATTACCGGCTCAATGCGCTTGTTGTTCTTTTCTGACTTATGACATTTGATGTGTTAGCCAGACCCTGTTTTGTGCAATTTGGACAGCTGGTAGAAAATTTTGAAGTCATTTCTCACTTGTTCTAACCGCACAGACTTAGGAAGAGAAAGTAAACAAGGCAAAAAGTAACGGAGTAAAGGACAATGAAAAGAGATGATTCCTAACAAGAAAACTACAAAGTAGAAACCTATCAGATGCGGACACCAACTCTAATGACCATGACATGCACATGTGGCCTATTCTATCAAGCAGGTCTAATGTTCAACTCCTATTATACCCCAAACCGTGAAACTGGGCTTCCATGCTCCGATTATCCAATCTGATTCACAATCCTTATTCGACATGTAGTGCTCGAGGGGTTTTCACCATCAAGCCTCTCTTGTTTTGTTCTTTTTCTCAACTTACAGTCGCCTCAAGGTGCCTGTGAAGGTTTTCACCAATAAGCCTCTCTCATTTTTTATTTCTATCTGCTTTCATTACCTTACGGTGCCCTAGAAGGTTTTCACCAATAAGACTCTCTCATTTTTTATTTCTCTCAGCTCCCGTCGCCTTACGGTGCCCGTGGGGGTTTTCACCAATAAGACTCTCTTATTTTCAATTTTTCCTGCTTGGACCAGAGTGTTGCCCTTGATATGATTCCCCTCTACCTGCTTGACTCGGCATTTTTTGAAGACTGATTAGAAGGTCTTTCTTTGGACCGTAACGTGGGCTTTTGGACAAGGTTAGAAAGAAAGGGTATAAAAGGCTCAAAACAATTCAACTGGGTTCAAAATTACAACTTTTGGAATCAGATTTCCTGCAACAACCACAACTTCTGCCCCAGTTTCTTGTTTGGGGACTTTTGGATTTAATTTCGATGGGACCGAACCGTGAGGCTGCCTATATATCCTTAAAAGGAATCAGGTCGAACGTAGTTCATGTTATTACTTTGTTTGTTGTGATTTTTCTTTTCTTTTTCTTTTATCTTCTTTCCTTCTTTTTCTTTTTGTTGTTGTTTTCCTTCTTTTTTTTCTTTTTTTTTCTTTCTTTTCTTTTCTTTTTTCCTTTTCTCTTTCTTCTTCTTTTTCTTCTCTCTCTTTTCATTCTTTTTCTTTTCTCTTTTTCCTTTACTCATCTTTCACGCTTGTGTTTCTGATCTTTGCTACTAGTTCCAAAAGAGGGGTATGAAAGAAAATAGATAAGGCTCAAAGGGGTAACGAAGGATAAAGTATTTAGATAGCAGAACAAAATGCCTTAGTCATTCCAATCTCCAAAACATGCCAATGCAAACTACAGAATTAAACAAACCAAGGAAAACCTTTGTAACATCTTTTAATTGTACTAGACTTGATAATCATATCCACGCATTCGCCTTCTACATCTGTTAGTTACCAAGCCCCATTGGACAACACCCTCACTCTCATTACCACGAACGCCTCCCTACAAATTTGGGGCAAACTTGCCATTATCTTCACCTGATGCAGCATGACGCATTTCAATAGTCTATTTTTATGTTCTACCTGGCCCAGTTTCACACAATTCGGGCTTGAAATGATCTCAAAATGCCTTTACTTATTTCCCTCAAATGTCCTTACATCTTCAACATTGTTTCATTGCTTCGTGATTAAACTGACTTTTAAAACCAGGCTGAGAGTTACGCGTGCATGTCATGTCACTAGAGTCAACAGGAAAAGAACTATAAAAAGAAAGGAGAACTAAACGAAAATGACTAGAAATCACAGAAAACAGACAATTGCATTAGACAGATGGTGAAAGGGTTTGGACTACAAAACAAACAAACCAAACTGGGGTTACAAACCTAGAAAAAATCTACACAACACTAAATGGGCTATTATGACTAAACAAACTAAGCAAAATAAAATGATAGAAGGGTTTGAGTCACAAGACAATATCTGGATTACAACCCTAAAATAACCCGGATAGCAGAAATGACAACAAAATAAACCACAAAAACTCCTCCCTGGCTAACAAACAAAAGAGCGTCTTTCCAATCATCAAACTCAACATCTTAGCCACTGACTTCTGCATCAACAATACTAGGACCTTCACAAGTCTCCATCACATTGTTCTTAACAGATTGCCTTTGGGTTCCCTTTACCTGCTTGTTCTTAGGATCAACCTCTGATAGCACTAAAAGCTTCGTAGCACGTGGACTTCCTTGGATCCCAGAAAAATTCTCACATTCCTTTTCAAAATAAATCATACCGACCATATGCGTCTCATTATGCACAGGTGACGGACTTTGGCTAGTGTCTGCTGTGTCTGGATTTTGCACGACAATGTTGCCTGCATCAATAAGCTTCTGAATCGCATTCTTCATATTCCAACACTTCTCTATGTCATGCCCCGGGGCATCTGAGCAATATGCACACCTTTGAGAAAAACCAAACTTCTTTGGAAGAGGGTTTGGCATTTTTATCTAGATCGGCTTCAACATGTCCAATTTCCGTAGCCTATGGAACAGACTGGCATATGACTCTCTCAATGGAGTGAAGGTTTTCTTCTTCCGCAACCTCTCGTTCTTAAATGCTTGATTGGGCCGGAAACCTGATCCAGGGGGTTTCGGTATACTCGTGGGGGTAGATAAGCATTTTGTGGACCTGGGTACTGGGAGAGTGATGTACGACTTTGAGAGTTCTGTAGAGAGAAGTGGCATTGGGGAGGCTCATCTGGTGCATAAGGATATCCACGGGGATGATGTAGAGGCTGGAAGTGTTGATTGGGAAAGCCCATTGGATCATCTTTTCTGTTTCTCTTTCTTCCACCCAAGCTTACTGGGATGTTCTGAATGTTTTTCGAACAACTCATTATTTTGCCTGACTTGATTCCCTCTTCTATTAGCTCCTCCATTCTTAACACATCATTGAAAGGCTTCCCCAGGGCTGGGATCAAATGACTGAAGTAGGTGGGCCCCTGGGCTTGTAGGAAAAACTCAACCATTTTTTCTTCACCAATCGGGGTATTGACTCGAGCAGCCTGCTCCCTCCATCTGAGCCCAAACTCTCTAAAGCTTTCCTCCGGCTTCTTTCCCATCCTAGATATGGAGGAGCGGTCTGGGGTAACGCCTGATTTGTATTGAAAGTATTGAACAAAATCTTGAGCCATGTCACCCAATGTAGGCTACTTACCAATATCTTGACGAGCATGCTAGTCCAAAGCTGCCCCAGTCAGGATCTCACTGAAATACGCCATCATCACGTCATCTTTCTCTCCAACACCTCTCATTTCACTGTAATAAACCTTCAGGTGGGTTACCGGATCCCTACATCCATCATAAAAGTTAAATTTTGGCACTTTAAACCCCGCGGGCAGGCGAACGTCAGGGGACACAGACAGTTCCTTGTAAGCCATGCTTCCTTGGTCTCCCGTTCCTTGCTTGTTCTTTAAGGACTGCTCTATTCTTTTCATTCCCTTTCCTTCCTGTGAACCTTTTATTTTCAACATGAGGCTCATCCCTTAGGCCCTGTTTGTATGAGTAGGGAACCTTGTGGTCAACCTCTGAAGGGTAATATTGGGCATCATGAGCTTGGAGATAAGCGGGTGGATCTGGAGAGTATGGAGGATCATCTGGCATTGTGTCTAGAGTTTGGGTAAGGGCAGCATCTAGGAAGCTAGGTGGTGGCGGGGGTGGCGCCTTCCCAGTCATCCAAGCCTGATGCATGTCAGCCATGTGTTGTTTTAACATCTTTACCTCTTCAACCAACCCATTATCCTGTTCAAACAACTGCTTTCGAGCGCCGGTATCAACCAAATCAGTTCTGTTGTTGTCTGCCATTGCCTTTTGACTTTATGTTGTAGAGAAGAGTTACCACTTTAAAACCACAACCAACCACCCTTCTGCTATGAATATAACAAAATGAAGTCATCACGTTAACGTTAGGGCATTTGACATAAGATAATCTCACTTTATGTGCAATGTACCTAGCCACATTTATCGGTTCTAAAATGACTTCGAGGGTACAAAGTTCAGTTGGCATCATCCCAATTTGTTCATTTCAAACTCTCTTTTCTTTGCTTTTTTAGCACTTGTTGGCTTGCCCATTTTCCTTCATTTCTCTTTTTTTTAATCATCACTCTTTCTTTCTCTCATATCTCACATCCCACAATTTCACCTCTTTTTTTTTTCTTTTAATAATAAAAAAAATGATTCGATCGAACCCTATGTAGGTTGCCTACGTATCATGACGCTGCATGAATTAGATTTTTGCGTAGTTCTGGAAGAACGAGAATAAAGTAAACAAACTAACGTTCTTTTTTTTTTACCTTAAGGACTATTCTTATAAGAAAAGAGGAATAAAAGAAGCAAATCCTTTTTTTTTTTTGAATTTTCTAGACTTAATGTTCTATAACCTATTGCAATCTCAAGCTTAACGAGCATATATTTTTTGCTTTTATTTCTTTCTTGAAACAAACACTCTATGGGAAATTATTAAGGAAAAAATCCTAGAAGAGAAAAAAATACTTTTTGATTCTTTTTTTAGGAAGAAGATCGAAAGAATAAACCACAGAAAAATATTTTGAATTTCCATTTGATATCCTGATGCAGGATTTTGAAACAAGCAAAAAGGATAAAACAATATGTTTTTGGATTTCAATTTGATTGCCTAAAGGAAGAAACTTTAAACAAAAGATAAAGTATGTTCTTTTTTCTTCTATGTACAATATCCTAAAGTTCTTAGGAAAATAAAAGAATATTTTTTTTCATTTTTCATTAAGAACCTCAAAAGAAAATCTTTTTGGATTTTTGAGATTAATGCCTTAAGGAAAACTTTTAAAAGGTACTAAAAAGAATTTATTTTTGAATTTTGGTCCTAATATAGTAAAGGAAATATAAAAATAATTTTTATTTAAGTCCTAGATATTAATTGCCTAAAGGAAAAATCACCTCCAAAATACTTTTTTTTTTCATTCCTACAATTAGTATTCTAAAGAAGATTCCTAACGGAAATATGAAACGCAAATTTTTTTTTTTTGGATTTTTGATTCATTACACACCCTTTCAAATGCAAAATAGAAAGTACAACAATAATACTAAAACTCGACATTACTATACAAAACTAAAGGATAAAAGACGACATAAAATAAAATAACAGACTTAAAACACAAAAAGAAAAGAAAATCTTCTTTTAATCCACTCCTGAATGAGCGATCTTGACTAGATGTCCTGGGGCTCTATCCTGCTCAAACTCCGATAAGTAAATCCACGCCCGTATGAGAAAATTAAAACCAAATAGGTTAAAGACCTAGAGCGCTATGTGAGACAATAACCCTTCCTGTTGAAAACATGCAAGATATGATTTAGGCTATGTTTGCAAAATGACTTATTTGGCCAAAAGATGGCTAGAAGTGCAAAATTTGGCTAAGACCCCACAAATCCAAGAACCTAAGATTTACTAGGAAGACCGGAACCTATGTAGGGTGCCTACGTATCACGTCCCGAAAGACGAGAATCAGGTATGCGTAGTTCGGGCAGAATGGATACATGCGAGAATTAAAAGAAAAATAACTAATTCATCGAAAATATGATTTTTTTTTTAGAAATGTTGAAACATGTAAACTCTTTTTGAATTTTTTTTCCTTTTTTCTTTGATTTTATGATTTTTGGAAAATGATGAAAAAGTGCAAAATCTTTTTTTTTGAATTTTCAAGCTCTTTTGTTTCCTTAATAAAAATGTGACAGAAAACATAATTGGGCCCCACTCGCTTTATCTTCACACTTTACCCTCTTTTTTTTCTTCTTTCTTTTTTCATTGTTTTTCTTTCATTTCTTCATTTACCCTCAGCTATCATTGGTCCGCCAAATGACCCTTTTACCCTTGAATAAATGCAACATGTAGCACATAAGATGCATCAGGATGGTCTTTTTTTTGGGAGTATACTTGTCCTAGACGGACCCAACCCCTGTGTTGAGTCCCCCAAGTCAAGTGCATATGATGCAAACAAGCGTTCCTACTAGGGATCCGGCATGAAGCTGAGTTATTCTAGGTTCAAAACCTGGGTATGTGTTCTAGACTGTGTACCCGAGCGGATAACTCGAACCGAGGAGGGGGCTACGTACCGGGTACCAAAAGGCCATCCGGCTTAGTAACTTGTCCGAGCCTCTTTCTTATTTCATGGTATGACACTAACAGAATAAGGAGTCTCGACCATCGAGCACATCCCCGAAGATGAGAAGAGAAGGGTTTCGTAGCAGTTTATATACAGTTCAGATAATATCAAAGCGGTAAAAACATCATTTAACAAATTGGGCACAAGCATGTAATCAGATAACAGATAAAGCCAAATACAATAATTCATCTAAACTCGAATTCTGAACCCTGAACCAGAGATTCTGGGTTCGATCCCCACCAGAGTCGCCAGAGCTGTCACACCTCCTTTTTTTCTACATCCCGTAGAAGGGAGTATATAAGGGGAGTTTTTTCCAACTTAAAGTGACAATCGAAATGAGATTATTTATTTATTAAATTCAGAGTCGCCACTTGGGATAATTTTATGGTGTCCCAAGTCACCGTTTCAAATCCCGAATCGAGGAAAAGTTTGACTCTGTATTACAGTTCGCGCACAAAGAAATACAGGTAAGGAATTTTGTTAACCCGGGAGAAGGTGTTAGACATTCCCGAGTTCCGTGGTTCTAGCACGGTTGCTCAACTGTTATTATTGGCTTAATTATCTGATTTTAAACATTTTAAACCTATGTGCATTTTTAAAACTTTAATCGCTTTTAATCATTTTAGGAATATTACAACGTTGTTAAAACATGTCTTGAACCACGTCACATAAATGCACCCGCGGTCTTCGACATATTTTAACATCGTTGAGATTTGGATTTGGGTCACATAAATGCACACCCGAGTTTAGGAAGGTAAATTATTAAAATAACGTGCCTAAAGCAACTCCGCACTTTCAAGTTTGCGAGGGCCATGGAAATTCGCTAAATGGCACGCCTTGATGTCTAAGGATTAAAACAAAATTAATTAAGCGAGGGCCATGCAATTGTCATTTTTGTTTGTCACGGCACACCTCGAATCCAATTTTTAAAAGAAGCCCAATATTAAACTCTAAAGGGCCATAACTGTATTTGCTAAGTAGGGCACACCTCAACTAATTGTCTAAAATTTCTTGTTTTTGAAACCATGAGGGCCATAGGCTATAGGATTTTATTTGTGTATGGCGCACCTCAAATTATTTTTAAAAGAAAAGACTTGTATTCACATTTTTTAAAGGCAAATTAAAAATGCTCCTACTTATATCTTATTTAAAAAACTATGTATCACAACCAAGTCACGGGAACCATACCCGTAGTTGTAATAATTTAATTGTACGACGGAAAGTTTGCTTATCCAGTCAGTAAAAAAAAGAATACATCGATCATGTGTAAGTTCCCAGGCAAACAAATAAAGTGGAACAGTCGAAATACATATCGATAAGACATTCTTGCTAGACTCATTCACATATTAAACAATTTCTTCTTTTTTTTTTCTTGAAGTCCAACTCCAGGAAAGGACAATTCTGTGAAAGTTAAATAAGTGGGACAATTACAAGCAGGCAAGAGAGAAGAAAGACAGTCAAATACGAGCTGGGAAATGAGTATGCCAACAGCGTGGAAAAAAAGAAAATACAAGAGACCACTCTTGCCACGCTGAATTCTACATTCACAAGATACGCTTACAGTAAAATCATATTAGTTTGAAACAGCAAATCTCAGTTATCCTAGGTGCATTGCTCAAAAGCTCTTTTATCACATGAGAACAGAAATATCAATATTTTCAAGGTCAAAGAACCAGATACCACAAATCTGATTACTCATATTAATCAAATTCATTCTTGTCCTCCTTATCAATTATCTAGATTTGAGTCAACTAATATTCAGCCATCAATGTAGCAAACCAACAATTATTCATTCGGTCAAATTAAAACAATCAACTATGTTAAAACAAATAATTTCACATACAAACATCAAAAGAGAATTATTAAAATTAATAACAAGAGAGGGATAAACCTTTATTGCTGCAATTTTTTCCCATGTACAACGAAATAGGATCTCAAAATCAGCCAACCAAACAAATAAACTTTTTGATCTAAACCTCGATGAATCCGTCATTATCTCTGTAGCTGAGCTTTTCCAATTACAAATTTCTTCCAAACAGAATACGCAAGAGATGCCGACGGAAACTCGAACTATGAGCGACAACCTCGACAAACTCGACTCAACCCAGCCTTCTCATTTTTTAATTCAGATCTTGCTGTTCCCCACTTCGTATGTGTGTGCGTTTGTACCTGGGCGTTCTTGATGGTGGGGGGGGGGGCAGGCTCGTTCTCTCTGCTTTCTGATGGGCTGCGGCTGAAGGGTGGGGGATTTTTGGTTTGGTTATTGATGAAGAAGATCGATGGGGGAGGGTCTGTGGTTTTCGCTGGTTTTCAATTGAAGAAGAAGAAGTAGGACGATGGGGTTTCTGTGTATTTGTTGAAGAATCGACCCTTCCAAAAGTGTGTCCCCCTCTATTTAGGCATTAGGTACTATTATATAGGGGTAGGTATTAGGTTAGGGGTATGGGCATAGGAATTATGGGCTAGGTCCAAAATTAGGCCGAAAAAATGGGTTACTCGAGCCCAAGTTTTATTCATTCCCGCAAACGAGATTAAAATATGATCTCATTTATTAATTAGTCCTACTTAAGTAAAATAGCTATTAGAATAAGACTGACCGTTAATACAAAACTATTTTTTTGGTATTTTCCAAGATTAAAAATGACTACAAAACATTAATGAAACTATTTTTTGTAATTTTCATTTTCTTGTAATAAAATAAAGTAAAAGAGTAAAAATGAGTTGAAATAGCTATATTAAGCCTAAATTAAATATTTACGTGCTAAAAAATGAAAAATATTAGGGAGGGTCAAAAATTACATGTCTACAGCTGCCCCTCTTTCACTGGAAAGACGAAGTATTTTCAGACAAAGAACGACTAGACAGGTTTTTGACCCGACCCTTATTTAGAGAGATCGAAAGCTAAGAGAGAGGAGAATGTGACCGAGCCCTGATATCTGAACTGCCTACATATCCTTGGCTATAAAGGAATCAAGTCACGTGTAGTTCAGAAGTGAGTGAGATGATGGAGTGCCGAGGAGGATGAAAGAGTCGAGTAAGGTTATGTCCGAGGCTCCGGTACGCAGTCCCGTGATTACATCAAAATCAAAACATGAAAAAGACTAACTAAGCCTATCAACTACGAGTTACAAGATTCCTATCTATAAGTCTTCTGAAGCTTGATCTTGAGTCTTGAATGGTTCTTCATGCAGACTTTGGATTTGAACCATGACGCTTGCTAGTTGCAGGTGCTAGCTCATTCTTCTTCAGCTTTTCGGATCAAAATCGGGCATGCAGTGCTTGTGACCTCGGCCATGTCTTGAGCCTCCCACATCTTTCATCAACTTCTGCATCTGGATTAACTTCTTGCCTTTCTCTTTTTTTTCTTTATTGTGACTAACTTCTGTTGATCACCTCGGACTGTTGACTCGCATTCTTGCCGCAAGCTTCTTTTGTTGCTGACTTGAATTGCATTTTGAAGTGAATTCCCTTATTTTCCACGTGGGTGCCTGATTGCCAAATCTTGAACTGTCTTCCTTCAGAACTACTTTCCCTTGACACTTGAACTGTCTTCCCTTGTTCTCCAGGTGGGCGCCTAATTACTGAAACTTGAAATGTATTCCCTTGTTTTCCAGGTGGGCACCTGATTGCTGAACTTGAAAATGTATTCCCTTATTCTCCAGGTGGGCGCCTGATTGCTGAACTTGAATGTATTCCCTTGTTCTCCAGGTAGGCGCCTGATTGCTGAACTTGAAATGTATTCCCTTGTTCTCCAGGTGGGCTCCTGATTGCTGAACTTGAAATGTATTCCCTTGTTCTCCATATGGGCGCCTGATTGCTGAACTTGAAATGTATTTCCTTATTCTCCAGGTGGGTTCCTGATTTCAAAAAAATAGACAAAAACAAAGAAAAACTTCTGCCCCAGTCTGGTAGCTGGACACATACGTGAGTGTTAACTGAATCATGTTACCAAATATCAGTAAGAACTTGAAAGCTGAAACTTGAACTATACTCCCTTGTTCTCCAGGTGGGTTGCTGAACTTGAAATATATTCCCTTGTTCTCCAGGTGGGCGCCTGATTGCTGAACTTGAAATGTATTCCCTTGTTCTACAGGTGGGCTCCTGATTGCTAAACTTGAAATGTATTCCCTTGTTTTCCAGGTGGGCGCCTGATTGCTGAACTTGAAATGTATTACCTTGTTCTCCAGGTGGGCGCCTGATTGCTGAATTTGAAATGTATTCCCTTGTTCTCCAGGTGGGCGCCTGATTGCAACAATATAGACAAAAACAAAGAAAACTTCTGCCCCAGTTTGGTGCTGGGCGCATCTGTGAGTGTTAATTGAATCATGTTACCAAATATCTCTATAAATTTGAAAGCTAAATCCCATTATCCAAGAGGGTCCAGAAAACTCCTAGTTAAATGACGGCTTTAAAAATCTAAATCATATCTTCTAAAGGTGTTACTCCTGCTAGATCTTGTTATCTAAGAAAGTCTTAAACTACATCCCATTATCCAGGAGGGTTCTGACAACAAAAAATTAAATCTCATTATCCAGGAGGGTCCTAAAACTTAAAAATAAATCTCATTACCTAGGCGGGTCCTGAACACTTAAAACTAAATCCCATTATACACGGGGGTCCTGAACATTTAAAACTAAATCGCATTATCTAGGCGAGTCCTAAACACCTAAAACTAAATCCCATTATCCAGGCGGGTCCTAACCACCTAAAACTAAATCCCATTATTCAAGAGGGTCCTGAACACTTAAAACTAAATCCCATTATCCATGAGGGTCCTGAACACTTAAAACTAAATCCCACTATCCAAGCGGCCCTAAACACCTAAAACTAAATCCCATTATCCAGGCGGGTCCTGAGAATTTTTAAGATTAAATCCCATTATCTAGGAGGACCCTGAAATTTTAAAATTAAATCCCATTATCCAGGAGGATCCTGAAAATTTAAAAATTGAATCCCATTATCCAGGAGGGTCCCGAAAACTTAAAAACTAAATCCCATTATCCAGGAGGGTCCTGAGAACTTTTAAAACTAAATCCTATTATCCAGGAGGGTCCTGAAAACTTAAAAACTAAATCCCATTATCCAGGAGGGTCCTGAGAACTTTTAAAACTAAATCCCATTATCTAGGAGGGTCTTGAGAATTTAAAAACTAAATCCCATTATCCAGGAGGGTCCTAAAAACTTAAAACTAAATCCCATTATCTAGGAGGGTCCTGAGAATTTAAAACTAAATCCCATTATCCACGAGGGTCCTGAGAACTTTTAAAATTAAATCTCATTATCCAGGAGGGTCCTGAAAACTTAAAAACTAAATCCCATTATTCAGAAGAGTCTTGAAAACTTAAAACTAAATCCCATTATCCAGGAGAGTCCTGAGAACTTAAAACTAAATTCCATTATCCAGGAGGGTCCTAAGAACTTTTAAAATTAAATCCCATTATCCAGGAGGGTCCTGAAAATTTTAAATTAAATCCCATTATCCAGGAGGGTCTTGAGAATTAACAAACTAAATTCCATTATCCAGAAGGGTCCTGAGAACTTTTAAAATTAAATCTCATTATCCAGGAGGGTCCTGAAAACTTAAAAACTAAATCCCATTATCCAGGAGGGTCCTGACAACTTAAAACTAAATCCCATTGTCCAGGAGGGTCCTGACAACTTAAAACTAAATCCCATTATACAGGATGGTCCTGAAAACTTAAAAACTAAATTCCATTATCCAGGAGGGTATTGAGAACTTTTAAAACTAAATCTCATTATCCAGGAGAGTCCTGAAAACTTAAAAACTAAATCCCATTATTCAAGAGGGTCTTGAGAACTTTTAAAACTAAATCCCATTATCCTAGAGGGTCCTGAGAATTTAAAAACAAAATCCCATTATCCAGGAGGGTTCTAAAAACTTAAAACTAAATCCCATTATCCATGAGGGTCGTGAGAACTTAAAACTAAATCCCATTATCCAGGATGGTACTGAGAACTTTTAAAATTAAATCCCATTATCCAGGTGGATCCTGAAAATTTTAAATTAAATCCCATTATCCAGGAGGGTCCTGAGAATTTAAAAACTAAATCCCATTATCCAAGAGGGTCCTGAAAACTTAAAAACTAAATCCCATTATCCAGGAGGGTCCTGGGAATTTAAAAACTAAATTCCATTATCCAGGAGGGTCCTGAGAACTATTAAATTTAAATCCCATTATCCAGGAGGGTCCTGAAAACTTAAAAACTAAATCTCATTATCCAGGAGGGTCCTGAGAACTTTTAAAATTAAATCCCATCTTGAACATGCAAACTTTGAAACCATCTTCTATTCCTTGGGGTATATTTGTGCTTGATTATGCTATTTCTGAATTTTAAACTAGGTCCCATTTTCCAGGAGTGTCCTGAGAATTTAAAATTAAATCCCATTATCCAGGCGGGTCCTGAAAATCACAAGTCAAACCTGTCTGGTGCTTGCCTTTCCCCAGCAGAGGATTTCTCCGGAACTAACAAAATTTTCTGCCCCTGTTTCAAATAAAAGAAAAATCTTGTCAGTTTAAAATATGGTGGTTGGTTTGTGGCCTTGACTTTGAGGTCGGTTGCTCCTTCACTTCTCATGACAACTGATTTCCACCCGAAGACCTTGCTTGTGCCTTGACTAATCACTTTCTCTGCCATCCGTATCACTGAAAATACCTCTTCTCCGTTCAGACCAATACCCTCTATCTGTTGCATTACTCATGAACTGACATTTACCAACCTTTGTGTCCCACATGAATCCCAAAGCACGTCAATTACCGTCCACTCAATGTGCATGCTGTTCTTTCCTGACTTAACCCACCGGCATTGGCCTTGAGGTCTATTGCTCCTTCACTTGCCATGATAACTTTGATTTCTGCTTGGAAGACCTTGCTTGTCACTGGTTAACCACTTTCTTTGTTAATCTTATCACAAAAAATACCTTTGATCCGGTCACCCTACACCCTCCATTTGTTGCATTGTTCATGAATTGATATATACCAAACCTTTGTGTTTCACCGAAAATACCTTTGATTCGTTCACCTAACACCCTCCATCTTGTTGCATTATTCCTGAATTGATATGTACCAAACCTATGTATTTCACAAGTATCCCAAAGCATGTTGATTATTACTGGCTCAATGCGCTTGTTGTTCTTTTCTGACTTATGACATTTGATGTGTTAGCCAGACCCTGTTTTGTGCAATTTGGACAGCTGGTGGAAAATTTTGAAGTTATTTCTCACTTGTTCTAACCGCACAAACTCAGGAAGAGGAAGTAAACAAGAAAAAAAGGAACGGAGTAAAGGACAATGAAAAGAGATGATTCCTAACAAGAAAACTACAAAGTAGAAACCTATCAGATGCGGACACCAACTCTAATGACCGTGACATGCACTTGTGGCCTATTCTATCAAGCAGGTCTGATGTTCAACTCCTATTATACCCCAAACCGTGAAACTGGGCTTCCATGCTCCGATTATCCAATCTGATTCACAATCCTTATTCGACATGTAAAGCTCGAGGGGTTTTCACCATCAAGCCTCTCTCGTTTTGTTCTTTTTCTCAACTTACAGTCGCCTCATGGTGCCCGTGAAGGTTTTCACCAATAAGCCTCTCTCATTTTTTATTTCTCTCTGCTTTCATCGCCTTACGATGCCCGTGAAGGTTTTCACCAATAAGACTCTCTCATTTTTTATTTCTCTGAGCTCCTATCGCTTTACGGTGCCCGTGGGGGTTTTCACCAATAAGACTCTCTCATTTTCAATTTTTCCTGCTTGGACCAGAGTGTTGCCCTTGATATGATTCCCCTCTACCTGCTTGACTCGACATTTTTCGAAGACTGCTTAGAAGGTCTTTCTTTGGACCATAATGTGGGCTTTTGGACAAGGTTAGAAAGAAAGGGTATAAAAGGCTCAAAACAATTCAACTGGGTTCAAAATTACAACTTTTGGAATCAGATTTCATACATCAACCACAACTTCTGCCCCAATTTCTTGCTTGGGGACTTTTGGATTTTATTTCAATGGGACCAAACCGTGAGGCTGCCTACATATCCTTAAAAGGAATCAAGTCGAACGTAGTTCATGTTATTACTTTGTTTGTTGTGATTTTTCTTTTCTCTTCTTTCCTTCTTTTTCTTTTTGTTGTTGTTTTCCTTCTTTTTTTTTCTTTTTTTTTTCCTTTTCTCTTTCTTCTTCTTTTTCTTCTCTCTCTTTTCATTCTTTTTCTTTTCTCTTTTTCCTTTACTCATCTTTCACGCTTGCGTTTCTGAGCTTTGCTACTAGTTCCGAAAGAGGGGTATGAAAGAAAATAGATAAGGCTCAAAGGGGTAATAAAGGATAAAGTATTTAGATAGCAGAACAAAATGCCTTAGTCATTCCAATCTCCAAAACATGCCAATGCAAACTACACAATTAAACAAACTAAGGAAAACCTTTGTAACATCTTTTGATTGCACTAGACTTGATAATCATATCCACGCATTCGCCTTCTACATCTGTTAGTTACCAAGCCCCATTAGACAACACCCTCACTCTCATTACCACGAACGGTCCCCTACAAATTTAGGGCAAACTTGCCATTATCTTCACCTGATGCAGCATGACGCATTTCAATAGTCTATTTTTATGTTCTACCTGGCCCAGTTTCACACAATTCGGGCTTGAAATGATCTCAAAATGCCTTTACTTATTTCCCTCAAATGTCCTTACATCTTCAATATTGTTTCATTGCTTCGTGATTAAACTGACTTTTAAAACCAGGCTGAGAGTTACGCGTGCATGTCATGTCACTAGAGTCAACAGGAAAAGAACTATAAAAAGAAAGGAGAACTAAATGAAAATGACTAGAAATCACAAAAAATAGAAAATTGCATTAGACAGATGGTGAAAGGGTTTGGATAACAAAACAAACAAACCAAACTGGGGTTACAAACCTAGAACAAACCTAGACAACACTAAACGGGCTATTATGACTAAACAAACTAAGCAAAATAAAATGATAGAAGAGTTTGAGTCACAAGACAATATCTAGATTACAACCTAAAATAACCCGGATAGCAGAAATGACAACAAAATAAACCACCAAAACTCCTCCCTGGCTAACCAACAAAAGAGCGTCTTTCCAATCATCAAACTCAACATCTTAGCCACTGACTTCTACATCAACAATACTAGGACCTTCACAAGTCTCCATCACATTGTTCTTAACAGATTGTCTTTGGGTTCCCTTTGCCTGCTTGTTCTTAGGATCAACCTCTGATAGCACTGAAAGCTTCGTAGCACGTGGACTTCCTAGGATCCCAGAAAAATTCTCACATTCCTTTTCAAAATAAATCATACTAACTATATGCGTTTCATTATGCACAGGTGACGGACTTTGGCTAGTGTCTGCTGCGTCTGGATTTTGCACGACAATGTTGCCTGCATCAATATGCTTTTGAATCACATTCTTCATATTCCAACACTTCTCTATGTCATGACCTGGGGCATCTGAGCAATATGCGCACCTTTGAGAAAAACCAAACTTCTTTGGAAGAGGGTTTGGCATTTTTATCTGGATCGGCTTCAACATGTCCAATTTCCGTAGCCTCTGGAACAGACTGGCATATGACTCTCCCAATGGAGTGAAGGTTTTCTTCTTCCGCAACCTCTCATTCTTAAATGCTTGATTGGGCCGGAAACTTGATCCAGGGGGGTTTCGGTAGACTCGTGGGGGTAGATAGGCATTTTGTGGAGCTGGGTACTGGGAGAGTGATGTACGACTTTGGGAGTTCTGTAGAGAGAAGTGGCATTGGGGAGGCTCATCTGGTGCATAAGGATATCCACGGGGACGATGTAGAGGCTGGAAGTGTTGATTGGGAAAGCCCATTGGATCATCTTTTCTGTTTCTCTTTCTTCCACCCAAGCTTACTGGGATGTTCTGAATGTTTTTCGAACAACTCATGATTTTGCCTGACTTGATTCCCTCTTCTATTAGCTCCCCCATTCTTAACACATCATTGAAAGGTTTCCCCAGGGCCGGGATCAAATGACCGAAGTAGGTGGGCCCCTGGGCTTGTAGGAAAAACTCAACCATTTCTTCTTCACCAATCGGGGTATTGACTCGAGCAGCCTGCTCCCTCCATCTGAGCCTAAACTCTTTAAAGCTTTCCTCCGGCTTCTTTCCCATCCTAGTTATGGAGGAGCGGTCTGGGGTAACGCCTCATTAGTATTGAAAGTATTGAACAAAATCTTGAGCCATGCCACCCAATGTAGGCCACTTACCAACATCTTGTCGAGCATGCCAGTCCAAAGCTGCCCTAGTCAGGCTCTCACTGAATTACGCCATCATCAAGTCATCTTTCTCTCCAACACCTCTCATTTCACTGCAATAAACCTTCAGATGGCACTACTAGAAGTCCGGTAAAAAGCGACCACAAAAAGCGACCAAAGTTGGCCGCTTATAGGCCTAAAAGCGACCAAAAAGCGACCAAAAAGCGACCAAACATGCCTGATCGCAATATTGCTGGTCCCTTTATTTTAGGGACCAAAGTTGGTCACTAATTAGCGACCAACTTTGGTCTCTAAGGTAAAAGGACTAAATATTCTGATTTTGACTTTAGTGACCAACTTTGGTCGTTATATTAATTTAATAATATAAATTTGGCGACCAAAGTTGGTCTCTACATATGAAATACGTTGTTTTTAATTTATCATTAATCATTAGAAAGCGACCAACTTTGGTCTCCAATCCAAATATTATATTTTAAAATCTGGACAATAGAGACCAAAGTTGGTCGCTAAATTCAAGAATTTAATTTTTTTTTAAAGATAAGTGACCAACATTGGTCGCTATATTTCCAAAAATTGTATTTTTTTAATAGAAATCTGGGTAGGTAGCGACCAAGGTTGGTCGTTATTGCCCAGAAAATTATTTTTTTTATAGTGAAATGCGACCAAATAGAGACCAAAGTTGGTCGCTTTTCTTGGTATATTTTTGGCAGAAACTGCCTGTTTTGGCAACTACACCACCTGTCAGCTTACCAAACATCCTAAACAGGCATTTTATGCCAGCAACAACAACAACAACAACAATTAAAAGCAACAATCAATAGAACTAACACATTAAGCTAACAAAACTAAGTTAACGCTTATTACAAGCCCATTCGAACTAAAAAGAACTAACACGATAGAACTAAATTTTTTTGTCTAGTTCAAAGTATATATAGTACTCAAGGAGTGTTCTTTTAGCATCCTCGTCCGAAAGTTGGATTGCCTCGCCCGATTCATTAGGTGGTTGACTGCGTATGAATTCCCCCACGTCAGCTGCATGTGAAGCGAACCTATATGAAAAATTATATATATTGAATTAGTATTTCAAAATTTATATAAAAGTAAATCAAAATACTTAATGAAAAGTAAAAAACTTACATGTATATAGTCGAGGCTCGACCCTCCTTTCTGAATCAGTCTCTTTCTTCTTCTTTACAATACGAGTTTCATTGAATAGCTCATCTTGCTTCATTGGCATCATAAAGCTGTCTGGTGGCTTTGGTGATTATCCTCGTGGTACTATTACTCGGGATGAACTTGGATACAGAGAATAACTTGGATACAGTACCTGACAGGGTGTGTCTTTGATCAATTGTTGATCTCTATAGCTACAATGATAATGAGAAGGCAACGACATGTGTTTCAAAATAGTGATGGTATAGGTAGGATTTAACATTTCCTAAGTAGATAAAAGAGGTTATAGAGGAATTCTCTACTTCACTTTCCAAGAGGAAAAGAAGTTTGATTGATAGTGACAACGTTGATGAAGACGGAATGTTTTCCGTTGGTCATGGCAGTTCCCATAAAGCGGGGATCATAAGACTCTATGATGACAAAGATTATAGGAAGTTTTGTTCTAAACTTTCTTCCAAGTCTGATCCGTACAAGCTTAATATGATATTGGTGATATTTCTTCGGATTCCGACAATGATTTGACCGACAAAAGTATGGAAATGCTCTTAAAAAGAATTAAAGGTAAAATGTTTTTCTTGGTAGAGAAGGATGCTGAAATTTTTTTACCTTTACTTCTTTTTTAGAGCATTTCCATATTTTTGTCGGTCAAATCATTGTCTGAATCCGAAGAAATATCACCAATATCACATTAAGCTTGTACGGATCAGAATTGAAAGAAAATTTAGAACAAAACTTCCTATAATCTCTGTCATCATAGAGTCTTATGATCCCTATTCTATGGGAACTGCCATGACCAACGGAACACATTCCGTCTTCATCAACCTTGTCACTCTCAATTAAACTTCTTTTCCTCATGGAAAATGAAGTACAGAATTACTCTATAAGCTCTTCTTTTATCTACTTAGAAAATACTAAATTCCTACCTACACCATCACTATTTGAAACACATGTCATTGCCTTCTCATCATCATTGTCGCTAATGAGAAGAACAATTAAAGGCACACTTACTGTGTCTTAGTTATTCTTGGTGGAAGTTCTATTGCATGTCTAATAACGTCATCAACCTCTTCTAATAATCCTTCGGCAATCTAAAATTCCAAAACATAAACTAAAAGTTCAATTCATATCCTAAACCTTCAATTCATATCCACAAAAGTTCAAGTCATATCCTAAAGGTTCAACTCATATCGTAAAAAGTTCAAGTCATATCGTAAAATTTCAATTTATATCGTACAAGTTCAATTCACAAGAACAAAACCTAAAAACTAAAAGTTCATCAATTCTTATCCTACGAGTTTAAACATAAACTAAAAGTTCAATTTATATCCTAAAGGTTTAATTCATATCCACAAAAGTTCAAGTCATATCCTACAAGTTCAATTCACAAGAACAAAACCTAAAAACTAAAAGTTATATTCATATCTTACGAGTTTAAACATAAACTAAAACTTCAAGTCATATCCTAAAGGTTCAATACATATCCTAAAGGTTCAATTTATTTCCTAAAAGTTCAACTCATATCCTAAAAGTTTCAACTCATATCGTAAAAAGTTCAAGTCATACATAAAAGCTTCAATTTATATCGTACAAGTTCAATTCACAAGAACAAAACCTAAAAACTAAAAGTTCATCAATTCTTATCCTACGAGTTTAAACATAAACTAAAAGTTCAATTTATATCCTAACGGTTCAATTCATATCCACAAAAGTTCAAGTCATATCCTAAAATTTCTATTTATATCCTAAAAATTCAACTCATATCCTAAAAGTTTCAATTCATATCCTAAAAATTCAATTCACAAGAACAAAACCTAAAAACTAAAAGTTATATTCATATCCTACGAGTTTAAACATAAACTAAAAGTTCAAGTCATATCCTAAAGGTTCAATACATATGCTAAAGGTTCAATTTATTTCCTAAAAGTTCAACTCATATCCTAAAAGTTTCAATTCATATCCTAAAAAGTTCAAGTCATACATAAAATCTTCAATTTATATCCTACAAGTTCAATTCACAAGAACAAAACCTAAAAACTAAAAGTTATATTCATATCTTACGAGTTTAAACATAAACTAAAACTTCAAGTCATATCCTAAAGGTTCAATACATATCCTAAAGGTTCAATTTATTTCCTAAAAGTTCAACTCATATCCTAAAAGTTTCAACTCATATCGTAAAAAGTTCAAGTCATACATAAAAGCTTCAATTTATATCGTACAAGTTCAATTCACAAGAACAAAACCTAAAAACTAAAAGTTCATCAATTCTTATCCTACGAGTTTAAACATAAACTAAAAGTTCAATTTATATCCTAAAGGTTCAATTCATATCCACAAAAGTTCAAGTCATATCCTAAAATTTCTATTTATATCCTAAAAATTCAACTCATATCCTAAAAGTTTCAATTTATATCCTACAAGTTCAATTCACAAGAACAAAACCTAAAAACTAAAAGTTATATTCATATCCTACGAGTTTAAACATAAACTAAAAGTTCAAGTCATATCCTAAAGGTTCAATACATATGCTAAAGGTTCAATTTATTTCCTAAAAGTTCAACTCATATCCTAAAAGTTTCAATTCATATCCTAAAAAGTTCCAGGGAGTAAAGTGAGTACTCCGACCCAGTGAGTAATAAAAGTAACTACAGTCCGAAGATAAGAAAATCCAGTAAATACACAAAGTAAGCTACAATCCGAATATACAGCAACATATGGAACTGAGCAGCTAAACACCAGTATAAATACAAATACATGAATGCAATGCAATGCATATGATGGTACATTCCAGTACCCACTGCGGCGTGCAGCCCGAGCCATCCATATTTATTTATCGTCGACGGCGCTCACTGGGGGTGTGTACAGACTCCGGAGGGGCTCCTACAGCCCAAGCGCAATATCTTGGTCAGTCATTGTTACCTGACCGGTCAGCCATTGTTACCTGACCAATTTATATCATACAGTGCCATTGTTACCACTGTTCAAGTATATCATCCAGTGTCATTGTTACCACTATTTCAAGTATATCACACAGTGTCATTGTTACCACTGTTTCAAGTATATCACACAGTGTCATTGTTACCACTGTTTCAAGTCACTTTATAATCAGTCCAGAAAATAATATAATAAGCCCCTTGGGCATTTACAAAACAGGTCAGCCCATTGTTACCTGACCAATTTACATAATACAATGCCATTGTTACCACTGTTTCAAGTATATCATACAGTGTCATTGTTACCAATGTTTCAAGTATATCATACAGTGTCATTGTTACCACTGTTTCGAGTATATCATACAGTGTCATTGTTACCACTGTTTGAAGTCACTTTATAATCAGTCCAGAAAATAATATAATAAGCCCCTTGGGCATTTACAAAATAGAAGTTTCTAGCCCGAAATACATTTAAAATGTCATTTGAGTTTTCAACACTTAGAATTACGACTAAGTTTGCAAAACAGTAATTAAAACCTTGGACTGAAATTAAATGATATTAATCCCCGAAGGATTCTACAAGTCGGCACAAGGCCCCCAAACGTGGCATTAAGCCCAAATATCATCAATACATGTGCGTATCAGTCGCCAACATAATATAAGTATCAATACAATGTCCGAATAACTCGCCAATATACTATAATTATCACTCGGGATGGACCAAGTCACAATCCCCAATCATATACGACCCCGCACCTGCCATGGGATGCGTGTCACGGCTCAATATAGCATTACGATGTGAAAGTCCGGGGTTTCAAACCCTCAGAACAACAGTTGCATCAATTACTCACCTCGAACCGGCTACTTCTTTAGCTCGCGATGCCTTTGCCCCTCGAATTGGCCTCCACGTGCGTCGAATCTGCCCAAAATCGCAACGAATATGTCGCATTATGCTAAAGGGACAATACCCAATCGAAAGCAATCGAAAAATATCAAAATTCACGAAATTTGCAAAACCCGAGCCCCGGGCCCACTTCTCAAAATACAGAAATTTTTACATCAAAATATTCCTTATATCGCCACGAGTCTATACATACCAAATTCACAAGAATCGGAGTCCATTTGACCCCTCAAATCCCAAATTTAGAATTTCAATTTCAAGCCCTATTTTCTTACAATTTGGCTTTATTTTCATGAATTTCAAGGATGATTGCACAATATAATCTTGTATTTAGTTCATAGGACTTACCTCCAATCACTTTCCGTCAAAACCCCTTCAATTTCCATCCAAAAGCTCTCAAGGTTACTCAAAAATGGTGGAAAAATGGGTTGGGTTCGCGGATGAAATGTTAATAGGTTACTGTTCACGGGTCACTGTTCACGACACTGTTCACGGGTCACTGTTCACCCGTCACTGTTCACAGGTTACTGTTCACTGCTGCAGAAAATACAGCAGCTTTTTATGAAATTTGCAGCACAACCATTTTTCACTAAAATGGCTCTAACTCCATCATACGAACTCGGAATTAGATGATTCTTGTTCCTATGAGTCAGAAATAATAATACAAACACAACACTTCAATCGAAACACAATTCGGAGCTCGTTTGCCCAATTCAATACCCATTTCGCTCGTTAAACAATTAACTCACATTTCACGTCAAAAACTCAATCGCGACTTGATGAAATTAAACCAAAATTTCCAGATCAGTCCTATAATTCATGATTTAAATTCTGGAAGTCTCAAAATCAAATTTAGATCTCTAGAACTAAAAATGAACCTTTAGATCATTACATTTATGCTCAAAACGGCAAAAATCTTTCAAAAATGACCCGTTGGGCATCCGAAACACACCCGAGGCCAGTGGGACCTCAACCAATCATTCCCACATAATTCATAACATCATTAAGACCTACTCCAATCATCAAAACACCTCAAACAATATCAAATTATCCAAAACTCATCGAATTCAAGCCTAAGTTTCCAAAAATTTCCGAACATACACTTTCGATCAAAAATCCGACCAAACGATGTCCGAATAATCTGAAATTTTGTACACACATCACAAATGACATATCAAAGCTACAACAACTCTCGGAATTCCATTCTGACTCCCGGATCAAAATCTCACCTATCAACCCGAATTCGCCAAAATACTAACTTTGCCAATTCAAGCTTAATTCTACCCCGGTCATCACAAAAATATTCCGGACACACTCCTAAGTCCCAAATCACCTAACGAAGCTATCCGAACCATAAAATTTGCATTTCGAGCCCTCTAACATATAAGTCAATATCCTGTTGACTTTTCCAACTTATGCTTCCTTAAGAGAGACTAAGTGTCTCAAACCTTATCAAACCTAGTCCGAATGACTTCAAATTTTGCACACAAGTCACATTCAATATTACGGACTTGCACCAACTTTCAAAATCGCATTCCGACCCCGATATCAAAATTTTCACTTCCGGTCGAATTTTCTCAAAAACCTTCAAATTCCTATATTTAGCCAAATGACTTCAGAATGACCTCCGGACATCCGAATTCACTTCCGATTGCGCTCCCAACTCCAGAATCACCATACAGAGCTATTCCCAAACTCGGAATCCCAAATGGACATCTATAACTCTGAAATGCCTTCCAACCCAAGTTTATGAAATTCTTCTAAAATACTAACTTCCACAATAGACGCCGAAATGCTCACGGGTTATCCAAAACCAAATCCGGACATACGCCCAAGTCCGAAATCATCATTCGAACATGCTGGAACTTTCAGATCCCAATTCCGAGGTCGTTTACTCAAAATTCCAATCATAGCCATTTTCTTCAACTTAAGGTTGCCGCAATGAAAAGTTTCTTTCCAATTTGACTCCGAATTTCTTGAAATTCAATTCTGACCATACGTACAAGTCAATATACCTAAAATGAAGCTGTTCATGACTTCCAACTGCTGAACGACGCGCTAGAGCTTAAAACGACCGGTCGGGTCGTTACATTCTCCCCCACTTAAATAGACGTTCGTCCTCGAACGTTCCAAGAACTGCTCTTAAGTTATCTGAAATCACTGTTTGACACCTCGTGCACCTGCCCGTGCTACCACAACTCATATGGACACATTAGTTTGATCAAATCTGCAGATATCCTCTTTTATCCCTACAATAAGCTCATAACCCAATTCCAACACCTGAAATTATCTGCCAGACCTGTTCCCTGTATATAAACACTGTATCAACTACCACACAAGGTACCAGAACACGACTGCATACCTTTGTTGAATTAGCACCATGCATCGCATAATTCACCATCTAACCACAATGACACTCCATGAACCTTAATAGCCAAAATTCCATGACTCTGATGCTCCCAATGCATATGATGATATACCTATACATTCTGTTATAATGTTGACGATACAACCACAATGGAGGAGATATGCAGAAATTTCTAACCAATTGCAGAGTTAACCAAACATTAATTCTCTTCTTTTGACTAAAATCATCACCTCATTACTACCCAAATACTGGTAACTGCCTTGTAATATACCTCACATAATCCCACTGCAATGGCCCCCGATACCAATAGTCTCGCATCACCTAGTACGAGCTGCTCAGACAACCAATCACCACAGACAATGACCAACGGTCTCATATGATGCAAAAATGTGCCAATAGGCCATAATGCGAACAAGATACATAAGGAAATGATTCAGGAATGGACTGCTCAACTCACACAACTAATATGGACTTTTCCCCAGAGAATAGGAATTTATCAAGCTGTTTCATAGCACACATGGCACAATCACAATATTACATGAGTTGACGAACACAGAACAATATATGATATTCCAACACCCCTCCTTGAGGAGCGCTATACTAAAATGAACACATCTGACTCACATGAAGCCCATAATACTATTTAAATCCATTCACCCACTTCAGGTCAATTCTGCTCACACTAAACTAGGCTGATAGCCTTTCCTGGACCCGTAATAAGTCATTTCTTCTCATAACATGAAAGAACTACCACCATAGCCGGGACAACACCCCACAATCTACAACCAAATGAACCGAACGACTTCATATAGATCTTAGATATTCTTCCAACATTTCAACTTTCTTAAGTCCCCAAATTTGACTAACTCCCAGATTTTTCAAATATTTCGGCAGAGTCTCCCTTGTAATTGGGCCTATGCACCTGTCAGAGTAACACCAAAACAACTCCTAACAGCATGTCCACAACCCAACAAGTACCACAAGTATATCAATAACACTAATCTCCGCATTACAAGCCCGACATTATCACAATGATATTTTGACATGAAACGCATCATTTGTATGATCATAACCACATTTCTGGTCTTAATAGTTGTTCATAAATAATTCCATCATTATCAATAAATCTCATATTAACCACCACCTCATTTCAAATTTTCACAATACTGACAACAGAATGTGAGGCATGAAGACTTCATTATTACTTACTCAGATTAATGAGTCACATTTAACGTCACCTGGGAACTCATCTCATAAGCTAAAACTCAATAATTACAATACAATTTGGCAAATTATGCACAGAGATATTCGTACAAGAATTTTCAAATAAGCCTCATAGGCATGACTCCCTATAAGTACTATAGTACAAATTTTTAATTTTCACAAGGGAGAATTTTAAACACATAACCTTTTTTTTCACCACAAGGACCTCGTCCTTATATAACATCCTCCGCAGCTTGTAGCCCGGTTTAAATATTTCATATCATATAAAAATGTGAGGATCTCATCCTCAACTCTGAATCACAAGTATTTTGCACATTGTGCCAACTAAAATTTTTCATTTCCTTTCTTCCTTCTTTCAAATAATTTCGGTTAAACAAAATCACAACATACAATGATCCCTCTTACCGGTAGGGCATATAATTTTCAACTGAAATCAATTATTTAGAAATTACATCAAACTCATCGAATTGATTAACAAAGGTCACTTTTAGCCTCACAACTATTTTTAGTGACCAACACATAATGATAGACATAGCTATCTCCATATAATCTCCCCAACAGAAGTATTCACATATGTAGATTTAAGAATTACGAAGCTCACTCATAAGTGGAGCACAATAGGAGAACTTTCCTTGATACTCAAAACCGAATCAAGTTAAGGAAATTTTGACTTTATAATAATTTGAGACCGTACTTATAACGATGTCGTCTGGTGTAGCAACCTCAGCCATACCATAGAAAATATATCACCGGACTGTGTCTCCACCTCTAAAGTCTCACCTCCACCTCTAACATCCTGACCTTTACCTGATTCATTAAGTGATCTCATGATACGTCTGCATCTTCCGTCGGAACCACAACTGGTCTAGTAAATATATTATCTTTCCATTACCTCTACTTGGCTCGAAGCCATAGATCAAGATACGCTCAATAGCTCATAACACTTTTACTCTATTGATGCCACAATACCATAGTGATATTAAACTCAAATCATTTGTAAGCTTGTGAAAACTCGGATCATCTAGTACTGTAAATCTTCTGCAAATCTCGCATTCATCCCCGCAACAGTTAAGCCCACTCTCTTAAGCGATCCTAAATTTTAAGTAACACGTACCTTTCATTTGCACATAAGATCTTCTGTCATTCACATGAGGATCACACAACCTCAACAAACTTCGCGGGAGATAACCCACCTGCTTCGCCTCAATATAATATTTTCGTATACCTTCCACCGCCATAAGAATTACGCAGTTATTTGATCTTCCTGAGTCTTTACTCATACCGCAACATGAAATTTACTTCACTCCCAACAAGGAGTCCTGAAAAGATTCTTCACACGCCCTTAACTCGGGCTATAACTTGAATCAAGATAGACTTCAAGCATCTACTAATTCTTCCGTCATTCAACATACCCCTTCTCATCGATTCCAATTCATATGGATATGCCTCGGAGTACTAATATACTCCTCACATATCCACAGCCGTCATTTCCACTAACGGGGACACTACCTAACATATAAGTTCAAAAACACTTGTTCACACAATCAGCACCTCGGCACTTCAGCCATAGACAAAGATCTGGCCTCAAGTCCTTCAGACTAGCCCAACATCAACTCATAGAGATCACGTCTCGCCCCTCAATCAGGGAATCACAAGCCGTCAAGGCACATCTGATACTGAGCGCTCATGCGCACATGCGAACGCGTGGAAGGAATTTCAAGAGTTACTTTTCAAGCTGAATCAAGAACGCACGATAAGAATTCAAGAATGTGAAGTTTTCCTAAAGGTTCTGCAGCCTCTCGAGGATAAATACAGATGTCTCCGTACCGATCCGCGAGACTCTACTAAACCTGCATATGACTCGTGAGACCTATGTAACCTAGGCTCTGATACCATCTTGTCACGACCCAATTTTCTAACCCGGTCGTGATGGCGCCTCTCGTGAAGACAAGGCCAGCCAACTAACCCAAATCGTATCTTTAACAATTATTAAACATAAATGAATAAATAAATACAACTTAACGATAATAATAACCAGTGTTTAAAGCCCAACATAACCCGCCCGAGGTGTCACAAGTCACGAGCATCTAAAGAAATCCTGAACACAACTACAGGGCCAATAATATACAAAATTAAATTCTGAAATTCTAAAGATAATGTCCGGTGCCGCGAACGCTGGCGATAACCTTGCTCAGCTACAATAGTAATACCTTCAATGAGCTAATATCCCGCTACCATGTGATCAATACCTGCAGCTGCACGCGAGGTGCAGGGAGTAAAGTGAGTACTCCGACCCAGTGAGTAATAAAAGTAACTACAGTCCGAAGATAAGAAAATTCAGTAAATACACAAAGTAAGCTAAAATCCAAATATACAGCAACATATGGAACTGAGCAGCTAAACACCAGTATAAATACAAATACATGAATGCAATGCAATGCATATGATGGTACATTCCAGTACCCACTGCGGCGTGCAGCCCGAGCCATCCATATTTATTTATCGTCGACGGCGCTCACTGGGGGTGTGTACAGACTCCGGAGGGGCTCCTACAGCCCAAGCGCAATATCTTGGTCAGTCATTGTTACCTGACCGGTCAGCCATTGTTACCTGACCAATTTATATCATACAGTGCCATTGTTACCACTGTTCAAGTATATCATCCAGTGTCATTGTTACCACTATTTCAAGTATATCACACAGTGTCATTGTTACCACTGTTTCAAGTATATCACACAGTGTCATTGTTACCACTGTTTCAAGTCACTTTATAATCAGTCCAGAAAATAATATAATAAGCCCCTTGTTGGTCAGTCATTGTTACCTGACCGGTCAGCCCATTGTTACCTGACCAATTTACATAATACAATGCCATTGTTACCACTGTTTCAAGTATATCATACAGTGTCATTGTTACCACTGTTTCAAGTATATCATACAGTGTCATTGTTACCACTGTTTCGAGTATATCATACAGTGTCATTGTTACCACTGTTTCAAGTCACTTTATAATCAGTCCAGAAAATAATATAATAAGCCCCTTGGGCATTTACAAAATAGAAGTTTCCAGCCCGAAATACATTTAAAATGTCATTTGAGTTTTCAACACTTAGAATTACGGCTAAGTTTGCAAAACAGTAATTAAAACCTTGGACTGAAATTAAATGATATTAATCCCCGAAGGATTCTACAAGTCAGCACAAGGCCCCCAAACGTGGCATTAAGCCCAAATATCATCAATACATGTGCGTATCAGTCGCCAACATAATATAAGTATCAATACAATGTGTGAATAAGTCACCAATATACTATAATTATCACTCGGGATGAACCAAGTCACAATCCCCAATCATATACGACCCCGCACCTGCCATGGGATGCGTGTCACGCCTCAATATAGCGTTACGATGTGAAAGTCCAGGGTTTCAAACCCTCAAAACAACAGTTGCATCAATTACTCACCTCGAACCGGCTACTTCTTTAGCTCGCGACGCCTTTGCCCCTCGAATTGGCTCCCACGTGTGTCGAATCTGCCCAAAATCGCAACGAATATGTCGCATTATGCTAAAGGGACAATACCCAATCGAAAGCAATCGAAAAATATCGAAATTCACGAAATTTACAAAACCCGAGCCCCGGGCCCACTTCTCTTTCAAAACCCGAGCCCCGGGCCCACTTCTCAAAATCCAGAAATTTTTACATCAAAATGTTCCTTATATCGTCACGAGTCTATATATACCAAATTCACAAGAATCGGAGTCCATTTGGCCCCTCAAATCCCAAATTTAGAATTTCAATTTCAAGCCCTATTTTCTTACAATTTGGCTATATATTCATGAATTTCAAGGATGATTGCACAATATAATCTTGTATTTAGTTCATAGGACTTACCTCCAATCACTTTCCATCAAAACCCCTTCAATTCCCATCCAAAAGCTCTCAAGGTTACTCAAAAATGGTGGAAAAATGGGTTGGGTTCGCTTCATAGGTCACTATTCACGGCACTGTTCACTGGTCATTGTTCACCCGCGTGGTTACTGTTCACGCGCGGTTACTGTTCACTGCTGCAGAAAATACAGCAGCTTTTTATGAAATTTGCAGCACAACCATTTTTCACTAAAATGGCTCTAACTCCATCATACAAACTCGGAATTAGACGATTCTTGTTCCTATGAGTCACAAATAATAATACGAACACAACACTTCAATCGAAACTCAATTCGGAGCTCGTTTGCCCAGTTCAATACCCATTTCGCTCGTTAAACAATTAACTCATATTTCACGTCAAAAACCCAATCGCGACTTGATGAAATTAAACCAAAATTTTCAGATCAGTCCTATAATTCATGATTTAAATTCTGAAAGTCTCAAAATCAAATTTGGATCTCTAGAACTAAAAATGAACCTTTAGATCATTACATTTATGCTCAAAACGACAAAAATCTTCCAAAAATGACCCGTTGGGCATCCGAAACACACCCGAGGCCAGTGGGACCTCAACCAATCATTCCCACATAATTCATAACATCATTAAGAGCTGCTCCAATCATCAAAACACCTCAAACAATATCAAATTATCCAAAACTCATCGAATTCAAGCCTAAATTTCCAAAAATTTCCGAACATACACTTTCGATCAAAAACCCGACCAAATGATGTCCCAAAATAATCTGAAATTTTGTACACACATCAAAAATGACATAACAAAACTATAGCAACTCTCGGAATTCCATTCCGACTCCCGGATCAAAATCTCACCTATCAACCCGAATTCGCCAAAATACTAACTTTGCCAATTCAAGCTTAATTCTACCCCGGTCATCACAAAAATATTCCGGACACACTCCTAAGTCCCAAATCACCTAACGAAGCTATCCGAACCATAAAATTTGCATTTCGAGCCCTCTAACACATAAGTCAATATCCGGTTGACTTTTCCAACTTATGCTTCCTTAAGAGAGACTAAGTGTCTCAAACTTTACCAAAACTAGTCCGAATGACTTCAAATTTTGCACACAAGTCACATTCGATATTACGGACTTGCAGCAACTTTCAAAATCGCATTCCGACCCCGATATCAAAATTTTCACTTCCGGTCGAATTTTCTCAAAAACCTTCAAATTCCTATATTTAGCCAAATGACTTCAAAATGACCTCCGGACATCCGAATTCACTTCCGATTACGCTCCCAACTCTAGAATCACCATACAGAGCTATTCCCAGACTCAGAATCCCAAACGGACATCTATAACTCTAAAATGCCTTCCAACCCAAGTTTATGAAATTCTTCTAAAATACTAACATCCACAATATACGCCGAAATGCTCACAGGTTATCCAAAACCGAATCCGGACATACGCCCAAGTCTGAAATCATCATTCGAACATGCTGGAACTTTCAGATCCTAATTCCGAGGTCGTTTACTCAAAATTCCAATCATATCCATTTCTTCAACTTAAGGTTGCCGCAATGAAAAGTTTCTTTCCAATTTGACTCCGAATTTCTTGAAATTCAATTCTGACCATACGTACAAGTCAATATACCTAAAATGAAGTTGTTCATGACTTCCAACTGCTGAACGACGCGCTAGAGCTTAAAACTACCGGTCGGGTCGTTACACTTATCCTACGAGTTTAAACATAAACTCAAAGTTCAATTTATATCCTAAAGGTTCAATTTATATCCACAAAAGTTCAAGTCATATCCTAAAATTTCTATTTATATCCTAAAAATTCAACTCATATCCTAAAAGTTTCAATTCATATCCTAAAAATTCAATTCACAAGAACAAAACCTAAAAACTAAAAGTTATATTCATATCCTACGAGTTTAAACATAAACTAAAAGTTCAAGTCATATCCTAAAGGTTCAATACATATGCTAAAGGTTCAATTTATTTCCTAAAAGTTCAACTCATATCCTAAAAGTTTCAATTCATATCCTAAAAAGTTCAAGTCATACATAAAAGCTTCAATTTATATCCTACAAGTTCAATTCACAAGAACAAAACCTAAAAACTAAAAGTTATATTCATATCTTACGAGTTTAAGCATAAACTAAAATTTCAAGTCATATCCTAAAGGTTCAATTTATTTCCCAAAAGTTCAACTCATATCCTAAAAGTTTCAATTCATATCCTAAAAAGTTCAAGTCATACATAAAAGCTTCAATTTATATCGCACAAGTTCAATTCAACAACAACAACAACAACAACCCAGTGTAATCCCACAAGAGGGGTCTGGGGAGGGTAATATGTACGCAGACCTTACCTCTACCCCGAGGGGCAGAGAGGCTGTTTCCAGGAGACCCTCGGCTCAAAGAGGCAACAAGAGACACTATATTTGTACTATCAATAGACTCATAATAAAACAACATAAAGTACCATAAAATCCATAACATAACATAAATACCATAAAAACAAAGTAACAGCAATATAAGAGATATAAGAAATACGAGAAAGATGTAAGGTATTAATACACAGAAGATAAAGCCCATCATCAGTAGTTGATCAATAGCATCCTAAGACTAATTCCTAACTGGCTAGTCTCACTCTAGTGCGCTGTAAAAAAGACATCACAATTTCCCTAACCTACAACCTTAATGCTCGATCTCCACAATTCCCTGTTTAGGGCCATGTCCTCAGTAACCCTAAGTCGCGCCATATCCTGCCTGATCACCTCTCCCCAATACTTCTTAGGTCTCCCTCTACCTCTCCTCGTACCCACCACCGCCAGTCGTTCACACCTTCTCACCGGTGCATCAGTGTTCCTCCTCTGAATGTGCCCGAACCATCTGAGTCTTGCTTCCCGCATCTTGTCCTCCATGGGGGCCACACCCACCTTCTCTCGAATATCTTCATTTCTAATCTTATCCTTCCTTGTATGCCCGCACATCCACCTCAACATCCTCATCTCTGCAACTTTCATCCTCTGGATGTGTGAGATCTTCACCGGCCAACACTCGGTCCCATACAACATAGCAGGCCTAACCACTGCCCTATAAAATTTACCTTTCAGTAACAGTGGCACTTTCTTGTCACACAGGACTCCCGTCGCTAACCTCCATTTCATCCACCCCACCCCTATACGGTGTGTGACATCCTCGTCGATCTCCCCGGACCCCTGAATAAACGACCCCAGGTACTTGAAACTACCCCTCTTAGGGATGACTTGAGAATCAAGCCTCACTTCCACTCCCGCTTCCGTCGGCTCTGCCCCAAATTTGCACTCAAGGTATTCCGTCTTCGTCCTGCTCAACCTGAAACCTTTGGACTCAAGGGTATGTCTCCAGCAAATAGCATGCACCATGGCACCTCCCCCTGAATATGATACGTTATAGCATCCATCACCAGGGCAAATAGGAAAGGGCTGAACGCAGACCCTTGATGCAACCCCGTAATAACCGGAAAATAATCTGAATCGCCTCCTGCTGTCCTAACCCGAGTCTTAGCTCCATCATACATGTCCTTAATCGCCCTAATATAGGCAACCGGGACCCCTTTAGCCTCTAAGAATCTCCATAAGACCTCCCTAGGAACCTTGTCGTACGCTTTCTCTAGATCGATAAACACCATGTGGAGATCCTTCTTCTTATCCCTGTATTGTTCCACCGTCCTCCTAATAAGGTGGATAGCTTCTGTGGTAGATCGCCCCGGCATGAACCCGAACTGGTTGTCTGAAATAGACACCGTCCTTCGCACTCTCATTTCTACCACTCTCTCCCAGACTTTCATGGTATGACTTAGTAATTTAATACCCCTATAGTTGTTACAGATCTGGATATCGCCTTTGTTCTTATACAACGGGACCATTGTACTCCACCTCCACTCTTCGGGCATCCTATTAGTCTTGGATATAACATTAAGCAACTTAGTAAGCCATTCCAAGCCTGCTCTACCCACACACCTCCAAAGCTCAACCGGAATTTCATCTGGTCCGGTAGCTCTGCCCCTTCTCATCTTACGCATTGCCTCCATGACCTCATCGACCTCAATGTCCCGACAATCACTTAGTTCATGGGGGCTGTCGGCGTTCCTCAATTCACCTAGTACAATATCCTGATCCCCTTCCTCATTTAGAAGTTTATGAAAGTAGGTCTGCCATCTCCTCTTTATCTGGTCATCCCCCAACAAAACTTTGCCGTCCTCATCTTTTATGCACCTCACTTGGTCCAAATCCCGAGCCGTCCTCTCTCACACCTTAGCGAGTCGGAGTAACTTCTTCTCCCCGCCTTTGTTCCCTAGTTCCTCATACAAACGAGCAAAAGCTATCGTCTTTGCCTCCGTCACTGCCATCTTTGCCTCCTTCCTAGCTACCTTATATCTCGCAAAGTTCGCTCTCTTCTCCTCCTCTCCAGTGCTCCCCACTAACCGCAGGTAAGACACCTTCTTCGCTTCCACTTTACCTTGTACAACTGCATTCCACCACCAGTCTCCTTTGTGGCCACAGGTGCGGCCTGAAGATACCCCTAACACCTCTCTCGCCGCCTTCCTTATATAGTCCGCCGTCGTCGACCACATAGTGTTTGCGTCCCCACTACTTCTCCAAGCTCCCATTGCCGACAACCTTCCTTCCAACTCCTGGGCTTTAACCTTAGTCAAGTCCCCCACCTAATCCTCGGGCGGCCTCGTAATGACCTTTGTTTCCTCCTTATCATAATACTAACGTCCATCACCAAGAGCCTATGTTGCGTTGCAAGGGTCTCACCTGGGATAACTTTGCAATCCTCGCACAACCTTCTGTCGCATCTCCTAAGGAGGAGATAGTCAATTTGAGTCTTCGCCACCGAACTTTGGTAAGTAACCAAATGCTCCTCTCGCTTCGGAAAACTCGAGTTTGCAATCACTAGATCGAATGCCTTGGCAAAATCCAGCAGTGAGATGCCCCCTCCGTTCCGTTCCCCGAAACCAAAGCCGCCATGAGTTTAAACATAAACTAAAAGTTCAATTTATATCATAAAAGTTCAATTCATATCCACAAAAGTTCAAGTCATATCCTTAAATTTCTATTTATATCCTAAAAATTCAACTCATATCCTAAAAGTTTCAATTTATATCCTACAAGTTCAATTCACAAGAACAAAACCTAAAAACTAAAAGTTATATTCATATCCAACGAGTTTAAACATAAACTAAAAGTTCAAGTCATATCCTAAAGGTTCAATACATATGCTAAAGGTTCAATTTATTTCCTAAAAGTTTCAATTCATATCCTAAAAATTCAACTCATATGCTAAAAGCTTCAATTTATATCCTACAAGTTCAATTCACAAGAACAAAACCTAAAAACTAAAAGTTATATTCATATCTTACGAGTTTAAACATAAACTAAAACTTCAAGTCATATCCTAAAGGTTCAATACATATCCTAAAGGTTCAATTTATTTCCTAAAAGTTCAACTCATATCCTAAAAGTTTCAACTCATATCGTAAAAAGTTCAAGTCATACATAAAAGCTTCAATTTATATCGTACAAGTTCAATTCACAAGAACAAAACCTAAAAACTAAAAGTTCATCAATTCTTATCCTACGAGTTTAAACATAAACTAAAAGTTCAATTTATATCGTAAAGGTTCAATTCATATCCACAAAAGTTCAAGTCATATCCTAAAATTTCTATTTATATCCCAAAAATTCAACTCATATCCTAAAAGTTTCAATTCATATCCTAAAAATTCAACTCATATCCTAAAAGTTTCAATTTATATCCTAGATTTCTATAAACCCTAGATTTTTATAAAATGTTAAATAATGATAAATACAACCTAAACCCTAGGTTTCTATAAAATACAATGTTAAATAATCAATTGAAACACTAGTCATTTGAAACTAATTCATAGCTAATAAACAAAACATTATAAGCTTACACAAAAGATATAAATTGTAATTATAACCTAGAATTTTTAGGAGGTGGAGAAGGAGAGAGACGCAGCAGCGGCAAAGGCGACGGCGACGGGGCGACGACAGCTGGGCGATGGTCGTTGGTAACGTGGGTGGGGCATCTGGTGCTGGGAGTTGGAAGGGGGGGGGTTTGAGTGTGAGAGAGAAAAGAGAGATTTTGGGAAATTTTTAGAAAGAATGGGAGGGGATCCCGATTTTGATACTCTGGAATTAAAAATAGCGACCACAGTTGGTCGCTATTTTGATAGGTAAATCAGTTTTGAATTTTTAGAAATAGCGACCAAAGTTGGTTGCTATTTCTAAAAGAATTATATTACTCTTAATTCAATTTAAAATTATATATATATGTAGTATAAATTTAGGATTTTAATTCAATTTAAGCTATATATATATATATATATATATATATATATATATATATATATATATATATATATATATATATATATTATGTGTGTGTGTGTGTGTGTGTATAATACAATTTAAAATTATATACATATGTAGTATAAATTTAGGATTTTAATTCAATTTAAGCTATATATATATATATATATATATTCGATATAATACTACATAATACACTTATACTTAGTGCATAGTATATATTATATATATATTGTCACGACCCGGATTTTCTACCATCGGGTGTCGTGATGGCGCCTACTATCGGAGCTAGGCAAGCCAAATATATAAAACATTTTTCCTGCTTTCTTCCAAACAATATAATAAACGAGACAAAATTTAAACGGAAGACTTTAAATCTAAAGCAACTGAGAACCAAAAGTGCGGAAGTTTATTACACATCACTACCCAATGTCTGGTGTCACTAGCTCACAGACTACTACAGAATACTACAAACAATGTCTGAAAGGAAATACATCATGTTTGTCTGATACAAGATGAACAAACGATAAACATGGAAAGGGACTTCGGCCTGCGAACGCCAGCTAGGCTACCTCGAGAGTCCCTGGACTGAAGATAGCTCCCAGAAGTCCTACTGCAGCGGTCCGTAAGCTGCTCCCTGATCTGTGCACAAAAATGCACAGAGTGTAGCATCAGCATAACCGACCCCATGTGCTGGTAAGTGCTTGGGCTAACCCCGACGAAGTAGTGACGAGGCTAGACAGGACCTACCACAATTAACTTGTACAGATATATATAACATGTGCAAGAAAACAATAACAAGATAATACAAAGCAAAGCTAGGAGGGGACATGCTATCGGGGAGTAACAGATAAAAATGAAATATCGGAAATAAACAGAAGAAACTTCGGTTTCCATAATATATATATATATATATATATATACATAATATAGTATATAAGTGGACGGCGTGCCACACGATCCCATAATATCATATATAAGTGGACGGCGTGCCACACGATCCCATAATATAGTATATAAGTGGACGGCGTGCCACACGATCCCAATTCATATCATATATAAGTGGACGGCGTGCCACACGATCCCATAATATCATATATAAGTGGACGGCGTGCCACACGATCCCATAATATCATTTATAAGTGGACGGCGTGCCACACGATCCTATAATATCATTTATAAGTGGACGGTGTGCCACACGATCCCATAATATCATTTATAAGTGGACGGCGTGCCACACGATCCCATAATATCATTTATAAGTGGACGGCGTGCCACACGATCCCATAATACCATTCGAAACATCTGATTTTGTAAGGAGAGTCCCGTTAGGGGAAATCAACAACATATCACTCTAACCCGGCAAGGGTACAACTAACAGCCCAAAATATCCCGACAAGGGAGAGTATATATATCGGTCTACACATCCCGGCAAGGGAGTAATCACAACACATTCTCTTTTTAAATCCATTCTTCCTCAACTAACACATTCATGTTCGAGCTAACGCTCCAAAAGTACACCAATCACAATTCTACCTCAACCGTTCATATTATATGAAACTCATCAAATAAACAAGGAGGTTGTGTCACGTTATTCGAATTAAAAGCAATTAAGACTCACGGTCATGCTAGACTCCGGTGCATAGATAACCGTCACCATGCCTATACACCGTACTCCACGTTAGCAAGTAGCAAATATCGTCCTAATCCTATTCCCTCAAGCCAAAGTTAGAACAAATACTTACCTTGAATGCTCCAAACTCAACTCACGCTTCTAGTATAGCTTTACTTCTTGATTCCACCACCAATCCGCTCGTATCTAGTTATAAGTTACTTAATCACATTAATAATTACTAAATGAATCACTCCCCATGCATGAAAATAAATTTTACAAGGTTTTTCCCAAAATGGTCAAAAACACCCCCGGACCCACGTGGTCGAAACTCGAGGTTCGGACCAAAACCCGGTTACCCATTCCCCCATGAATCCAAATATATGATTTGTTATTTTTAAATCGGACCCCAAATTGAGGTCCAACTTCTCAATTTGTAGAAAACCTAGGTTCTACCCAAACACCCAATTTCACCCCTGAAAATCTTTGATTTGAAGTTGAAATTATGTTAAAAGATGTTAAGGAATAAAGAAATTAAGTTAGAAATCACTTACCAATCGTTTTGGAGAAGAAAAGTTGTTTGGAAAATCGCCTCTTAGGTTTTGGGTTTTTGAAAAGTGAAAAACGACTGAGATTTTCCGAACTTGTATACCTTTCTGAGGACCTGGAGCGGACCGCACAAAAATGTGTTGCGGCCGCGCCTAGTGGGAGAAAAGTGGGGCTTTTCTGAACCCTTCCAGCGCGGACCGCACTGTTTTGGTGCGCGGCCGCACTGGTTAACCTGAAACCCTAGCCCTCAGACTCAGCCACGCGGACCGCACAGAAACGCATCACGGCCGCGCGGACCGCGCGGAAATGACCGCGGCCGTGCTGGTGTCTGCAACACCTGAACCTGCATTTCCTTAAGTCTAAAACCTCCCGGGCCCTACTCAAAACTCACCCGAGCTCTCGGGGCTCCAAACCAAACATACATATGATCTTAAAAACATCTTACGGACTCATTCGTGCGATCAAATCGCAAAAATAACATCATATACATAGGATCAAGCCTCAAAACACATGATTTTTCTCTCAACTTTCATAAAACTCAAATTCTCCACTTTAAGTCCGAAACACGTCATATGGCGTCCGTTTTTAGCCAAACTTTACAGATAGTGCTTAAAACATATTTAAGACCTGTACCGGGCGCCAGAACCAAACTACGAGCCCGATACCATAGTTTTCTGATCAATTTTCTTCTTCATTTTCCTTAATTAATTTCAGAAAATAATTTCACACAAAAATTCATTTCTCGGGCTTGGGACCTCGGAATTTAATTCCGGGCACACGCCCAAGTCCCATATTTTTCTACGGATCCTCCGGGACCGTCGAAACACAGGTCCGGGTCCGTTTACCCAAAATGTTGACCGAAGTCAACATTATGCATATTAATACAAAAATTCATCAAATTTTTCCCATAATTCACATATTCTAACATAAAAACTTTCCGGCTATGCGCCCGAACTGCGCACGCCAATCGAGACAACTAAAAGCTAGATTTTCTAGGCCTCAGGAGCACGGAACAAGGAAGAATTATGGTGATGACCCTTTGAGTCTTCAAATATATATATATAAGCTATATTCGATATAATACTACCTAATACACTTATACTTAGTGCATAGTATAACGTAAGTATATATTATATATATATATATATATGTAAGTATATATATATAAGCTATATTCGATACAGTATTACCTAATACACTTATACTTAGTGCATAGTATAGCATAAGTATATATATTATATATATATAAGCTATATTCGATACAATATTAAGCTATATTCTATACAGTATGAGCTAATCACTTATACTCAGTGCATAGTATAGCGTAAGTATATATATATATATTATATATATATAAGTTATATTCGATATAATACTACCTAATACACTTATACTTAGTGCATAGTATAACGTAAGTATATATAGTATATATATAAGCTATATTCGATACAGTATTACCTAATACACTTATACTTAGTGCATAGTATAGCGTAAGTATATATATATTATATATATATATATATATAAGCTATATTCGATACAGTATGACCTAATACACTTATACGCAGTGCATAGTATAACGTAAGTATATATATTATATATATATATATAAGCTATATTCGATACAGTATGACCTAATACACTTATACTCAGTGCATAGTATAGCGTAAGTATATATATATATATATATATATATATATATTATATATATAAGATATATTCGATATAATACTACCTAATACACTTATACTTAGTGCATAGTATAGCGCTAAGTATATATATATATATATATATATATATTCGATACAGTACTACTTAATACACTTATACTCAGTGCATAGTATATCGTAAGTATATTATATATATATATATATATATATATATATATATATATATATATATATAAGCTATATTCGATACAGTATTACCTAATACACTTATACGCAGTGCATAGTATAGCGTAAGTATATATATATATATTATATATATATAAGCTATATTCGATACAGTATTACCTAATATACTTATACTTAGTGCATAGTATAGCATAAGTATATATATATATATATATATATAAACTATATTTGATATAGTATTACCTAATACACTTATACTTAGTGCATAGTATAGCGTAAGTATATATATAAGCTATATTCGATACAGTATTACCTAATACACTTATACTTAGTGCATAGTATAGCGTAAGTATATATATTATATATGTAAGCTATATTCGATATAATATTACCTAATAGACTTATACTCAGTGCATAATATAGCGTAAGTATATATTTTATATATATATATATATAGAGAGAGAGAGAGAGAGACACGCACGATTCATAGTACTATTCATCCCTTGTATTACAAAAGTATTAACGGCTTATATTTATATTATTTAGATAGTAAATACAAAAGTGATTTTTAATTTTGACCATTGTTGACCTGAATAGAGACCAACTTTGGTCGCTATTTATTCAAGAATTTAGTTTAGCGACCAAAGTTGGTCGCTATATTTAAATCAGATTTAATTGTATTTCATATAATATTTAAATTAATAATATAATTATTAAAATTGTATAACTGGGCCCCATTTACGCGACCAAAGTTGGTCGGTATCTGCCTACCCTTTAAGTAGCGACCAACATTGGTCGCCATTTTTATATTATATATATTTATATCTTATAATTTTTTTAAAATAATAATATAATTATTAAAATTTTGTAGGTGGGTCCCACTTTAGCGACCAACATTGGTCACTAATCTTAGTAAATGTTTGACCAAGAAAGTCTGACCAGTCCAGTCAATATTTTGACTAATATATCAACCAAGTAGGGACCAACCTTGGTCGCTATTTTGTTTCTTTTATTTATTTTATTATTTTTGCTAGTTTAGCGACCAACTTTGGTCGCTTTTTCCCACAGACCAATTTTGGTCGCTAAATTTTGGTTGCTTTTTTCCGTATTTCTAGTAGTGTGGGTTACCGGATCCCCACACCCATCATACAAGTTAAATTTTGGCAGTTTAAACCCCGCAAGCAGGCGAACGTCAGGGGACACAGACAGTTCCTTGTAAGCCATGCTTCCTTGGTCTCTCATTCCTTGTTTGTTCTTTAAGGACTGTTCTATTCTTTTCAGCCTCTTGGGTGCCCCATCTTTCCCTTTTCTTCCTATGAACCTTTCATTTTCAACATGAGGCTCATCCCTTGGGCCTTGTTTGTATGAGTAGGGAACCTTGTGGGCAACCTCTGAGGGTAATATTGGTCATCATGAGCTTGGAGATAAGCGGGTGGATCTGGAGAGTATGGAGGATCATCTGACATTGTGTCCGGAGTTTGGGTAAGGGCAGCATCTAGGAAGCTAGGTGGTGGCGGGGGTGGCGCCTTCCCAGTCATCCAAGCCTGATGCATGTCAGCCATGTGTTTTTTTAACATCGTTACCTCTTCAACCAACCCGTTGTCCTGTTCAAACAACTGATTTCGAGCGCCGGTATCAACCAAATCAGTTCTGTTGTTGTCTGCCATTGCCTTCTGACTTTATGTTGTAGAGAAGAGTTACCACTTTAAAACCACAAACCAACCACCTTTCTGCTATGAATATAACAAAATGAAGCCATCACGTTAGCGTTAGGGCATTTAACATAAGATAATCTCACTTTATGTGCAATGCACCTAGCCACATTTATCGGTTCTAAAATGACTTCGAGGGTACAAAGTTCAGTTGACATCATCCCAATTTGTTCATTTCAAACTCTTTTCTTTGCTTTTCTAGCACTTGTTGGCTTGCCCATTTTCCTTCATTTCTCTTTTTTTTAGTCATCACTCTTTCTTTCTCTCATATCTCACATCACACAATTTCACCTCTTTTTTTCTTTTTTTTTTTCTTTTAATAATAAAAAAAATGATTCGATCGAACCCTATGTAGGTTACCTACGTATCATGACGCCGCATGAATTAGATTTTTGCGTAGTTCTGGAAGAACGGGAATAAAGTAAACAAACTAACGTTCTTTTTTCTTTTCTCTTTTTTTTTTACCTTAAGGACTATTCTTATAAGAAAAGAGGAATAAAAGAAGCAAATCCTTTTTTTTTTTGAATTTTCTAGACTTAATGTTCTATAACCTATTGCAAACTCAAGCTTAACGAGCATATATTTTTTGCTTTTATTTCTTTCTTGAAACAAACACTCTATGGGAAATTATTAAGGAAAAACCCTAGAAGAGAAAAAAAATACTTTTTGATTCTTTTTTTTAGGAAGAAGATCGAAAGAATAAACCAAAGAAAATTATTTTGAATTTCCATTTGATATCCTGATGCAGGATTTAGAAACAAGCAAAAAGGATAAAACAACATGTTTTTGGATTTCAATTTGATTGCCTAAAGGAAGAAACTTTAAACAAAAGATAAAGTATGTTCTTTTTTCTTCTATGTACAATATCCTAAAGTTCTTAGGAAAATAAAAGAATATTTTTTTTTCATTTTTCATTAAGAACCTCAAAAGAAAATCTTTTTTGGATTTTTGAGATTAATGGCTTGAGGAAAACTTTTAAAAGGTACTAAAAAGAATTTGTTTTTTGAATTTTGGTCCTAATATAGTAAAGGAAATATAAAAATAATTTTTATTTAAGTCCTAGATATTTATTTCCTAAAGGAAAAATCACCTCCAAAATACTTTTTTTTCATTCCTACAATTAGTATTCTAAAGAAGATTCCTAACGGAAATATGAAACGCAAATTTTGTTTTTTTTGGATTTTTAATTCATTACACACCCTTTCAAATGCAAAATAGAAAGTACAACAATAATACTAAAACTCGACATTACTATACAAAACTAAAAGATAAAAGACGACATAAAATAAAATAACAGACTTAAAACATAAAAAGAAAAGAAAATCTTCTTTTAATCCACTCCTGAATGAGCGATCTTGACTAGATGTCCTGGGGCTCTATCCTGCTCAAACTCTGATAAGTAAATCCATGCCTGTATGAGAAAATTAAAACCAAATAGGTTAAAGACCTAGAGCGCTATGTGAGACAATAACCCTTCCTGTTAAAACATGTCTGGAACTACGTCACATAAATGCACCCACGGTCTTCGACATATTTTAACATCGTTGAGATTTGGATTTGGGTCACATAAATGCGCACCCGAGTTTAGGAAGGTAAATTTTTAAAATAACGTGCCTAAAGCAACTCCGCACTTTCAAGTTTGCGAGGGCCATGGAAATTCGTTAAATGGCACGCCTCGATGTCTAAGGATTAAAACAAAATTAATTAAGCGAGGTCCATGCAATTATCATTTTTGTTTGTCATGGCACACCTCGAATCCAATTTTTAAAAGAAGCCCAATATTAAACTCTAAAGGGCCATAACTATATTTGCTAAGTAGGGCACACCTCAACTAATTGTGTAAAATTTCTTGTTTTTGAAACCATGAGGGCCATAGGCTATAGGATTTCATTTGTGTATGGCGCACCTCAAATTATTTTTAAAAGAAAAGACTTGTATTCACATTTTTTAAAGGCAAATTAAAAATGCTCCTACTTATATCTTATTTAAAAAACTAAGTATCACAACCAAGTCACAGGAACCGTACCCGTAGTTATAATAATTTAATTGTGCGCCGGGAAGTTTGCTTATCCAGTCAGTAAAACAAAGAATACAACGATCATATGTAAGTTCCCAGGCAAACAAATAAAGTGGAACAATCGAAATACATATCGATAAGGCATTCTAGCTAGACTCATTCACATAAACAATTTCTTCTCTTTTTTTTTTCTTGAAGTCCAACTCCAGAAAAGGACAATTCTGTGAAAGTTAAATAAGTGGGACAATTACAAGCAGGAAAGAGAGAAGAAAGACAGTCAAATACGAGCTGGGAAATGAGTATGCCAGCAGCGTGGAAAAAAAGAAAATACAAGAGACCACTCTTGCCACGCTAAATTCTACATCCACAAGATACGCTTACAGTAAAATCATATTAGTTTGAAACAACAAATCCTAGTTATCTTAGGTGCATTGCTCAAAAGCTCTTTTATCACATGAGAATAGAAATATCAATATTTTCAAGGTCAAAGAACCAGATACCACACATCTGATTACTCGTATTAAGCAAATTCATTCTTGTCCTCCTTATCAATTATCTAGATTTGAGTCAACTAATATTCAGCCATCAATGTAGTAAACCAACAATTTTTCATTCGGTCAAATTAAAACAATCAACTATGTTAAACAAATAATTTCACATACAAGAATCACAATAGAATTATTAAAATTAAGAACAAGAGAGGGATAAACCTTTATTGCTGCAATTTTCTGCCAGGTACAACGAAATAGGATCTCAAAATCAGCCAACCAAACAAACGAACTTTTTGATCTAAACCTCGATGAATCCGCCGTTTTCTCTGTAGCTGAGCTTTTCCAATTATAAATTTCTTCCAAACAGAATACGCAAGAGATGCCGACAGAAACTCGAACTATGAGCGACAACCTCGACGAACTCGACTCAACCCAGCCTTCTCATTTTTTAATTCAGATCTGGTCGTTCCCCACTTCGTATGTGTGTGCGTTTGTACCTGGGCATTCTTTATGGTAGGGGGCAGGCTCGTTCTCTCTGCTTTCTGATGGGCTACGGCTGAAGGGTGAGGGATTTTTGGTTTGGTTGTTGATGAAGAAGATCGATGGGGGAGGGTCTGTGGTTTTCGCTAGTTTTCAATTGAAGAAGAAGAAGCAGGACGATAGGGTTTCTGTGTATTTGTTGAAGAATCGACCCTTCCAAAAGTGTGTCCCCCTCTATTTAGGCATTAGGTACTATTATATAGGGGTAGGTATTAGGTAAGGGGTATGGGCCTAGGAATTATGGGCTAGGTCCAAAATGTCACGACCCAATTCCCTAACCTGGTCGTGATGGCGCCTCTCGTGAAGACAAGGCCAGCCAAACTAAACAGAACACCTCTCGTAAACAGTTAAATATCATAAACGGTAATAACATATACTATAATCTTCATAAATTACGAAATTTAACAAAACAACAGTAGAAACCATCCCGACACAGCCCAAACCAGGGTGTCACAAGTCACGAGCATCTATAAGAATGAAATTTCCACTTTACAGTCTAGAAATACACTGAACAAGAATAATGAATAACATAGAAAGACAGTGGTGCTGCGAACGCTGGCAGTCACCTCGCTAAAACCTCCACAACTCTGCCTCCACACAGCCAATACCCGTAACCGGGTGAAAAAAAAATACCTGCAACTGAACGCGAGGTGCAGGGAGTAAAGTGAGTACTCCAACTCAGTGAGTAATAAAGGTAAATAATAACTGAGCAGCAAGAAACCACGTAAAGCAACCGACATGCTATATAGAAGCAGTGTAAAAACTCCTTGAGAAAAACAAGTGAAACTGTGAATTCTTCAGAAAATACCTTGGCTCAGTTTTAAACCTCTTTTGAAAATGATCTTTTTCAACAGTTGTGAAATAATTTCAAAACAATTAGTGCCGCTATGCACAGAAATCCGCCCCTCGGGCACAAATATCACAGTTAAACAAGTAAAAGACAAGTAAGTACGCAAAATGAACACATAAACCTTGCCCCTCGGGCAATCATATAGAATAGTAGCAGCCCCTCGGGCACAATTAGTTCCTGGTCAGCCATTGTTACCTGACCGTACGGTGTTATTCCTGGTCAGCCATTGTTACCTGACCAAATTTCATCATACAGTGTCATTGTTACCACAGTTTCAAATCACATGGGTACCCGCGCTCACTGTGGGTGTGCAGACTCCGGAGGGTCTCCTACAGCCCAAGCACAATAACAAGCCATCTCGTGGCATCAATCACGTCCTGGTCAGTCATTGTTACCTGACCAAATTATATCATACAGTGTCATTGTTACCACTGTTTCAAGTCACATCATACAGTGTCATTGTTACCACTGTTTCAAGTCACTGCTGCGGCGCGCAGCCCGATCCATGCTCAGTCCAGAAATCATAATAAGCCCCTTGGGCATTTTTAAAACAGTATTTCTCAACCCGAAATATCATTTAAGTTTTCAAATCTTAGAAAGATGGCTGAGTTGCAAAACAGTATTTAAAACCTTGAACTGAGATCAAATAATATGCAACATATGCAAAAACAGTGATATCAATCCCTGAAGGATTCAAATAATTGGCGCGAAGCCCAGATATATCAAATAAATCCAAGTAGGAGGATTATCAAGTAAGGTCTAGCCGAAAACACAGAAGAAACATCTCTCGGGACGGACCAAGTCACAATCCCCAATAACAAACGACCCCGCACTCGTCATAAGGTGCGTGTCTCACCTCACTATAGCACTACGATGTGCAAATCCGGGGTTTCAAACCCTCAGGATATTATTTACAATCATTACTCACCTCGAACCGGTGAAATCTCTAGCTCGCGACGCCTTTTCCCCTCCAATCGACCTCCACGCGCGTCGAATCTAACCAAAATCAGAGCGAATACATCACAATATGCTAAGGGGACAATACCCAATCAAAAACAATCGAAAAATATCAAGAATCTCGAAATTAGCAAAATCCGAGCCCCGGGCCCACATCTTGGAATCGGGTAAAATTTACATTTTTAGAATCCCCATGCCCTCACGAGTCTAACCATACCAAAATTATCCAATTCCGATACCATTTGGTCCTTCAAATCATCATTTTACACTTTTGAAAGGTTTCACAATTTTCTTCCCAAATTCCATCTCAAATCACAAATTAAATGATGAATTCAGTGATAGATTCATGTATTCTAGCCAAATCTGAGTTAAAATCACTTACCCCGATGAGTTCCTTGAAAAACCTTCGAAAAATCACCAAAATCCGAGCTCTCTTGGTCAAAACATTAAATAAAACTCAGAACCTCGTATTTATATAGTACCCTTCGGATTCCGACACCGCTGACCGCATAAAAATGACCGCGGTCCGCGCAAAATCAGCGGGGTCCGCGGAAAAATGACTGCGGCCGCGCAGCTTTTGACTACAGTGACAGGCTTCAGTATTTTGGCCCTAACTTTCGCTACATGTGTCCAAATTGTGATATCTTTACCTTTCTCGAAACTAGACACGAAGGGCTACAACTTTCGTTTTTTGAATCACCTCAAATTTCCTTGTGGATCAAAAGATATGAGCTTCCGAAGTAGGACCAGAAACCTGCAGTCTTCAGTGACCGCGGTCCGCTCCCACTTTGACACGGTCAGCGCTGGCCAGCGCGCCCAGCGCGAAAAGGAGCGCGGTCCGCGCCACAACTGCTGCCCCCTCCATTTTCTAAGTTCCGGGGTGTCCGTACTCGCTCAAAACTCACCCGAAACATGCCCGAGGCCCCCGGGACCTCAACCAAAAGCACCAACGCGTCCGAAACATTATTCAATCTCGTTCTAATCATCAAAACACCTCGACTAACACCAAAAATCCTCAAATCACATCGAATTCAAGCCTATGAATCTCAAGAACTTTCAAATTCCATTTTTGATCAAAAACCCAACCAAACCACGTCCGAATGACCTCAAATTTTGCAGACAAGTCCAAAATGACATAACGAAGTTATAGAAACTCTCGGAATTCCATTCCGACCCTCGGATCAAAATCTCACCTATCAATCGGAATTCGCCAAAATACGAACTTCCGCCAATTCAAGCCTAATTCTACACCGCACCTCCAAAACCACTTCTGATCACTCTCCTAAGTCACAAATCACCTCCCGAAGCTAACCGAACCATCACAACTCACATCCGAACCCTCTAACACATAAGTCAACATCCGGTTGACTTTTCAAAAATAAGCCTTCCTTAAAGAGACTAAGTGTCTCATTTCCTATCAAAACCAATCCGATTTAACTCTAACACACCGAAGACTGATAACGAAACATGAAGAAGCATAAAATGGGAAAGACGAAGCGGTTCTCATGAGACGACGGGTTGGGTCGTCACATCCTCCCCAACTTAAACAAACGCTCGTCCTCGAGCGTACCCAGAGTTATCCTAGAAGCTAACCAATAGCTGAATGACCTTACCAAGAATATACCCGGGGGTGATCCTACGTCACCCTATTTCGCATAGGTCCGATAACACAACATAGCTGAAATTTCACAATCCATCTAGTCTATAAACCATAGAACCACATTGCACTTTCCGAAATCATACACAAGATCCGATCCTCACATCCATACTCAAAATAGGCCTGAACCAGCTGTAATAACCCTCAATCATATGATATACTACATAACCCAAACACTCGAAACAATAACTTCTATTCACAGCAGTTGCCCACAGTGCCCGAATACCGGTAGGAAACCTCTTATCGACTAAGGTCTTATTCTAACACTTCCATATACTGTCAACGATAAATGAAACACGCAACAAACCATAACCATTTCTCAGATCAACCACTCATGAAGCCACTTCCCTTTTGACTAATACCATAACAGGTTTCTGAGCCGAACCTCGATATTATCCTTCTAACAAGCTGAAATCAAATCTGTTTGTATTCATTAATGACCCCAACGATCACCTCGAATCCAACACACCACTCTGGTGATATGACGCCTCAATATAGACCTAAGCCACAACTTGCATAATACACGCACCAATAAGAAACGGTCTGAACATACTTAAATCATAAAAAAAATGACTCAAACGAAAGAGCTGTACCTCAAGCTCATCAATACCATCACAACACAAGGCTGAGACCCTGTCTCACATCATATAAATAGAACACTGAATCCACATCGAAAGGTCATATCTCCATGTGGCCTCGCTACAATGCGTGATCCTATTCAATCACTGTTATACATAAAACACCTACAATCACCATGCTCAAAATCGACAGCCACGCACAATTTGATGTTTGAAACCAAAGTAGATCATTACACCCACGGTGAAACAAGTAGCATATACCATGCAAACCCGATAGGATGTAACCCGTACACCATCCACTGAGCAACACCCAATTATTCTTCCGCTCGACTTCCACTACAAACCCCAACAGAATCGCACCATTGGTGCCCATAGCCAATAAATCATAACGTCTCGCAACACAGAAGGCAACTCACGGACCTCCCGATCACTAATAGGCTCAATAACGGTCGAGTCAACCTAACCCTCAACGATACAATTCGGAGCCAACCGACCCGACTCAAGCTAGAACACGCATCCACATTAACCTGCCAACGAACTCCTTACCGAGGAAGCCTGAAGCTGCTTCTTCCACTACCATAACTCCTGCCGGAGTCATACCATACGGTGCCCGGCACCAAATCAATACTGAAATCCACAACTCCATCCGGTGACATGCCCGACCACAAGAAACATATTCGAAAAGTCCCTCAACATCAGAACTGAATCAATGATGGCAACCTCTGCACTGACATCCATCACGAGGCCTAAATAAGGAAAGCAACCCTTCCCAGTCGTCCGCTGGTTCTTTGAAACATAAACCACTCTACTAGAGCATACTCCGACACACCTCGCCACTAACCTTGTGGCATTTCCGGCATAGCCCATAACGCAATAATCCATAATAACCCAACACTGAGAAATCCAGTCTAAACCCCGATATCATATCCAAAATCTGATATACCAGACAAGGAAAGGTCCACTCGGGCCCCCAAATCCCGATAGCCGTTACACACGATCCATAATCACAACATAGCATGAATATGAGAACTTCCGTCTTCAAATCCACGCGACACATGAATCACCACATCATATCCCAATTTCATCGTCCGAAAGCATACCACACCTTAATACCCAATAATTCCACGATAGACTCTAAAAGTTCCCTGTACTACCAAGCCAACCCGAATATCACCAGTCGATCTAATAAGAAAGTGCCGCAATACCACCAAAGTTCCATCCATTTAATCAGATTGCCCTTTTCCTGAAACATATACTCTCATCAAATCACTTTCAAATAGCAGTACCATTTTCCTTGATTATCTGAGGCTACCCGCTGCCTAAGTGTTTCATGAGCTTCCTTTCTGAACCGAACTGTAACCTAACACACGCAAGTCTCGGTCCTCCACAACATACCGCATATAACATACCATCCGAGGATATATTAAAACCTTACCTCCCTTCCGGGCCACAGACACCTATACACTCCACTAGTCAAGAACTTCCATCGATCCCATCTAGAAGAAAAATCATTACACATCCCATGTCTCTCATATCCATAGAAAATGTACCTCTTCAACCACGGTAGAAATCAACAAGAACTCTCTCAATTCCATTTGCATAAATTAAACTGCCAGGATGGAATCCTTCTAACTCGACCAAGCTAAGCAAGCCAACAAAACCCAAGAGCATTGCTACAAAGTACTTATATGAACTCATTACCTCGAACACATACCAAGAATTAATCATACCTTTACCATACCGATCCGATCTACTATCAAGCTACTCCATCTATCTAAATTTCCTTCTAATTCATATTCAACTTGATATTTCTCCTTACTGTAGCACCACAATTCCTCAACCCAGGCTCACTACGCGAGACCCAAGCACAAGATCACACCGTCTAAGACCCATAAGCCACTGAATCCTCTCTCAATTATTTCTAGATACCCCACATTCCAACATACTTCACTCCGAAGAACTTCCTGCGAATCTAAATCCGTTACCTTTGCTTTCCTGATACTGATACATAGGATCTTATAATCGATATAGAGATATCATAAGTCTTGACCTCATCCAATGAAAACACAGTTTCTAACCCCATATAAAACTTTAAGATACCCAATTGTTACATGTGGAACCTCGAACACATTAGGACCATTTTCGAGAGTCATTCACTCTATTCAACTTGCATTTAGCCTGCTCAACTAACAAAACCACCTGTGCCTCATTAGCACTCTGACACCACAAGATACAACCTTATCCCAATACAATCAAGCATCTTCCTTCTCTATACGCTGGGAATTCTTTACAACAGCTCAAGACATCCTATTATTTTCACACATCTACGAAGCACCATATAACCTTTATTAAAATTTTCCTTCACTCGTGCCATCTTCGGCTCAATTTCCACTCACCAGCATAGCAACACCACCGTACAATCAGCTGACCAATAACAAGCTCCCCAACTTGGCTCGAAGCCATAGATCAGAACACACAATACTCATAACGTGTATACTCCACTGCTGCCTTAATACCATAGTGAGATTAAACTCAAATCATTTGTAAGCTTGTGAAAACACAGATCATCTAGTACTTTAAATCTTCTGCAAATCTCGCATTCATCCTCGCAACAGTTAAGCTCACTCTCTTGTGTGACCCCAACATTTCAAACTTCAACACTTACAATTCACTGGCACATGAGGTCTTCTATCATTCGCATAAGGATCACACCGCCTCAGCACACTTCACGGGAGATAACCCACCTGCTTCGCCTCAATATAACATTTTTGTATACCTTCCACCGCCATAAGCATTACGCAGTCACTTGATCTTCTTGAGTCTGTACTCATACCGCAATGTGAAATTTACTTCACTCTCAACTAGGAGACTTGAAAATATTCTTCACACACCTATAATCTCGGAACTACACTTCCACTCACAATGGAAATCCTACATTTAGTAGTCCATCTATCATCCAACAAATCTTCCTCGACACTTCCAAGTCATATAGAAACATCACGCAGTACTAGCATATTCATCACATAGCTATCCAGCTGTCACTCCCACTATTAGGGACAATACTGAACATATAAGTTCAAAACACTTACTCGTACAATCAGCACCTCGGTGCTCAAGCCATAGGCAAAAATCCGGCCTCAAGTCCTCCAGACTGGCCCAATATAAACTCACAGGGATTACATCTCGCCCCTCGATCGGGGATTCACAAGCCATCAAGGCACATCTGATACTGAGCACTCATGCGTGCATACAGACACGTGGAAGGAATTTCAAGAGTTACTTTTCAAGCTGAATCAAGGACGCACGATAAGAATTCAAGAATGTGAAGTTTTTCCTAAGGTTCTGCAGCCTCTCGAGGATAAATACAGACGTCTTCGTACCGATCCGCGAGACTCTACTAAACCTGCTCATGACTCGTGAGACCTATGTAACCTAGGCTCTGATACCAACTTGTCACGACCCAATTCCCTAACCCGGTCGTGATGACGCCTCTCGTGAAGACAAGGCCAGCCAAACTAAACAGAACACCTCTCGTAAATAGTTACATATCATAAACGGTAATAACATATACTATAATCTTCATAAATTACGAAATTTAACAAAACAACAGTAGAAACCATCCCGACACAGCCCAAACCAGGGTGTCACAAGTCACGAGCATTTATAAGAATGAGATTTCCACTTTACAGTCTAGAAATACACTGAACAAGAATAATGAATAACATAGAAAGACAGTGGTGCTGCGAACGCTGGCAGTCACCTCGCTAAAACCTCCACAACTCTACCTCCACACAGCCAATACCCGCTACCAGGTGAAAAAAAAATACCTGCAACTGCACGCGAGGTGCAGGGAGTAAAGTGAGTACTCCAACTCAGTGAGTAATAAAGGTAAATAATAACTGAGCAGCAAGAAACCACGTAAAGCAACCGACATGCTATATAGAAGCAGTGTAAAAACTCCTTGAGAAAAACAAGTGAAACTGTGAATTCTTCAGAAAATACCTTGGCTCAGTTTTAAACCTCTTTTGAAAATGATCTTTTTCAACAGTTGTGAAATAATTTCAAAACAATTAGTGCCGCTATGCACAGAAATCCGCCCCTCGGGCACAAATATCACAGTTAAACAAGTAAAAGACAAGTAAGTATGCAAAATGAACACATAAACCTTGCCCCTCGGGCAATCATATAGAATAGTAGCAGCCCCTCGGGCACAATTAGTTCCTGGTCAGCCATTGTTACTTGACCGTACGGTGTTATTCCTGGTCAGCCATTGTTACCTGACCAAATTTCATCATACAGTGTCATTGTTACCACAGTTTCAAATCACATGGGTACCCGCGCTCACTGTGGGTGTGCAGACTCCGGAGGGTCTCCTACAGCCCAAGCACAATAACAAGCCATCTCGTGGCATCAATCACGTCCTGGTCAGTCATTGTTACCTGACCAATTTATATCATACAGTGTCATTGTTACCACTGTTTCAAGTCACATCATACAGTGTCATTGTTACCACTGTTTCAAGTCACTGCTGCGGCGCGCAGCCCGATCCATGCTCAGTCCAGAAATCATAATAAGCCCCTTGGGCATTTGTAAAACAGTATTTCTCAGCCCGAAATATCATTTAAGTTTTCAAATCTTAGAAAGATGGCTGAGTTGCAAAACAGTATTTAAAACCTTGAACTGAGATCATATAATATGCAACATATGCAAAAACAGTGATATCAATCCCTGAAGGATTCAAATAATTGGCGCGAAGCCCAGATATATCAAATAAATCCAAGTAGGAGGATTATCAAGTAAGGTCTAGCCGAAAACACAGAAGAAACATCTCTCGGGACGGACCAAGTCACAATCCCCAATAACAAACGACCCCGCACTCGTCATAAGGTGCGTGTCTTACCTCACAATAGCACTACGATGTGCAAATCCGGGGTTTCAAACCCTCAGGATATTATTTACAATCATTACTCACCTCGAACCGGTGAAATCTCTAGCTCGCGACGCCTTTTCCCCTCCAATCGACCTCCACGCGCGTCGAATCTAACCAAAATTAGAGCGAATACATAACAATATGCTAAGGGGACAATACCCAATCGAAAACAATCGAAAAATATCAAGAATCTCGAAATTAGCAAAATCCGAGCCCCGGGCCCACGTCTTGGAATCGGGTAAAATTTACATTTTTAGAATCCTCATGACCTCACGAGTCTAACCATACCAAAATTATCCAATTCCGATACCATTTGGTCCTTCAAATCATCATTTTACACTTTTGAAAGGTTTCACAATTTTCTTCTCAAATTCCATCTCAAATCACGAATTAAATGATGAATTCAGTGATAGATTCATGTATTCTAGCCAAATCTGAGTTAAAATCACTTACCCCGATGAGTTCCTTGAAAAACCTTCGAAAAATCACCAAAATCCGAGCTCTCTAGGTCAAAACATTAAATAAAACTCAAAACCTCGTATTTATATAGTACCCTTCGGATTCCGACACCGCTGACCGCATAAAAATGACCGCGGTCCGCGCAAAATCAGCGGGGTCCGCGCAAAAATGACTGCGGCCGCGCAGCTTTTGACTGCAGTGACAGGCTTCAGTATTTTGGCCATAACTTTCGCTACAGGTGTCCAAATTGTGATATCTTTACCTTTCTCGAAACTAGACACGAAGAGCTACAACTTTCGTTTTTTGAATCACCTCAAATTTCCTTGTGGATCAAAAGATATGAGCTTCCGAAGTAGGACCAGCAACCTGTAGTATTCAGTGACCGCGGTCCGCGCCCACTTTGACGCGGTCAGCGCTGGGCAGCGCGCCCAGCGCGAAAAGGAGCGCGGTCCGCGCCACAACTGCTGCCCCCCTCCATTTTCTAAGTTCCGGGGTGTCCGTACTCGCTCAAAACTCACCCGAAACATGCCCGAGACCCCCGGGACCTCAACCAAAAGCACCAACGCGTCCTAAACATTATTCAATCTCGTTCTAATCATCAAAACACCTCGACTAACACCAAAAATCCTCAAATCACATCGAATTCAAGCTTATGAATCTCAAGAATTTTCAAATTCCATTTTTGATCAAAAACCCAACCAAACCACGTCCGAATGACCTCAAATTTTGCAGACAAGTCCAAAATGACATAACGAAGTTATAGAAACTCTCGTAATTCCATTTCCGACCCTCGGATCAAAATCTCACCTATCAACCGAAATTCGCCAAAATACGAACTTCCGCCAATTCAAGCCTAATTCTACACCGCACCTCCAAAACCACTTCTGATCACTCTCCTAAGTCACAAATCACCTCCCGAAGCTAACCGAACCATCATAACTCACATCCGAACCCTCTAACACATAAGTCAACATCCGGTTGACTTTTCCAAAATAAGCCTTCCTTAAAGAGACTAAGTGTCTCATTTCCTATCAAAACCAATCCGATTTAACTCTAACACACCGAAGACTGATAACGAAACATGAAGAAGCATAAAATGGGAAAGACGAAGCGGTTCTCATGAGACGACGGGTTGGGTCGTCACATCCTCCCCAACTTAAACAAACGCTCGTCCTCGAGCGTACCCAGAGTTATCCTAGAAGCTAACCAATAGCTGAATGACCTTACCAAGAATATACCCGGGGGTGATCCTACGTCACCCTATCTCGCATAGGTCCGATAACACAACATAGCTGAAATTTCACAATCCATCTAGTCTATAAACCATAGAACCACATTGCACTTTCCGAAATCATACACAAGATCCGATCCTCACATCCATACTCAGAATAGGCCCGAACCAACTGTAATAACCCTCAATCATATGATATACTACATAACCCAAACACTCGAAACAATAACTTCTATTCACAGCAGTTGCCCACAGTGCCCGAATACCGGTAGGAAACCTCCTATCGACTAAGGTCTTATTCTAACACTTCCATATACTGTCAACGATAAATGAAACACGCAACAAACCATAACCATTTCTCAGATCAACCACTCATGAAGCCACTTCCCTTTTGACTAATACCATAACAGGTTTCTGAGCCGAACCTCGATATTATCCTTCTAACAAGCTGAAATCAAATCTGTTCGTATTCATTAATGATCCCAACGATCACCTCGAATCCAACACACCACTCTGGTGATATGACGCCTCAATACAGACCTAAGCCACAACTTGCATAATACACGCACCAATAAGAAACGGTCTGAACATACTTAAATCATAAAAAAAATGACTCAAACGAAAGAGCTGTACCTCAAGCTCATCAATACCATCACAACACAAGGCTGAGACCCCGTCTCACATCATATAAATAGAACACTGAATCCACCCTGAAAGGTCATATCTCCATGTGGCCACGCTACAACGCGCGATCCTATTCAATCACTGTTATACATAAAACACCTACAGTCACCATACTCAAAATCGACAGCCACGCACAATTTGATGTTTGAAACCAAAGTAGATCGTTACACCCACGGTGAAACAAGTAATATATACCATGCAAACCCGATAGGATGTAACCGGTACGCCATCCACTGAGCAACACCCAATTATTCTTCCGCTCGACTTCCACTATGAACCCCAACAGAATCGCACCATTGGTGCCCATAACCAATAAATCATAACGTCTCGCAACACAGAAGGCAACTCACGGACCTCCCGATCACTAATAGGCTCAATAACGGTCGAGTCAACCTAACCCTCAACGATACAATTCGGAGCCAACCGAGCCGACTCAAGCTAGAACATGCATCCACATTAGCCTGCCAACGAACTCCTTACCGAGGAAGCCTGAAGCTGCTTCTTCCACTACCATAACTCCTGTCGGAGTCATACGATACGGTGCCCGACACCAAATCAATACCGAAATCCACAACTCCGTCCAGTGACATGCCCGACCATAAGAAACATATTCGAAAAGTCCCTCAACATCAGAACTGAATCAATGATGGCAACCTCTGCGCTGACATCCATCACGAGGCCCAAATAAGGAAAGCAACCCTTCCCAGTCGTCCGCTGGTTCTTTGAAACATAAACCACTCTACTAGAGCATACTCCGACACACCTCGCCACTCACCTTGTGGCATTTCCAGCATAGCCCATAACGCAATAATCCATAATAACCCAACACTGAGAAATCCAGTCTAAACCTCGATATCATATCCAAAATCTGATATACCAGACAAGGAAAGGTCCACTCGGGCCCCCAAATCCCGATAGCCGTTACACACGATCCACAATCACAACATAGCCTGAATATGAGAACTTCTGTCTTCAAATCCACGCGACACATGAATCACCACATCATATCCCAATTTCACCGTCCGAAAGCATACCACACCTTAATACCCAATAATTCCACGATAGACTCTAAAAGTTCCCTGTACTACCAAGCCAACCCGAATATCACCAGTCGATCTAATAAGAAAGTGCCGCAATACCACTGAAGTTCCATCCATTTAATCACATTGCCCTTTTCCTGAAACATATACTCTCATCAAATCACTTTCAAATAGCAGTACCATTTTCCTTGATTATCTGAGGCTACCCACTGCCTAAGTGTTTCATGAGCTTCCTTTCTGAACCGAACTGTAACCTAACACACGCAAGTCTCGGTCCTCCACAACATACCGCATATAACATACCATCCGAGGATACATGAAAACCTTACCTCCCTTCCGGGCCACAGACACCTATACACTCCACTAGTCAAGAACTTCCATCGATCCCATCTAGAAGAAAAATCATTACACATCCCATGTCTCTCATATTCATAGAAAATGTACCTCTTCAACCACGGTAGAAATCAACAAGAACTCTCTCAATTCCATTTGCATAAATTAAACTGCCAGGATGGAATCCTTCTAACTCGACCAAGCTAAGCAAGCCAACAAAACCCAAGAGCATTGCTACAAAGTACTTATATGAACTCATTACCTTGAACACATACCAAGAATTAATCATACCTTTACCATACCGATCCGATCTACTATCAAGCTACTCCATCTATCTAAATTTCCTTCTGATTCATATTCAACTTGATATTTCTCCTTGCTGTAGCACCACAATTCCTCAACCCAGGCTCACTACGCGAGACCCAAGCACAAGATCACACCGTCTAAGACCCATAAGCCACTGAATCCTCTCTCAATTATTTCTAGATACCCCACATTCCAACATACTTCACTCCGAAGAACTTCCTGCGAATCTAAATCCGTTACATTTGCTTTCCTGATACTGATACATAGGATCTTATAATCGATATAGAGATATCATAAGTCTTGACCTCATCCAATGAAAACACAGTTTCTAACCCCATATACAACTTTAAGATACCCAATTGTTACATGTGGAACCTCGAACACATTAGGACCATTTTCGAGAGTCATTCACTCTATTCAACTTGCATTTAGCCTGCTCAACTAACAAAACCACCTGTGCCTCATTAGCACTCTGACACCACAAGATACAACCTTATCCCAATAAAATCAAGCATCTTCCTTCTCTATACGCTGGGCATTCTTTACAACAGCTCAAGACATCATATTATTTTCACACATCTACGAAGCACCATATAACCTTTATTAAAATTTTCCTTCACTCGTGCCATCTTCGGCTCAATTTCCACTCACCAGCATAGCAACACCACCGTACAATCAGCTGACCAATAACAAGCTCCCCAACTTGGCTCGAAGCCATAGATCAGAACACACAATACTCATAACGTGTATACTCCACTGCTGCCTTAATACCATAGTGAGATTAAACTCAAATCATTTGTAAGCTTGTGAAAACACAGATCATCTAGTACTTTAAATCTTCTGCAAATCTCGCATTCATCCTCGCAACAGTTAAGCTCACTCTCTTGTGTGACCCCAAAATTTCAAACTTCAACACTTACAATTCACTGGCACATGAGGTCTTCTATCATTCACATAAGGATCACACCGCCTCAGCACACTTCGCGGGAGATAACCCACCTGCTTCGCCTCAATATAACATTTTCGTATACCTTCCACCGCCATAAGCATTACGCAGTCACTTGATCTTCTTGAGTCTGTACTCATACCGCAACGTGAAATTTACTTCACTCTCAACTAGGAGACTTGAAAAGATTCTTCACACACCTATAATCTCGGAACTACACTTCCACTCACAATGGAAATCCTACATTTAGTAGTCCATCTATCATCCAACAAATCTTCCTCGACACTTCCAAGTCATATAGAAACATCACGCAGTACTAGCATATTCATCACATAGCTATCCAGCTGTCACTCCCACTATTAGGGACAATACTGAACATATAAGTTCAAAACACTTACTCGTACAATCAGCACCTCGGTGCTCAAGCCATAGGCAAAAATCCGGCCTCAAGTCCTCCAGACTGGCCCAATATAAACTCACAGGGATTACATCTCGCCCCTCGATCGGGGATTCACAAGCCATCAAGGCACATCTGATACTGAGCACTCATGCGTGCATACAGACACGTGGAAGGAATTTCAAGAGTTACTTTTCAAGCTGAATCAAGGACGCACGATAAGAATTCAAGAATGTGAAGTTTTTCCTAAGGTTCTGCAGCCTCTCGAGGATAAATACAGACGTCTTCGTACCGATCCGCGAGACTCTACTAAACCTGCTCATGACTCGTGAGACCTATGTAACCTAGGCTCTGATACCAACTTGTCACGACCCAATTCCCTAACCCGGTCGTGATGACGCCTCTCGTGAAGACAAGGCCAGCCAAACTAAACAGAACACCTCTCGTAAACAGTTACATATCATAAACGGTAATAACATATACTATAATCTTCATAAATTACGAAATTTAACAAAACAACAGTAGAAACCATCCCGACACAGCCTAAACCAGGGTGTCACAAGTCACGAGCATCTATAAGAATGAAATTTCCACTTTACAGTCTAGAAATACACTGAACAAGAATAATGAATAACATAGAAAGACAGTGGTGCTGCGAACGCTGGCAGTCACCTCGCTAAAACCTCCACAACTCTACCTCCACACAGCCAATACCCGCTACCAGGTGAAAAAAAATACCTGCAACTGCACGCGAGGTGCAGGGAGTAAAGTGAGTACTCCAACTCAGTGAGTAATAAAGGTAAATAATAACTGAGCAGCAAGAAACCACGTAAAGCAACCGACATGCTATATAGAAGCAGTGTAAAAACTCCTTGAGAAAAACAAGTGAAACTGTGAATTCTTCAGAAAATACTTTGGCTCAGTTTTAAACCTCTTTTGAAAATGATCTTTTTCAACAGTTGTGAAATAATTTCAAAACAATTAGTGCCGCTATGCACAGAAATCCGCCCCTCGGGCACAAATATCACAGTTAAACAAGTAAAAGACAAGTAAGTATGCAAAATGAACACATAAACCTTGCCCCTCGGGCAATCATATAGAATAGTAGCAGCCCTTGGGCACAATTAGTTCCTGGTCAGCCATTGTTACCTGACCGTACGGTGTTATTCCTGGTCAGCCATTGTTACCTGACCAAATTTCATCATACAGTGTCATTGTTACCACAGTTTCAAATCACATGGGTACCCGCGCTCACTGTGGGTGTGCAGACTCCGGAGGGTCTCCTACAGCCCAAGCACAATAACAAGCCATCTCGTGGCATCAATCACGTCCTGGTCAGTCATTGTTACCTGACCAATTTATATCATACAGTGTCATTGTTACCACTGTTTCAAGTCACATCATACAGTGTCATTGTTACCACTGTTTCAAGTCACTGCTGCGGCGCGCAGCCCGATCCATGCTCAGTCCAGAAATCATAATAAGCCCCTTGGGCATTTGTAAAACAGTATTTCTCAGCCCGAAATATCATTTAAGTTTTCAAATCTTAGAAAGATGGCTGAGTTGCAAAACAGTATTTAAAACCTTGAACTGAGATCAAATAATATGCAACATATGCAAAAACAGTGATATCAATCCCTGAAGGATTCAAATAATTGGCGCGAAGCCCAGATATATCAAATAAATCCAAGTAGGAGGATTATCAAGTAAGGTCTAGCCGAAAACACAGAAGAAACATCTCTCGGGACGGACCAAGTCACAATCCCCAATAACAAACGACCCCGCACTCGTCATAAGGTGCGTGTCTCACCTCACTATAGCACTACGATGTGCAAATCCGGGGTTTCAAACCCTCAGGATATTATTTACAATCATTACTCACCTCGAACCGGTGAAATCTCTAGCTCGCGACGCCTTTTCCCCTCCAATCGACCTCCACGCGCGTCGAATCTAACCAAAATCAGAGCGAATACATCACAATATGCTAAGGGGACAATACCCAATCGAAAACAATCGAAAAATATCAAGAATCTCGAAATTAGCAAAATCCGAGCCCCGGGCCCACGTCTTGGAATCGGGTAAAATTTACATTTTTAGAATCCTCATGCCCTCACGAGTCTAACCATACCAAAATTATCCAATTCCGATACCATTTGGTCCTTCAAATCATCATTTTACACTTTTGAAAGGTTTCACAATTTTCTTCCCAAATTCCATCTCAAATCACGAATTAAATGATGAATTCAGTGATAGATTCATGTATTCTAGCCAAATCTGAGTTAAAATCACTTACCCCGATGAGTTCCTTGAAAAACCTTCGAAAAATCACCAAAATCCGAGCTCTCTAGGTCAAAACATTAAATAAAACTCAAAACCTCGTATTTATATAGTACCCTTCGGATTCCGACACCGCTGACCGCATAAAAATGACCGCGGTCCGCGCAAAATCAGCGGGGTCCGCGCAAAAATGACTGCGGCCGCGCAGCTTTTGACTGCAGTGACATGCTTCAGTATTTTGGCCATAACTTTCGCTACAGGTGTCCAAATTGTGATATCTTTACCTTTCTCGAAACTAGACACGAAGGGCTATAACTTTCGTTTTTTGAATCACCTCAAATTTCCTTGTGGATCAAAAGATATGAGCTTTCGAAGTAGGACCAGCAACCTGCAGTATTCAGTGACCGCGGTCCGCGCCCACTTTGACGCGGTCAGCGCTGGCCAGCGCGCCCAGCACGAAAAGGAGCGCGGTCCGCGCCACAACTGCTGCCCCCCTCCATTTTCTAAGTTCCGGGGTGTCCGTACTCGCTCAAGACTTACCCGAAACATGCCCGAGGCCCCCGGGACCTCAACCAAAAGCACCAACGCGTCCTAAACATTATTCAATCTCGTTCTAATCATCAAAACACCT